>NC_047172.1:23675749-24023020 GCF_009819705.1 Hippoglossus hippoglossus | reverse complement strand
GAAGTCTGCTTCGATCCTTTCTCCTCAATGCTGTTGACCTCTAATGAGGATGACTGCTTGTTTGTTTCCAGTGAGTCGATGGCCATGAAAGCCTCTGACACCCTTTTTGTGTGGCGGTTAACTTGGTTGTTCAGCCACCAGCTTATCAAGGACAGAAAACAAAACACCCTGGTCTGAATTTCTGCATATATGCCCCTGTGTGCCTTAGGAACAGCCACCTTTTTCGCTGCACCTGAACTAATGTCTGAATTCCTTCCAGGTGCGATGTACGCATAGATGAGATCTGAAAGCTGTTCTGTGAATACAAGAACCTTTTCAGATGGAGGCTTTTTCAGTGTTGGGAATGCAGAACTTTCATTTCCACCTCCCGGCTTCTCCTTCTCCAGAAGCACAGCGTCAATATTAGCCATCAATGACTGTATCGTCAGCCTCCTATTGACTTTGGTCTCCTCCTTGAATTTTTTCGCAACCCCTGTCAGTATTTGAAGCGTCCCTGCTGTGGCAAAAGTCTTTATGAAAAGACTATTGATCGTCCTCATTCCTTCACTGATTGAGAGGTTTGGCTGTGGAGATTCCTTTCCATTTTTGCTTTCCTTATTGATTGACTCAATAATTTCATCTAATGCCTTATCAATCTCTGGAGAAAACGATGAATTGAGAAAGAGGCTGTCATGGAACTCATCAAAGAAGTCTGTGATGTCAGTCAAACTATTGTTGATTGCTTCCTGGACAAGCATCTTCCCACTGTCCATACTGCTTGTTGTTGAACCTCCCTCTGAGGAACTACCTGACTTGTAGCTGACTCCTGAAGAGGGGGAGCTTGAAGAGGTCCTACACATCCGAATGGGATCATATGAAGCGTCCTGTTCCTCTGAGGAAATGGCCCGACTTCGCCTGCGCGATTGACACTCGAGCAAGAGTTGGATTTTTGCATCTTCCTTTAACGTCTCGCAGGCATAACAGATCATCTTCTGGACTTTAGCGGGGTTAATGAGGCGGGTTGGTATAGGCTTCTCAGAGCTCACACAGGTGGAGCTTGCAGACAAGGTGGAGTTGACAGTCTTCGTCACCTCCTCTACAACCAAGTCTGTGAGCTTATCCAAACTCGTAGACTTTGTTGTGCCTGGTGAAAGACTGTCGTTGAGAGTGTCGCCCAGAATGGACCGAACTTCTTCCTCAGACATGGGTGCAAGGGGACATCGCTTTGCAATGGCATTTGAAACGGTCGTCATTAACTTCAGCAGAAGATCTGCCAACATAAATGTTGTAGCTTCATCCGGTTTGCATGACTTCAACAGCTCCCACTGCTCTGCACTGATCTTCGTAAAAAAGGACTCGAAGTACGGGCGGACAGTCTCTACCTTTATATCCATTTGTTTCACTCTCTGAGTGATCTCCATTGCGACTGTTGTTTGTTTCAATGTGTTATTTTCGCTGTTCAAGATGTGTTTTCCAAATTCTCATGAAAAATCTCTTATCTTCTTTGTTCTACCAATTCGCTGGTTAGTGCAGACTGACTCTTCACTAGTTAATTTTCTGAGATAAAGAGCCTCTTTAAATAATAGGAAGGGAAAAAGAAGCAAGGGAGTTTAAAGGAATTGAAGCAAGGGAGTTTAAAGGAATTGAAGCAAAGGGGGTTAAATGATTTGAAGCAAAGGGGGTTAAAGGAATTGAAGCAAAGGGGGTTAAAGGACTATGATGTGACTAATAGATCAAAGGAAACTCTGATGTAACAATAAGCCACACCCCTCAACTTTGACTGTAACATAGTTAGTTGGTAGGCAGACAAAAAGGTAATCATTCATTGAACTATTATATCCATTTTGTTTCTCAGACAATACACGTACACGCTTGCGCTTACCGACTACGGTGGAGCGAGTCAGCAGCTTCAGGTTCCTTGGGGTCCACATCATTGATGACCTGACCTGGACCCACCACACAGACTCCATCAGGAAGACGGCCAGACAGCGGCTCTTCTTCCTCCGCAGGCTGCGGAGGCTCAACATGGATGCCAGGATTCTCTGCAATTTCTACAGGTGCACCATAGAGAGTATCCTGACTGGCTGCATCACCGCCTGGTATGGCAGCTGCACCGCCCTGAACCGTAAGGCTTTACAGAGGGTGGTGAAGTCTGCCCAACACATCACCAGGACGGAGCTACCATCCATGGAGGACCTCTACACCCAGCGGTGTAGGAAGAAGGCCAACAGGATTATCACAGACCCCTATCACCCCAGCCATAAACTGTTTTGCCTGCTGCCGTCTGGCCGACGGTACCGCAGCATCCGGGCCCGCACCACCAGGCTCAGAGACAGTTTCATCCCCCAGGCCATAAGACTTTTAAACTCCTCCAATCTGCAATAACTCCACTAAACCAGCACCTTAGCATATTTGCACTATTGCACATAATTGCACTATTGTTTTTTTTCTTTAGGTGTATATATATTTAGATATATATATTTTATTTTCTATTTTAAATTTTTGATATTCTATTTTATATTATTTTATTCAATATTTTTTTGCTTGTAATATTCGGAGCATTGCTATAAGAGAGCCTGTGACCCACTCATTTCATTGCCAGCGACTGCTTAATGTAATTGTTGTGCATTTGACTATAAACTCTTGAATCTTGAATCTTGAATCCATTTGGATCGACCTTGTATTGCAGTACCTCTAGGAACGGTGCACCAACTCAGTAGATGGCGGTAATCAGTCCAAAATACTCTGTTTAATCTATGACCATACCATGACTCAAAGAAGTTTTTTTACAGTTATCTTCTGGGATCACATGATCAAAGTCCCTTTCCCAACATATTTTAAGGTCCTCCAACTTTGGAAATGTATATAAATATAATCATAGAATTTTCATAGAATACCCTCAAGTTCGGCCTGTATCATTGATCAGAAGGTCAAAACACTTGATGACGCTAAGGTGCACAACTGAAGTTATGTCCCTAACATCCGCTGGTGGCCCCTAACACCTGCTAAGATCTAATGTTTTGTTTGTGGTAATTTGTGCAGAAGACCTTCAGACGTACAAGGGATATTCTACATCTTATCCTATATATTAAATCATATAAACTCTTGTTGCTTTTTACATAAGTGAGATATAAAAAATATGTTGCAGTTGTAATATTTCCATCTTCCTGCAGAAATTTAACTCCAAAATTGAATTAGTTGAGATCTCAAATTTCCTTCAAAATTAAGACAAACACAATCAAGTAACACTGTATCGATTTACGGTGATAGTCAGCAGCAACTGTGTCTTATTCTGAAAATATCTGACAGTTAGATGCTTACTATCGCTATTTGATCACCAGCCATAATGAGGTCACTCTACTCTGCCTTATACAGCTTGTTGGAGCTAAGTTCAGGTGAAGGTGCTGATGGCTGATGAATTAAAGGAAGAAACTAAACTTGCACCTGTGAAACAGTGAATTTTCAGCTTGTAAAACAGCAAAACTTTAGTCTCAGTGGAATAAATCCTGAGAACAAATTATTCGATTTTGAATCTTTTAATAACTGTTTTAAATATGGGAGGGAACCGGAGCACCTGGAGGAAAGCCACAACAAGAGAGCAAATAATTCCATTTCATACATTTTATTCATTATAAATGTGGGGATACCAGAGCACCTGGAGAAAACCCATCACAAAACTTTAGACTTAGTAAAAGGTAATTATAATCGAAGAATATTGATAATAAAAGAAAATGCTTTGCCCCTTCATTTCGTAGAACAGGTGATTAGGAGAGAGAAAGAAAATCAAAAACCTCATCAGTCAAACAATGAAGGTTAGGGTTAGGCTTAGGGTTGTACCAATACAGTAATGTCACAGCATGATAAATAACTTTTAGGTGCGTCTACTGTGTTGGTGCACCGTTACTGTTCAGAAAATATTTAAATTTGAAAGTGAAGCTATCGGAATAACATCATCCACCTTTTATCTCCAGAAGAAGGAAGAGAACCTTGCTCTGAAAGAGGAGAAGAAGCCAGGCTTTTTGCACAGGTGTCTTTTCAAAGAGGAGCAAATTGATATCTCAAGTTCTGGATCTCTTAAAAGAAAGGAAACCATTAGCATCTCTGGACAAGGCCACTTCTTACACAACTCCTTGAAAATGACCTCGTCAAGGATTGTTTTGGGGATGAAAGTTGAGTCAATGTCTTTGACCTCGGCCCATATTCTCTCCAGCAGATGATGACTTGTGTCTGTTATGTCGACATCAGTCCTGGTCACCTTTGCCTTATAATAGATTTGTGATATGAGCTGGTCCAAGAGAACACTGACATACATTTTATATCTGTCTACTGCCAGCATCTTTGCAATCTCCTCCCTGGAGTTCCTGTCTGATGATGCTGAGTTCTCCTGATCTTTGCTGACCTCTGATGATGATGACTGCATCGATCTTTTCTCCTCAATGCTACTGACCACTGCTGGTGTTGACTGCTTCGATGTTTTCTCCTCAATGCTGTTGGACTCTGATGATGATGACTGCTTAGATCTTTTCTTCCCTCCGCTGCTGACCTCTGATGATGATGACTGCTTAGATCTTTTCTTCCCTCCGCTGCTGACCTCTGATGATGTTGACTGCTTCGATCTTTTCCCCTCAATGCTGCTGACCACTGCTGGTGTTGACTGCTTCAATCTTTTATTCTCACTGCTGCTGACCTCTGATGATGAAGTCTGCTTCGATCTTTTCCCCTCAATGCTGCTGAACACTGCTGGTGTTGACTTCTTCGGTCTTTTCTTCCCTCCGCTGCTGACCTCTGATGATGAAGTCTGCTTCGATCTTTTCTCCTCAATGCTGCTGAACACTGCTGGTGTTGACCGCTTCGATCTTGTATTCTCACTGCTACTGACCTCTGATGATGAAGTCTGCTTCGATCCTTTCTCCTCAATGCTGTTGACCTCTAATGAGGATGACTGCTTGTTTGTTTCCAGTGAGTCGATGGCCATGAAAGCCTCTGACACCCTTTTTGTGTGGCGGTTAACTTGGTTGTTCAGCCACCAGCTTATCAAGGACAGAAAACAAAACACCCTGGTCTGAATTTCTGCATATATGCCCCTGTGTGCCTTAGGAACAGCCACCTTTTTCGCTGCACCTGAACTAATGTCTGAATTCCTTCCAGGTGCGATGTACGCATAGATGAGATCTGAAAGCTGTTCTGTGAATACAAGAACCTTTTCAGATGGAGGCTTTTTCAGTGTTGGGAATGCAGAACTTTCATTTCCACCTCCCGGCTTCTCCTTCTCCAGAAGCACAGCGTCAATATTAGCCATCAATGACTGTATCGTCAGCCTCCTATTGACTTTGGTCTCCTCCTTGAATTTTTTCGCAACCCCTGTCAGTATTTGAAGCGTCCCTGCTGTGGCAAAAGTCTTTATGAAAAGACTATTGATCGTCCTCATTCCTTCACTGATTGAGAGGTTTGGCTGTGGAGATTCCTTTCCATTTTTGCTTTCCTTATTGATTGACTCAATAATTTCATCTAATGCCTTATCAATCTCTGGAGAAAACGATGAATTGAGAAAGAGGCTGTCATGGAACTCATCAAAGAAGTCTGTGATGTCAGTCAAACTATTGTTGATTGCTTCCTGGACAAGCATCTTCCCACTGTCCATACTGCTTGTTGTTGAACCTCCCTCTGAGGAACTACCTGACTTGTAGCTGACTCCTGAAGAGGGGGAGCTTGAAGAGGTCCTACACATCCGAATGGGATCATATGAAGCGTCCTGTTCCTCTGAGGAAATGGCCCGACTTCGCCTGCGCGATTGACACTCGAGCAAGAGTTGGATTTTTGCATCTTCCTTTAACGTCTCGCAGGCATAACAGATCATCTTCTGGACTTTAGCGGGGTTAATGAGGCGGGTTGGTATAGGCTTCTCAGAGCTCACACAGGTGGAGCTTGCAGACAAGGTGGAGTTGACAGTCTTCGTCACCTCCTCTACAACCAAGTCTGTGAGCTTATCCAAACTCGTAGACTTTGTTGTGCCTGGTGAAAGACTGTCGTTGAGAGTGTCGCCCAGAATGGACCGAACTTCTTCCTCAGACATGGGTGCAAGGGGACATCGCTTTGCAATGGCATTTGAAACGGTCGTCATTAACTTCAGCAGAAGATCTGCCAACATAAATGTTGTAGCTTCATCCGGTTTGCATGACTTCAACAGCTCCCACTGCTCTGCACTGATCTTCGTAAAAAAGGACTCGAAGTACGGGCGGACAGTCTCTACCTTTATATCCATTTGTTTCACTCTCTGAGTGATCTCCATTGCGACTGTTGTTTGTTTCAATGTGTTATTTTCGCTGTTCAAGATGTGTTTTCCAAATTCTCATGAAAAATCTCTTATCTTCTTTGTTCTACCAATTCGCTGGTTAGTGCAGACTGACTCTTCACTAGTTAATTTTCTGAGATAAAGAGCCTCTTTAAATAATAGGAAGGGAAAAAGAAGCAAGGGAGTTTAAAGGAATTGAAGCAAGGGAGTTTAAAGGAATTGAAGCAAAGGGGGTTAAATGATTTGAAGCAAAGGGGGTTAAAGGAATTGAAGCAAAGGGGGTTAAAGGACTATGATGTGACTAATAGATCAAAGGAAACTCTGATGTAACAATAAGCCACACCCCTCAACTTTGACTGTAACATAGTTAGTTGGTAGGCAGACAAAAAGGTAATCATTCATTGAACTATTATATCCATTTTGTTTCTCAGACAATACACGTACACGCTTGCGCTTACCGACTACGGTGGAGCGAGTCAGCAGCTTCAGGTTCCTTGGGGTCCACATCATTGATGACCTGACCTGGACCCACCACACAGACTCCATCAGGAAGACGGCCAGACAGCGGCTCTTCTTCCTCCGCAGGCTGCGGAGGCTCAACATGGATGCCAGGATTCTCTGCAATTTCTACAGGTGCACCATAGAGAGTATCCTGACTGGCTGCATCACCGCCTGGTATGGCAGCTGCACCGCCCTGAACCGTAAGGCTTTACAGAGGGTGGTGAAGTCTGCCCAACACATCACCAGGACGGAGCTACCATCCATGGAGGACCTCTACACCCAGCGGTGTAGGAAGAAGGCCAACAGGATTATCACAGACCCCTATCACCCCAGCCATAAACTGTTTTGCCTGCTGCCGTCTGGCCGACGGTACCGCAGCATCCGGGCCCGCACCACCAGGCTCAGAGACAGTTTCATCCCCCAGGCCATAAGACTTTTAAACTCCTCCAATCTGCAATAACTCCACTAAACCAGCACCTTAGCATATTTGCACTATTGCACATAATTGCACTATTGTTTTTTTTCTTTAGGTGTATATATATTTAGATATATATATTTTATTTTCTATTTTAAATTTTTGATATTCTATTTTATATTATTTTATTCAATATTTTTTTGCTTGTAATATTCGGAGCATTGCTATAAGAGAGCCTGTGACCCACTCATTTCATTGCCAGCGACTGCTTAATGTAATTGTTGTGCATTTGACTATAAACTCTTGAATCTTGAATCTTGAATCCATTTGGATCGACCTTGTATTGCAGTACCTCTAGGAACGGTGCACCAACTCAGTAGATGGCGGTAATCAGTCCAAAATACTCTGTTTAATCTATGACCATACCATGACTCAAAGAAGTTTTTTTACAGTTATCTTCTGGGATCACATGATCAAAGTCCCTTTCCCAACATATTTTAAGGTCCTCCAACTTTGGAAATGTATATAAATATAATCATAGAATTTTCATAGAATACCCTCAAGTTCGGCCTGTATCATTGATCAGAAGGTCAAAACACTTGATGACGCTAAGGTGCACAACTGAAGTTATGTCCCTAACATCCGCTGGTGGCCCCTAACACCTGCTAAGATCTAATGTTTTGTTTGTGGTAATTTGTGCAGAAGACCTTCAGACGTACAAGGGATATTCTACATCTTATCCTATATATTAAATCATATAAACTCTTGTTGCTTTTTACATAAGTGAGATATAAAAAATATGTTGCAGTTGTAATATTTCCATCTTCCTGCAGAAATTTAACTCCAAAATTGAATTAGTTGAGATCTCAAATTTCCTTCAAAATTAAGACAAACACAATCAAGTAACACTGTATCGATTTACGGTGATAGTCAGCAGCAACTGTGTCTTATTCTGAAAATATCTGACAGTTAGATGCTTACTATCGCTATTTGATCACCAGCCATAATGAGGTCACTCTACTCTGCCTTATACAGCTTGTTGGAGCTAAGTTCAGGTGAAGGTGCTGATGGCTGATGAATTAAAGGAAGAAACTAAACTTGCACCTGTGAAACAGTGAATTTTCAGCTTGTAAAACAGCAAAACTTTAGTCTCAGTGGAATAAATCCTGAGAACAAATTATTCGATTTTGAATCTTTTAATAACTGTTTTAAATATGGGAGGGAACCGGAGCACCTGGAGGAAAGCCACAACAAGAGAGCAAATAATTCCATTTCATACATTTTATTCATTATAAATGTGGGGATACCAGAGCACCTGGAGAAAACCCATCACAAAACTTTAGACTTAGTAAAAGGTAATTATAATCGAAGAATATTGATAATAAAAGAAAATGCTTTGCCCCTTCATTTCGTAGAACAGGTGATTAGGAGAGAGGAAAGAAAATCAAAAACCTCATCAGTCAAACAATGAAGGTTAGGGTTAGGCTTAGGGTTGTACCAATACAGTAATGTCACAGCATGATAAATAACTTTTAGGTGCGTCTACTGTGTTGGTGCACCGTTACTGTTCAGAAAATATTTAAATTTGAAAGTGAAGCTATCGGAATAACATCATCCACCTTTTATCTCCAGAAGAAGGAAGAGAACCTTGCTCTGAAAGAGGAGAAGAAGCCAGGCTTTTTGCACAGGTGTCTTTTCAAAGAGGAGCAAATTGATATCTCAAGTTCTGGATCTCTTAAAAGAAAGGAAACCATTAGCATCTCTGGACAAGGCCACTTCTTACACAACTCCTTGAAAATGACCTCGTCAAGGATTGTTTTGGGGATGAAAGTTGAGTCAATGTCTTTGACCTCGGCCCATATTCTCTCCAGCAGATGATGACTTGTGTCTGTTATGTCGACATCAGTCCTGGTCACCTTTGCCTTATAATAGATTTGTGATATGAGCTGGTCCAAGAGAACACTGACATACATTTTATATCTGTCTACTGCCAGCATCTTTGCAATCTCCTCCCTGGAGTTCCTGTCTGATGATGCTGAGTTCTCCTGATCTTTGCTGACCTCTGATGATGATGACTGCATCGATCTTTTCTCCTCAATGCTACTGACCACTGCTGGTGTTGACTGCTTCGATGTTTTCTCCTCAATGCTGTTGGACTCTGATGATGATGACTGCTTAGATCTTTTCTTCCCTCCGCTGCTGACCTCTGATGATGATGACTGCTTAGATCTTTTCTTCCCTCCGCTGCTGACCTCTGATGATGTTGACTGCTTCGATCTTTTCCCCTCAATGCTGCTGACCACTGCTGGTGTTGACTGCTTCAATCTTTTATTCTCACTGCTGCTGACCTCTGATGATGAAGTCTGCTTCGATCTTTTCCCCTCAATGCTGCTGAACACTGCTGGTGTTGACTTCTTCGGTCTTTTCTTCCCTCCGCTGCTGACCTCTGATGATGAAGTCTGCTTCGATCTTTTCTCCTCAATGCTGCTGAACACTGCTGGTGTTGACCGCTTCGATCTTGTATTCTCACTGCTACTGACCTCTGATGATGAAGTCTGCTTCGATCCTTTCTCCTCAATGCTGTTGACCTCTAATGAGGATGACTGCTTGTTTGTTTCCAGTGAGTCGATGGCCATGAAAGCCTCTGACACCCTTTTTGTGTGGCGGTTAACTTGGTTGTTCAGCCACCAGCTTATCAAGGACAGAAAACAAAACACCCTGGTCTGAATTTCTGCATATATGCCCCTGTGTGCCTTAGGAACAGCCACCTTTTTCGCTGCACCTGAACTAATGTCTGAATTCCTTCCAGGTGCGATGTACGCATAGATGAGATCTGAAAGCTGTTCTGTGAATACAAGAACCTTTTCAGATGGAGGCTTTTTCAGTGTTGGGAATGCAGAACTTTCATTTCCACCTCCCGGCTTCTCCTTCTCCAGAAGCACAGCGTCAATATTAGCCATCAATGACTGTATCGTCAGCCTCCTATTGACTTTGGTCTCCTCCTTGAATTTTTTCGCAACCCCTGTCAGTATTTGAAGCGTCCCTGCTGTGGCAAAAGTCTTTATGAAAAGACTATTGATCGTCCTCATTCCTTCACTGATTGAGAGGTTTGGCTGTGGAGATTCCTTTCCATTTTTGCTTTCCTTATTGATTGACTCAATAATTTCATCTAATGCCTTATCAATCTCTGGAGAAAACGATGAATTGAGAAAGAGGCTGTCATGGAACTCATCAAAGAAGTCTGTGATGTCAGTCAAACTATTGTTGATTGCTTCCTGGACAAGCATCTTCCCACTGTCCATACTGCTTGTTGTTGAACCTCCCTCTGAGGAACTACCTGACTTGTAGCTGACTCCTGAAGAGGGGGAGCTTGAAGAGGTCCTACACATCCGAATGGGATCATATGAAGCGTCCTGTTCCTCTGAGGAAATGGCCCGACTTCGCCTGCGCGATTGACACTCGAGCAAGAGTTGGATTTTTGCATCTTCCTTTAACGTCTCGCAGGCATAACAGATCATCTTCTGGACTTTAGCGGGGTTAATGAGGCGGGTTGGTATAGGCTTCTCAGAGCTCACACAGGTGGAGCTTGCAGACAAGGTGGAGTTGACAGTCTTCGTCACCTCCTCTACAACCAAGTCTGTGAGCTTATCCAAACTCGTAGACTTTGTTGTGCCTGGTGAAAGACTGTCGTTGAGAGTGTCGCCCAGAATGGACCGAACTTCTTCCTCAGACATGGGTGCAAGGGGACATCGCTTTGCAATGGCATTTGAAACGGTCGTCATTAACTTCAGCAGAAGATCTGCCAACATAAATGTTGTAGCTTCATCCGGTTTGCATGACTTCAACAGCTCCCACTGCTCTGCACTGATCTTCGTAAAAAAGGACTCGAAGTACGGGCGGACAGTCTCTACCTTTATATCCATTTGTTTCACTCTCTGAGTGATCTCCATTGCGACTGTTGTTTGTTTCAATGTGTTATTTTCGCTGTTCAAGATGTGTTTTCCAAATTCTCATGAAAAATCTCTTATCTTCTTTGTTCTACCAATTCGCTGGTTAGTGCAGACTGACTCTTCACTAGTTAATTTTCTGAGATAAAGAGCCTCTTTAAATAATAGGAAGGGAAAAAGAAGCAAGGGAGTTTAAAGGAATTGAAGCAAGGGAGTTTAAAGGAATTGAAGCAAAGGGGGTTAAATGATTTGAAGCAAAGGGGGTTAAAGGAATTGAAGCAAAGGGGGTTAAAGGACTATGATGTGACTAATAGATCAAAGGAAACTCTGATGTAACAATAAGCCACACCCCTCAACTTTGACTGTAACATAGTTAGTTGGTAGGCAGACAAAAAGGTAATCATTCATTGAACTATTATATCCATTTTGTTTCTCAGACAATACACGTACACGCTTGCGCTTACCGACTACGGTGGAGCGAGTCAGCAGCTTCAGGTTCCTTGGGGTCCACATCATTGATGACCTGACCTGGACCCACCACACAGACTCCATCAGGAAGACGGCCAGACAGCGGCTCTTCTTCCTCCGCAGGCTGCGGAGGCTCAACATGGATGCCAGGATTCTCTGCAATTTCTACAGGTGCACCATAGAGAGTATCCTGACTGGCTGCATCACCGCCTGGTATGGCAGCTGCACCGCCCTGAACCGTAAGGCTTTACAGAGGGTGGTGAAGTCTGCCCAACACATCACCAGGACGGAGCTACCATCCATGGAGGACCTCTACACCCAGCGGTGTAGGAAGAAGGCCAACAGGATTATCACAGACCCCTATCACCCCAGCCATAAACTGTTTTGCCTGCTGCCGTCTGGCCGACGGTACCGCAGCATCCGGGCCCGCACCACCAGGCTCAGAGACAGTTTCATCCCCCAGGCCATAAGACTTTTAAACTCCTCCAATCTGCAATAACTCCACTAAACCAGCACCTTAGCATATTTGCACTATTGCACATAATTGCACTATTGTTTTTTTTCTTTAGGTGTATATATATTTAGATATATATATTTTATTTTCTATTTTAAATTTTTGATATTCTATTTTATATTATTTTATTCAATATTTTTTTGCTTGTAATATTCGGAGCATTGCTATAAGAGAGCCTGTGACCCACTCATTTCATTGCCAGCGACTGCTTAATGTAATTGTTGTGCATTTGACTATAAACTCTTGAATCTTGAATCTTGAATCCATTTGGATCGACCTTGTATTGCAGTACCTCTAGGAACGGTGCACCAACTCAGTAGATGGCGGTAATCAGTCCAAAATACTCTGTTTAATCTATGACCATACCATGACTCAAAGAAGTTTTTTTACAGTTATCTTCTGGGATCACATGATCAAAGTCCCTTTCCCAACATATTTTAAGGTCCTCCAACTTTGGAAATGTATATAAATATAATCATAGAATTTTCATAGAATACCCTCAAGTTCGGCCTGTATCATTGATCAGAAGGTCAAAACACTTGATGACGCTAAGGTGCACAACTGAAGTTATGTCCCTAACATCCGCTGGTGGCCCCTAACACCTGCTAAGATCTAATGTTTTGTTTGTGGTAATTTGTGCAGAAGACCTTCAGACGTACAAGGGATATTCTACATCTTATCCTATATATTAAATCATATAAACTCTTGTTGCTTTTTACATAAGTGAGATATAAAAAATATGTTGCAGTTGTAATATTTCCATCTTCCTGCAGAAATTTAACTCCAAAATTGAATTAGTTGAGATCTCAAATTTCCTTCAAAATTAAGACAAACACAATCAAGTAACACTGTATCGATTTACGGTGATAGTCAGCAGCAACTGTGTCTTATTCTGAAAATATCTGACAGTTAGATGCTTACTATCGCTATTTGATCACCAGCCATAATGAGGTCACTCTACTCTGCCTTATACAGCTTGTTGGAGCTAAGTTCAGGTGAAGGTGCTGATGGCTGATGAATTAAAGGAAGAAACTAAACTTGCACCTGTGAAACAGTGAATTTTCAGCTTGTAAAACAGCAAAACTTTAGTCTCAGTGGAATAAATCCTGAGAACAAATTATTCGATTTTGAATCTTTTAATAACTGTTTTAAATATGGGAGGGAACCGGAGCACCTGGAGGAAAGCCACAACAAGAGAGCAAATAATTCCATTTCATACATTTTATTCATTATAAATGTGGGGATACCAGAGCACCTGGAGAAAACCCATCACAAAACTTTAGACTTAGTAAAAGGTAATTATAATCGAAGAATATTGATAATAAAAGAAAATGCTTTGCCCCTTCATTTCGTAGAACAGGTGATTAGGAGAGAGAAAAGAAAATCAAAAACCTCATCAGTCAAACAATGAAGGTTAGGGTTAGGCTTAGGGTTGTACCAATACAGTAATGTCACAGCATGATAAATAACTTTTAGGTGCGTCTACTGTGTTGGTGCACCGTTACTGTTCAGAAAATATTTAAATTTGAAAGTGAAGCTATCGGAATAACATCATCCACCTTTTATCTCCAGAAGAAGGAAGAGAACCTTGCTCTGAAAGAGGAGAAGAAGCCAGGCTTTTTGCACAGGTGTCTTTTCAAAGAGGAGCAAATTGATATCTCAAGTTCTGGATCTCTTAAAAGAAAGGAAACCATTAGCATCTCTGGACAAGGCCACTTCTTACACAACTCCTTGAAAATGACCTCGTCAAGGATTGTTTTGGGGATGAAAGTTGAGTCAATGTCTTTGACCTCGGCCCATATTCTCTCCAGCAGATGATGACTTGTGTCTGTTATGTCGACATCAGTCCTGGTCACCTTTGCCTTATAATAGATTTGTGATATGAGCTGGTCCAAGAGAACACTGACATACATTTTATATCTGTCTACTGCCAGCATCTTTGCAATCTCCTCCCTGGAGTTCCTGTCTGATGATGCTGAGTTCTCCTGATCTTTGCTGACCTCTGATGATGATGACTGCATCGATCTTTTCTCCTCAATGCTACTGACCACTGCTGGTGTTGACTGCTTCGATGTTTTCTCCTCAATGCTGTTGGACTCTGATGATGATGACTGCTTAGATCTTTTCTTCCCTCCGCTGCTGACCTCTGATGATGATGACTGCTTAGATCTTTTCTTCCCTCCGCTGCTGACCTCTGATGATGTTGACTGCTTCGATCTTTTCCCCTCAATGCTGCTGACCACTGCTGGTGTTGACTGCTTCAATCTTTTATTCTCACTGCTGCTGACCTCTGATGATGAAGTCTGCTTCGATCTTTTCCCCTCAATGCTGCTGAACACTGCTGGTGTTGACTTCTTCGGTCTTTTCTTCCCTCCGCTGCTGACCTCTGATGATGAAGTCTGCTTCGATCTTTTCTCCTCAATGCTGCTGAACACTGCTGGTGTTGACCGCTTCGATCTTGTATTCTCACTGCTACTGACCTCTGATGATGAAGTCTGCTTCGATCCTTTCTCCTCAATGCTGTTGACCTCTAATGAGGATGACTGCTTGTTTGTTTCCAGTGAGTCGATGGCCATGAAAGCCTCTGACACCCTTTTTGTGTGGCGGTTAACTTGGTTGTTCAGCCACCAGCTTATCAAGGACAGAAAACAAAACACCCTGGTCTGAATTTCTGCATATATGCCCCTGTGTGCCTTAGGAACAGCCACCTTTTTCGCTGCACCTGAACTAATGTCTGAATTCCTTCCAGGTGCGATGTACGCATAGATGAGATCTGAAAGCTGTTCTGTGAATACAAGAACCTTTTCAGATGGAGGCTTTTTCAGTGTTGGGAATGCAGAACTTTCATTTCCACCTCCCGGCTTCTCCTTCTCCAGAAGCACAGCGTCAATATTAGCCATCAATGACTGTATCGTCAGCCTCCTATTGACTTTGGTCTCCTCCTTGAATTTTTTCGCAACCCCTGTCAGTATTTGAAGCGTCCCTGCTGTGGCAAAAGTCTTTATGAAAAGACTATTGATCGTCCTCATTCCTTCACTGATTGAGAGGTTTGGCTGTGGAGATTCCTTTCCATTTTTGCTTTCCTTATTGATTGACTCAATAATTTCATCTAATGCCTTATCAATCTCTGGAGAAAACGATGAATTGAGAAAGAGGCTGTCATGGAACTCATCAAAGAAGTCTGTGATGTCAGTCAAACTATTGTTGATTGCTTCCTGGACAAGCATCTTCCCACTGTCCATACTGCTTGTTGTTGAACCTCCCTCTGAGGAACTACCTGACTTGTAGCTGACTCCTGAAGAGGGGGAGCTTGAAGAGGTCCTACACATCCGAATGGGATCATATGAAGCGTCCTGTTCCTCTGAGGAAATGGCCCGACTTCGCCTGCGCGATTGACACTCGAGCAAGAGTTGGATTTTTGCATCTTCCTTTAACGTCTCGCAGGCATAACAGATCATCTTCTGGACTTTAGCGGGGTTAATGAGGCGGGTTGGTATAGGCTTCTCAGAGCTCACACAGGTGGAGCTTGCAGACAAGGTGGAGTTGACAGTCTTCGTCACCTCCTCTACAACCAAGTCTGTGAGCTTATCCAAACTCGTAGACTTTGTTGTGCCTGGTGAAAGACTGTCGTTGAGAGTGTCGCCCAGAATGGACCGAACTTCTTCCTCAGACATGGGTGCAAGGGGACATCGCTTTGCAATGGCATTTGAAACGGTCGTCATTAACTTCAGCAGAAGATCTGCCAACATAAATGTTGTAGCTTCATCCGGTTTGCATGACTTCAACAGCTCCCACTGCTCTGCACTGATCTTCGTAAAAAAGGACTCGAAGTACGGGCGGACAGTCTCTACCTTTATATCCATTTGTTTCACTCTCTGAGTGATCTCCATTGCGACTGTTGTTTGTTTCAATGTGTTATTTTCGCTGTTCAAGATGTGTTTTCCAAATTCTCATGAAAAATCTCTTATCTTCTTTGTTCTACCAATTCGCTGGTTAGTGCAGACTGACTCTTCACTAGTTAATTTTCTGAGATAAAGAGCCTCTTTAAATAATAGGAAGGGAAAAAGAAGCAAGGGAGTTTAAAGGAATTGAAGCAAGGGAGTTTAAAGGAATTGAAGCAAAGGGGGTTAAATGATTTGAAGCAAAGGGGGTTAAAGGAATTGAAGCAAAGGGGGTTAAAGGACTATGATGTGACTAATAGATCAAAGGAAACTCTGATGTAACAATAAGCCACACCCCTCAACTTTGACTGTAACATAGTTAGTTGGTAGGCAGACAAAAAGGTAATCATTCATTGAACTATTATATCCATTTTGTTTCTCAGACAATACACGTACACGCTTGCGCTTACCGACTACGGTGGAGCGAGTCAGCAGCTTCAGGTTCCTTGGGGTCCACATCATTGATGACCTGACCTGGACCCACCACACAGACTCCATCAGGAAGACGGCCAGACAGCGGCTCTTCTTCCTCCGCAGGCTGCGGAGGCTCAACATGGATGCCAGGATTCTCTGCAATTTCTACAGGTGCACCATAGAGAGTATCCTGACTGGCTGCATCACCGCCTGGTATGGCAGCTGCACCGCCCTGAACCGTAAGGCTTTACAGAGGGTGGTGAAGTCTGCCCAACACATCACCAGGACGGAGCTACCATCCATGGAGGACCTCTACACCCAGCGGTGTAGGAAGAAGGCCAACAGGATTATCACAGACCCCTATCACCCCAGCCATAAACTGTTTTGCCTGCTGCCGTCTGGCCGACGGTACCGCAGCATCCGGGCCCGCACCACCAGGCTCAGAGACAGTTTCATCCCCCAGGCCATAAGACTTTTAAACTCCTCCAATCTGCAATAACTCCACTAAACCAGCACCTTAGCATATTTGCACTATTGCACATAATTGCACTATTGTTTTTTTTCTTTAGGTGTATATATATTTAGATATATATATTTTATTTTCTATTTTAAATTTTTGATATTCTATTTTATATTATTTTATTCAATATTTTTTTGCTTGTAATATTCGGAGCATTGCTATAAGAGAGCCTGTGACCCACTCATTTCATTGCCAGCGACTGCTTAATGTAATTGTTGTGCATTTGACTATAAACTCTTGAATCTTGAATCTTGAATCCATTTGGATCGACCTTGTATTGCAGTACCTCTAGGAACGGTGCACCAACTCAGTAGATGGCGGTAATCAGTCCAAAATACTCTGTTTAATCTATGACCATACCATGACTCAAAGAAGTTTTTTTACAGTTATCTTCTGGGATCACATGATCAAAGTCCCTTTCCCAACATATTTTAAGGTCCTCCAACTTTGGAAATGTATATAAATATAATCATAGAATTTTCATAGAATACCCTCAAGTTCGGCCTGTATCATTGATCAGAAGGTCAAAACACTTGATGACGCTAAGGTGCACAACTGAAGTTATGTCCCTAACATCCGCTGGTGGCCCCTAACACCTGCTAAGATCTAATGTTTTGTTTGTGGTAATTTGTGCAGAAGACCTTCAGACGTACAAGGGATATTCTACATCTTATCCTATATATTAAATCATATAAACTCTTGTTGCTTTTTACATAAGTGAGATATAAAAAATATGTTGCAGTTGTAATATTTCCATCTTCCTGCAGAAATTTAACTCCAAAATTGAATTAGTTGAGATCTCAAATTTCCTTCAAAATTAAGACAAACACAATCAAGTAACACTGTATCGATTTACGGTGATAGTCAGCAGCAACTGTGTCTTATTCTGAAAATATCTGACAGTTAGATGCTTACTATCGCTATTTGATCACCAGCCATAATGAGGTCACTCTACTCTGCCTTATACAGCTTGTTGGAGCTAAGTTCAGGTGAAGGTGCTGATGGCTGATGAATTAAAGGAAGAAACTAAACTTGCACCTGTGAAACAGTGAATTTTCAGCTTGTAAAACAGCAAAACTTTAGTCTCAGTGGAATAAATCCTGAGAACAAATTATTCGATTTTGAATCTTTTAATAACTGTTTTAAATATGGGAGGGAACCGGAGCACCTGGAGGAAAGCCACAACAAGAGAGCAAATAATTCCATTTCATACATTTTATTCATTATAAATGTGGGGATACCAGAGCACCTGGAGAAAACCCATCACAAAACTTTAGACTTAGTAAAAGGTAATTATAATCGAAGAATATTGATAATAAAAGAAAATGCTTTGCCCCTTCATTTCGTAGAACAGGTGATTAGGAGAGAGAAAAGAAAATCAAAAACCTCATCAGTCAAACAATGAAGGTTAGGGTTAGGCTTAGGGTTGTACCAATACAGTAATGTCACAGCATGATAAATAACTTTTAGGTGCGTCTACTGTGTTGGTGCACCGTTACTGTTCAGAAAATATTTAAATTTGAAAGTGAAGCTATCGGAATAACATCATCCACCTTTTATCTCCAGAAGAAGGAAGAGAACCTTGCTCTGAAAGAGGAGAAGAAGCCAGGCTTTTTGCACAGGTGTCTTTTCAAAGAGGAGCAAATTGATATCTCAAGTTCTGGATCTCTTAAAAGAAAGGAAACCATTAGCATCTCTGGACAAGGCCACTTCTTACACAACTCCTTGAAAATGACCTCGTCAAGGATTGTTTTGGGGATGAAAGTTGAGTCAATGTCTTTGACCTCGGCCCATATTCTCTCCAGCAGATGATGACTTGTGTCTGTTATGTCGACATCAGTCCTGGTCACCTTTGCCTTATAATAGATTTGTGATATGAGCTGGTCCAAGAGAACACTGACATACATTTTATATCTGTCTACTGCCAGCATCTTTGCAATCTCCTCCCTGGAGTTCCTGTCTGATGATGCTGAGTTCTCCTGATCTTTGCTGACCTCTGATGATGATGACTGCATCGATCTTTTCTCCTCAATGCTGTTGGACTCTGATGATGATGACTGCTTAGATCTTTTCTTCCCTCCGCTGCTGACAACTGATGATGTTGACTGCTTCAATCTTTTATTCTCACTGCTGCTGACCTCTGATGATGATGACTGCTTCGATCTTTTCCCCTCAATGCTGCTGACCACTGCTGGTGTTGACTGCTTCAATCTTTTATTCTCACTGCTGCTGACCTCTGATGATGAAGTCTGCTTCGATCTTTTCTCCTCAATGCTGCTGAACACTGCTGGTGTTGACCGCTTCGATCTTGTATTCTCACTGCTACTGACCTCTGATGATGAAGTCTGCTTCGATCCTTTCTCCTCAATGCTGTTGACCTCTAATGAGGATGACTGCTTGTTTGTTTCCAGTGAGTCGATGGCCATGAAAGCCTCTGACACCCTTTTTGTGTGGCGGTTAACTTGGTTGTTCAGCCACCAGCTTATCAAGGACAGAAAACAAAACACCCTGGTCTGAATTTCTGCATATATGCCCCTGTGTGCCTTAGGAACAGCCACCTTTTTCGCTGCACCTGAACTAATGTCTGAATTCCTTCCAGGTGCGATGTACGCATAGATGAGATCTGAAAGCTGTTCTGTGAATACAAGAACCTTTTCAGATGGAGGCTTTTTCAGTGTTGGGAATGCAGAACTTTCATTTCCACCTCCCGGCTTCTCCTTCTCCAGAAGCACAGCGTCAATATTAGCCATCAATGACTGTATCGTCAGCCTCCTATTGACTTTGGTCTCCTCCTTGAATTTTTTCGCAACCCCTGTCAGTATTTGAAGCGTCCCTGCTGTGGCAAAAGTCTTTATGAAAAGACTATTGATCGTCCTCATTCCTTCACTGATTGAGAGGTTTGGCTGTGGAGATTCCTTTCCATTTTTGCTTTCCTTATTGATTGACTCAATAATTTCATCTAATGCCTTATCAATCTCTGGAGAAAACGATGAATTGAGAAAGAGGCTGTCATGGAACTCATCAAAGAAGTCTGTGATGTCAGTCAAACTATTGTTGATTGCTTCCTGGACAAGCATCTTCCCACTGTCCATACTGCTTGTTGTTGAACCTCCCTCTGAGGAACTACCTGACTTGTAGCTGACTCCTGAAGAGGGGGAGCTTGAAGAGGTCCTACACATCCGAATGGGATCATATGAAGCGTCCTGTTCCTCTGAGGAAATGGCCCGACTTCGCCTGCGCGATTGACACTCGAGCAAGAGTTGGATTTTTGCATCTTCCTTTAACGTCTCGCAGGCATAACAGATCATCTTCTGGACTTTAGCAGGGTTAATGAGGCGGGTTGGTATAGGCTTCTCAGAGCTCACACAGGTGGAGCTTGCAGACAAGGTGGAGTTGACAGTCTTCGTCACCTCCTCTACAACCAAGTCTGTGAGCTTATCCAAACTCGTGGACTTTGTTGTGCCTGGTGAAAGACTGTCGTTGAGAGTGTCGCCCAGAATGGACCGAACTTCTTCCTCAGACATGGGTGCAAGGGGACATCGCTTTGCAATGGCATTTGAAACGGTCGTCATTAACTTCAGCAGAAGATCTGCCAACATAAATGTTGTAGCTTCATCCGGTTTGCATGACTTCAACAGCTCCCACTGCTCTGCACTGATCTTCGTAAAAAAGGACTCGAAGTACGGGCGGACAGTCTCTACCTTTATATCCATTTGTTTCACTCTCTGAGTGAACTCCATTGCGACTGTTGTTTGTTTCAATGTGTTATTTTCGCTGTTCAAGATGTGTTTTCCAAATTCTCATGAAAAATCTCTTATCTTCTTTGTTCTACCAATTCGCTGGTTAGTGCAGACTGACTCTTCACTAGTTAATTTTCTGAGATAAAGAGCCTATTTAAATAATAGGAAGGGAAAAAGAAGCAAGGGAGTTTAAAGGAATTGAAGCAAGGGAGTTTAAAGGAATTGAAGCAAAGGAGTTTAAAGGAATTGAAGCAAAGGGGGTTAAATGATTTGAAGCAAAGGGGGTTAAAGGAATTGAAGCAAAGGGGGTTAAAGGAATTGAAGCAAAGGGGGTTAAATGATTTGAAGCAAAGGGGGTTAAAGGAATTGAAGCAAAGGGGGTTAAAGGACTATGATGTGACTAATAGATCAAAGGAAACTCTGATGTAACAATAAGCCACACCCCTCAACTTTGACTGTAACATAGTTAGTTGGTAGGCAGACAAAAAGGTAATCATTCATTGAACTATTATATCCATTTTGTTTCTCAGACAATACACGTACACGCTTGCGCTTACCGACTACGGTGGAGCGAGTCAGCAGCTTCAGGTTCCTTGGGGTCCACATCATTGATGACCTGACCTGGACCCACCACACAGACTCCATCAGGAAGACGGCCAGACAGCGGCTCTTCTTCCTCCGCAGGCTGCGGAGGCTCAACATGGATGCCAGGATTCTCTGCAATTTCTACAGGTGCACCATAGAGAGTATCCTGACTGGCTGCATCACCGCCTGGTATGGCAGCTGCACCGCCCTGAACCGTAAGGCTTTACAGAGGGTGGTGAAGTCTGCCCAACACATCACCAGGACGGAGCTACCATCCATGGAGGACCTCTACACCCAGCGGTGTAGGAAGAAGGCCAACAGGATTATCACAGACCCCTATCACCCCAGCCATAAACTGTTTTGCCTGCTGCCGTCTGGCCGACGGTACCGCAGCATCCGGGCCCGCACCACCAGGCTCAGAGACAGTTTCATCCCCCAGGCCATAAGACTTTTAAACTCCTCCAATCTGCAATAACTCCACTAAACCAGCACCTTAGCATATTTGCACTATTGCACATAATTGCACTATTGTTTTTTTTCTTTAGGATTATATATATATATTTAGATATATATATATATTTTTCTATTTTCAATTTTTGATATTCTATTTTATATTATTTTATTCAATATTGTTTTGCTTGTAATATTCGGAGCATTGCTATAAGAGAGCCTGTGACCCACTCATTTCATTGCCAGTGACTGCTTAATGTAATTGTTGTGCATTTGACTATAAACTCTTGAATCTTGAATCTTGAATCCATTTGGATCGACCTTGTATTGCAGTACCTCTAGGAACGGTGCACCAACTCAGTAGATGGCGGTAATCAGTCCAAAATACTCTGTTTAATCTATGACCATACCATGACACAAAGAAGTTTTTTTACAGTTATCTTCTGGGATCACATCATCAAAGTCCCTTTCCCAACATATTTTAAGGCCCTCCAACTTTGGAAATGTATATAAATATAATCATAGAATTTTGATGCTCCCTTATTTTTGTGCTCCATCTTAGGTTAGAGATCTTCAATTCCAGTTGCCAATAACCAATGCCTAGGTACACTGAGTGGAACTAATGCAGTCCCATACAAAATGCCATATATTATATAAATATTGTACATTTCATGAAGGTAGGACATGTTTTAGGGCTGTTGGTGTTGGATTGTATTACTTTTAGCTTGGTGTACCTAATAAACTGCTTCATTTAGTTCCTTATGCAATACGTTACCCTTCATGTCCATTGTATAATACTTTGTGCATTGTCAGGGATTTGTTCTGCAGTTGAAAAACAAATGACTTAAGATAAATTGTGAATAAAATTCACATATTTTTCATTTGGAGAAGTGATGAATGTCACTGTCTGATCTGTGTCAGCACCAAAGTTGGGATCTGCCATTTTGTTTTATGGTTTGTATTAAGCATATATTTAACAAAGCACTTTGTCAACTCCAAATACCAATGACTTCTGAGTCCTGTTTTCTATTGCTTTTTTCAAAATGTCAGTTTTTACTATGTATGACTGATCTGTGGAGAAAGGCATTTTCTTCTTCATCATTCCTGGGTATGCTGAGTGAATATTATAGAAGTGACACTAAATCTGATTCTGATTGTGTTGCAAGTTGATTTAGTGCAGCATCGCACAAGCCAAGAAGTTAAAACCTGAACAACCTCTATCCACCGACCTTGTTGCAGCGGAGGATGTGGACAGGCTTCCAGCATACACCACTCCATATGTGGCAGCCCATATTCCACGGCAAAATGGAAAAAGGACAATTCATGGCCTAAATGCAACCTCGCAAGCACCGAGGGGTGCTAGTCAGTTATTTTGCCACGCCCATTCCTTAAAACCATCTGAATGTCTGCGGGGGGGCTGTTGTTACACTAATGTAGTTTGAGGGAGGTTGAACCTCCAACACCGAAGTTATGATGAACTTTGACGCCACGCCACTATTATGGCGTTTGACGAAAAGTCACAGTAATGTTATGCCTACATTATCAATGTCTTGAGACCCATTTGATACAGTTTGACATGGCTGCGAGCAGTGGGTGAGGAGGAATACCTCCAAGTGTAAGACGTTCCAAAAACAAGACATTTCTTGTTTCCACCAGGGGGTGCTGTGATTTCTGTGTAGATGTCATCAGGAGGGGACTTTTGTTTTAAATGTCTACTTTGGAGTCGATTGGACCTTGTATGTCCGAGATACAGAACCTCGTGTTTTGATGGCGTGTAATCAAACTTTGACGCCTGTTCGGTGCTCAGGCCCTAATGAGTGTCATCACAACAAGATGGAGATGAAAACTAACTCAAAGATCGATTTTTCATCACACGGTGTGACCGTGTCGTGGCATCAAAGTTTGATTACACGCCATCAAAACACGAGGTTCTGTATCTCGGACATACATGGTCCAATCGAGTCCAAACTAGACATGTAAGACAAGATTCCCGGCCTGATGACATCTACAAAGAAATTATGAATTAAAATCACAGTGCCCCCTGGTGGCAACAGGAAATGTCTTGTTTTTGGAACGTCTTACACGTGGAAGTATTCCTCCTCATCCACTGACCGCAACCATGTCAAACTGTGTCAAATGGGTCTCAAGACATTGATAATGTAGGCATAAGATTACTGTGACTTTTCGTCAAACGCCATAATAGTGGCGTGGCGTCAAAGTTCATCAACTCGCCGTGACACACGAAATTGCTATAACTTCGGTGATCGAGATTCAACCTCCCTCAAACTACATTTGTGTAGCAACAGCCCCCCCCTGAAAATATTCATATGATTTTAAGGAATGGGCGTGGAAAAATAACTGACTAGCGCCCCCTAAAGGGCAGCCCCGGCACCACGAGTGGCGGACATGTAAAAAAAATTGTTAGGGACATGTGTCTTTTTATAACAAACAATAAAGTCTCTTGGATCGAAAAGGTAGAACAAACAGGAAGCCCGCCATTTTGACTTTAGTGGCCATATTGGCCATTTTCCACATTTTTACTTTGACGAACTTGTCGTAGGGCTTTCATCAGATCAACTTCATATTGAGATGAGTGTCATCACAACAAGATGGAGATGTAAACTACCTTGGTATATTTGATTTTATCACACGGTTTGACCGTGATGTGGCGTTAAAGTTTGATGAGTCAAATCAAGATAATTGAGCGGCACCTGCAATATTGGTCACTAGAGGGCAGTGTAAGACCATGGTTTGCCCAAGGCACAAATCTTCTTCCCCAGGGCTGAAGAGTTCGTTCACACATTGTTAATATGTTGCAAACTAAATTAAACTCACAGATGTTTGTCAATTATTGTTGAGAGACAACTTTTGTTCATGATTAACAGTAAAATGACAATTTTTTAAGTGTACGTTACACGCTCTGACCGTGGGGTCGAATTTTGATGATTCCCCAAAAAAGAGGGATTTCTTATAACTCCTCTGTGCATTGTTCCATCAGCCTCAAACCTCATTCACACATTCACAGTCCCGCCCTGATCAGATCCATGTGTCAATATTGACTCGTCGTCAAAGCCCCCCCTGCTGGCTACAGGAAGTGAGATGTTTTATACTTTGATGCACTGCTCTTGGCTGCTTTACCATATACAGCTCAAATTAGCTCAGTCAAGTCATAGGACCATGCTCAGGATTGTGACATTTCCTCAAACCGTGTAAACATTGAGGTGCGGCGAAGGATCATCCTTCGCCAAAGGAGACGATGTTGTCATAACTCCAGTGTTCATTGTCCTATCACCACCAAACTTCTGTCTCCTGATCGGAGACCAAGCCTGAACATCTCTATGTGTCAATATTTCCTCAACGTCATAGCCCCACCTACTGATTCGCCATGAAACAGGAAGTACTTTGTAAATCCACTCTGCATTATCCAACCGGCTCCAAACTACTGCCCTATGATCACAATCCTGACCTGAACAGCTCCATATATTAATATTAGTGCAGGGTCATAGCGCCACCTACTGATCAGTGTGAAAATGTATTTGTTTTAACATTGTCCAATTGACACAAAATTGTTCACGCTACATCAGAGCCCCTACTTGAACAGATCTATTAGTCTGTATGTAATAATACAGATGGCGCCACCTAATGGCAACAGGAAGTAAGCTTTGTTTTACAACTATCATTCGATTTACATAAAATGTTCACAGTGTGATGTGCAATTGATAGTGTGGACCGTAATGAGCAATTAGCAGGCAAGGATTGACATCGCGTGACGGACGCAGGAAGTGAAGCGTTTGTCCTTGCCGCAGTGCGCAAAACGCATGCAACGCGGAGACGTGCGATTGGTCATTGATCGCTCTCTCCACCGACCGCAACAGGCTTCAAAATGCCTGTGCTCGGGCCCGTTAGTGCTACAACGTAGCCCTAGTATTATAAAAGTATTTTATGTTGTTTATGTAAAATAAATTGTCCCATATATGCTGCAAAGTTTTTTATAGAACGTTGTTGACTGTTACTGACAATGATGACAAACTGACGCTGATGTGATGTATTAGGAAGATGGTTGTATTGAGGATGGTCTGTCTGTATTAATATAGCACTTTTCTAGTCTTGATGATCCACTCTAAGCACTTTACAGTACAGTCTTTTGCCATTCACCCATTCACGCACATATTCATACAGTGCATCTATTTATTCTATAAGAACGGCACAGCCGTCAGTGGCAATTTGGGTTTCAGTGTCTTGCCCAAGGACACTTCGGCATGCAGAGTGGGGGAAATTGGGATCAAACCGCTGACCCTTTGGTGAGAGGATGACCCGCTCTAACCCCTGAGCCACAGCCGCCCCCAAGATTGTGATAATGTTGATATTTATAAATGTTTAGATGTCACATTGTAGGGTACTTTGCTGCTGTGTTTCCCACTTATCTTGTTCTGCCATGTGTGATTCTCTCTTTCCTGTTGTCTGCACTCGGTGTAAGGTGACATGCAACTTTAAGTGTATTATACATCCATCTTTTAATGTTCTAATGCTCAGTTTGTGCTGAAACTGTTTTTATGAATGTGCTGATTCTACCTAAATGGTCATTTTGGAGGCTGCAGTTTGAGGTGCTATTGAATTGTATCGTGCTATACACACATGTGTCTCTGTTAATATGTTGTCTCCATCTATGTTATTAATTTATGAATATCAATAAATATGTATTAATGAGTGTAGGATAAATAACAGAAAGACCTCAGCAATGATACTGTGAATATTTAACAAAGACAGCATGATAATTGACCTGATTATTGATGTGCGTTTTCTTTATAGAAGATAGAAGTGTTACAAAAAATGGATACATCTAATTACATTGCATTTGGTGAAGTGAATAATCATGTATTTAAATTAAAGTTCATAAAACTAAATCAGGTAATAATTCATTAAGTGATTTAATATTTAACCTCTGTACTCAACACTAATGTATCATTTTCTTTTTTTATTAAATTTGATAAAATCTTTTTGCAGAACATAATTAATAAAAACAGCATACATTTTTTATATCATCATCTCAGTTTTTGCATTCGACCAATAGATGGCATCCTATGTTTGCTTATGGCATGCTGCCCTCAGAGGATCTGACAGATGACACATGATTATGAAAGCTACATCACAGAGTAACATGGATTTCCCCATTGTATGGAAGTAGGAGGAGCAGCTCACTGCTTGATGTAAATGTGAACTGTTAGGAAATAAACATTAAGCCTTTTTCAAGTGAGTGTCTCGTCTTGGTGAATCGTCTGCATTTACTGATGGAAGATATAAGATGATATCAACTTAAAAGTATAACATGTAGTGCAGTGGTAATGAGATTTAGTTTCAACACTGAAAGTATAAAAGTTTGTAATAATGCTGTTGTTAATTTAAAGGTAAGATTGGTATATGGTTTTATCTTATTAGTTGAAATCCTCTTCACGTCCCGTAAATAAAATGTGGCCCTCGCAGGACTGTGATAAACATGACCAATCGTTGATTTGGAGCAAATGACAAGAAAATATTATTGGTTTCAACCTTTTAGTTTATGGACAACAGGGACCTGTACTATCCTGATGTGATGTCACTAGAATGACATTGTTTGTATGAACCTTCCAAACACACTTTGGGACAATGACGAGAAACAAAACTGTTTCATGGTGTGTGAGAGAAACGTTCTCTCCTTTAAATCATACAGACATGAGTCATTCAAATAATATTTTATTCTTTCAATATCTCATCATCTATCAGACAAGCTGCCTCTGCTCCTGTGTACTAAATTATCATACATTACTGTGTAAATACATTAAATATGTCAATATATACACTGTGGTAAATTATGAAATATGTACCAGATGAACCAGCCCAGTTATTCCAAGTGACATATTTAACTCATGCACCTTAAGGCGCTGACCCTTCATAGGAAAAGCTCATTTACCAGTAACATCTTTCTTATGTCACGCACACATCATACGATTTGATTTGTCATAACCATCAGTGACTCAGTAACACAGGTGAGCCTTTACAACTACTTGTGTACTGGTCCCAGTGGAGCAGATGAGCATCAGAGCCAGCGATGAGCAGGAGGCTGGTTGAGGATCAAAGTCCAGATGATAAAGAGATAAATGTCTTTTTCTGGTCACATGTAGAGAAGACCAGGGCTGCTTGACTAAAGAGGCCAAATGTTGACCATCCTAAGAAAAATATCATTCCTGTTGGTGCAGTTTTAAAAAGGTATTAAAACAAATCCAGAGGAGGACATTTAAAAAGTTGATTTTCATCTTTTTCAGACATGGTACCTTTAACCAGTATAATGATAGCTTTGATAGCTTTCGTCTTAGTGTAGTTTGTTAGCATGCAAACATTAGCCAATTAGTGCTGAATGCAAAGTATAACTGAGTGTGATTAGTCATTACTTTTTAATGTGATTATTTGTTCATAAACATAATACAGATAAATGTGAGGAACTGACTGAAATAATGATCTGATACCGATATGTCGCTTTGGATAAAAGTGTCAGCTGAATGATATGTAATATGTAATGTAATACCTCACCATCTTTTTTGGGGGGGATATCAATTTAGACTACACCTCATAGTGTATACATATAGAGGTAGATGCAGTAGCACAACTTATTGACTTGATTTATTATGCTGCAATGGAAGCATTGTGAAGTTATACAGATTATACTGATTTAACAATATGGCAAAGTACGAGCTGCAGAGGTTGGTTTGAGATCGTATCTTTTGAAATGGGGCAATTTTATACCAGTGCACCGATGCAAATCAGTGAATCTTACCCTGCTCTAACTTTTTATGTGATGTAGCAGTGGCTAATACAGTAATTCACTCCAATAAACTGTTCAAAACCAACAGTCTCTCCCCATTTTCCAAACCTTTGTACAAGAAATGTATGTCATGATGTTAGTGAGAAAGAAAACTGACACAATGTCTGGTTGAAACAAAGTGTGTTTTGGATATCGACAGTTTGTTTAAAATGTCATTAAATTCACTACAGCAAAGGTCTCTGACACTATTCTTAAAAATGTGTTGGTTCAACAACTTCACATCTCCACTTGCGTGTGGCATTATTTAGCCTCCCTACTTTCAGGGACTTGACAACAGCTCACATCTGTGAATCCACCAGGTAGTGTCAGGGAGTAATGGGATAGTACAGCATGCTACAGCTACATTAGATAAAATGTGTTGAGGTGATGAATGTCATTATTAAAATATTTCATTAATGATGAAAAAGCAATGAAAATACATATAAAAAAGGAATTTCAAGACGCAGAAAAAAACAAAATCGATTCATTATTAGGGTCCATAACAGACACATCATACATAATTTTTTTTGCCCACCTGATCTACTTCCTTTACTCTACAGGCAGACAACACATTTTTCTGAAAAACTTGTCTTGGCAAATCAAAAGTAGATTTTTCATTGCATTACATCAAATATAGTGTTTATTTATATACTTGATTTGATTATTTTCTTTGAAATACGTGACATTATGAAGTTTTGTTTAAGTAATGACCCAGCTTTATCCTATGTACATCCTCACTGTAGAGCACAGACAGGGTGGAATCAGAGAGACGGCTCTACAAATGTTTACTAGAATGTTTACAGGCAGGAGATGAAAACACAACCAATGAGAGGAAGAGAAAATAGAACTCATCCAATTCCAAATGGCGCGATGTCAACACAGAGCGACTGTTGACATTTGGGCAGGTTATGAAGTGGAGGAGGATGGCAAGTGTGAAAATGATCATGCATCGGACGCCATTGGACGCCTCTTTCATGCCACACAGTCTGTGCTCACTGTCACAAAGCCTCCCCCAACTACCACACACACACACATGTACTGCGTGTAAACCAGCCATGTCTAGCTGTCACCATCCCTTAGTATAACAATCACTTGTCCACAGAAGATGAATCTGACAATCTGTTGTAAATGTTCTGAACCCTTAATGTCAGCAAATACCACGTACAGTATGTACAGAGATCTTTTGTCCAAATAAAACAGAGCTCTGTCTGCTTCACGTAGACGTTCAGCCCTAACATCACGTTGATATCAGTGACAAAGGGCAAACAGTTCCTACGGTAATGAAAGATGAAACGGAAACAGGCACATATCTGTATTTGTTTTGAGAATGAAGTCACATATGTGGATTAGAGGTTTGATGGATAAAGGCTGTGCAGCTCTCCTCCTCTGGTCAGTGAGTCCCACCTTCGAATGATGTCTGTGACAGCTGTTCCCCCTGTAGTGCACGACAACTCCAAACTGATCCATCCACTGAAACACACACACACACACGCAGCATCCTGCCACTCATTCAGCATCCACTCTACAGTACTCTGCACATCCTGTTCGCCTTGCCCATTGGTGTAATTGTTGTGGGAGCAGAGTTATTACCCCTCCCTTACATATAGGAACCACCGCATGTCTGTAAACTCTGATGATTTCCAGAGAATTCAGTATTTATTCAGCCCTGGTTAAGTAATACACCATGCAGCTCATTATGCAGTCAGCTCCTGGAGGGGGATTTCTTTATGTATAAAAACTATTTAATACAGTAGCAAATGCAATTCAATATAACTACTATATACTAGTTACTCAATAAATAAATAAACGAGAATTAGATTGGCACTCAGTAGAGTACCTCTTTCAACATTCCACTTATAAAATCAAGTTTGAATTATCTAGATCTGGATTGTTATTTGGATCTTCACCAAATTTCCCACACTAATGAATACAGTTTCAGTTTTGTGTAATCTGTCTCGTAGTTTTAGTGTAATCCTGCTAACTAACAAACAGATGAAAAGCATCGCTGGTGGAGTTTATGATACTAGAATCTCAGCTCATCTAGTAGAGGAGGCACTAAACACACTCATGGGCAAATGCAGACGTACACACACTTAAATGTCTTCACAAAATACACCAATCAGGTTTTTATAAGAGCTCGTACAAGCCAAATATTTACTGTGTTACTTTTTCCCTCCACAGTCTTGTGACTGAGACAATCAGATTCTGCATGTGAGTGGTCAAGTGATTTTCAGGTGTTATTATGGACGGACATTTCCTCTGATATGGACCTAAATCATTTATCCAGAGGGAGATTGTTCTAGTTTCAAAAAGTATGTAACCTAACACCCATTCGCACCATGACTCACACCACAAGAGAGTAAATACCTGGGACTCTTCTCTATGTTGCTGGAACTACATATCTTTTGGAGGAGAGCTATTACCTTGATATAGTACACAAACATACCGTGTTGTGGCGGACTGAGAATCTTCACAAACCGACCAAGCCGTGTCAGTTGCTTCAGGGATTCAGACTGTTATGATTCTTTTCAATACACAGATGAAAACATGTAATAAGAAAGGTACAGATTTGTTTCCTCATGAGTTAGGAGCCTATATTGCAGGAAAATTGCATTGGTCCTTCTTTTTTAAATATTCTCAGCCATCCACAGTGCAGATTATGTTCCATTATGATAAAATTACATACTTCATACTATAACAGCTTATGTTTCAGTTGTGCTTTACATGTTGCAAAGTAGATTTTGACATTTCAAGTGTATTTCCTACAAATACAATTGAATGCTGATGACTAATACACATTACTGTACCTGAATGCATCCTGTGTAGATGGAGTAAGCTGCTGCTGCCCTGCTGATGTGCTGCTTACTCTCTTCCTGTGTAGTCACCATGCCAAATTCAGTAACATACCATCAGACAGACAGACAGATAGATAGATAGATAGATAGATAGATAGATAGATAGATAGATAGATAGATAGATAGATAGATAGATAGATAGATAGATAGATAGATAGATAGATAGATAGATAGATAGATAGAAGGATAGATAGATAGATAGATAGATAGATAGAAATTCCCACCTGTTTTGTGTCACTAGCCCAGCATTCAAGGATCTTCCAGGGTCAGGTTGATCCCAAGATGTAGCACTCCAGATGGCCTCAGGTACAATTCTTCATACTGAGCTGAACCTGTCACGACTCATCTTGCTGCCAAGCTCAGCTATAAGTAGAGCACCATGGCTGGTGTTGGTATCATCTGTACAGTAACTGTAAAAACCAAATACCTACAGCTTGATACAGATTTGAGATAAGTAAATGATAAATCCCGACAGTTTGTGGGACATGATTACAAAGCATGATCCTAACCCTCTGTGGAATGTAGTTTGGCTTTTTTGAAGCAAATTGTACTTACTTAATTCTTGTTGTTCCGGGTGTTGTTTGGTTAAATGCAATGTAAGTCGCTTTGGATAAAAGCGTCATGTTGTGCTCATGATATTAATAAGACAATCTGTTCACTCTCTTGGGATTGGATCCAGCTCCCACCATGACCATCAAAAGGATAGAGATAAAAGTGATACAGATAATGAATGCAATGGATGGAGTTTTAGTTGCGGTTCCTCTCTTCTCTCGTTACCTTGAAGGCGTCCATATTAACATTATTTAAGTCCTGTATTTAATTAACGCAAATATGATCATCATCATGGTTCAAAGTCTGACCAATCAGAATCCAAAATGTTCAATGGTCATTTTATCAGTGAATGCTATATACAGTATCAATCAATCAATCATCAATCAAATTATATTTGTATAGCCCATATTCACAAATCACGATTTGTCTCATAGGGCTTTAACAAGGTGTGACATCCTCTGCCCTTAACCCTCAACAAGAGTAAGGGAGAACTACTAAAAAAAACCCTTTGTTCAGTACACATTGTTGACGGATGATAGAGCGATCATTACTTGATAGACGCCCAAATGTGACACAGACATAGACATCCTACGGACTGCAGTGAAGTGCAGCCTGTCTTGTGCATTGGGTGCATGCTAGCCACACGTTGCTATTCTATAAAACACACTTGGATATCGGGCAGTATAAACAATAGATTATCTTACATTATGTGTCGGTGTATTAGAGGCAGTAACAATTTTTGCCAGTTAAACTAACTACATTCATCCCATTTAAGCGCAGGGCTTTCCCTGTCAGGACACACTGACCAGCCACACGTCTCTTTGCGTTCTGATTAGAAAATGCAGAGCTCCAGGCAGCACTTGGCCAGACGCTTTAAAAGATGATGAAGTGTGCACCCGTTGCCCTTGTTACATATTGTTTTTAATAGAGACATAGAGAGAAGAATGACAAGTATGGATAGACCTGAGGGAAATAGGCCTATCCAAGCGACTTACTTGATTCTTGTTGTTCTGGGTTTGTACCCTCATGGTTGAATTCACCTATTGTAAGTCGCTTTGGCGTCAGTGAAATGAAATGTAATTTTTTGTATAAAGAGGTTGTATTGATTGTATATTGTATTCATTGATTGATTGGAATTTTTATATTATTAATTTGATTAATTCAAATAATCAATAAAAAAAATATGGCCATTTTTTCACAACATTTTTTTTTTGTGGAATATTTTCCAGCCTTTATCAGCAAGCCATACTCTAGCGGTGCTGTGGTGTTAAGTGGTAGCAGTGCTAAGTGGAACAGAGAGCAATGGTCGATTATTTCCAATATGAAAAACGGAACTGTGTGAACACAGCTGAGAAAGAAGAGGAATAGCAGTAGAGGAAGTGCAGAGGCACTGAGACATGAAAGGTCATAAATGTCTCAAGTAATAGTCCCTGACGGCTGCAACCTTCACAAACAAGAAGGCAACAGTAGGCTACTAACCATTAAAAGCACACAAGTAAATATATAGACCTTTGGCTGTCAAGGTATCTCCTGCCAGCAGGGCTTTGGTGCCAAGATGCTCCAAGATCTGAGGCAAACGTCGGTCAGGTGGTGGCTGCAAGGAAAGAACAAATCAGATCCAAACAATTTAGCTGAAAAAGGTCAACTTCTCAGATATTTAGAAAAACCAACCATCTTCAGAGGAGCAGCCTTGTGTGTTTGACATTTGATAAAATCCAGGGTCATAAACTATGCTTCATTCACAAAGAACCAGGAAAGCTTCCAGATACACAAGACTTAAAGACCAGAGCCCAGCTTCTCGTGGTCTCTGTACTCATCCTGCTGGATCTTAGTGTTGCATTTGACAAAATCAATCACAATGTGTAACTACAGAGACTTGAGCATGTTGTGGGGATCAAAGGAACAGTGCTGGGCTGGTTCACATAGGTTTTGTTAATGTAAGCAATGACTTTTCCATACACATAGGTTAGTCAGGGAGTTCAACAAGGATCTGAGCTGGGACTGATACTTTTCTCATTATACATGTTTTTTTAAAGACATTTTATCAGAAAGTATCATATTTTTTCCAATTTGACAAGATTCCAAAAAAAAGACAATCATGCCCATTTTGTCCAGCCAGACATACAAAGGTGTGGAATGTGGGCAAGGTGTGAGCTTCTCTCGCTGTGACTTTCATATATCATAATACCACTGTAACATGTATTTGTGTTTAGAGAAAGGGGTATATCAGAACTGTTGGCAAAGGGTCACAGTGTGGATCCAGGCACCAGGCAGTGTAAACGCTTAGTCACAGACACAGTCACACTGACCGGAACATGAACACTACAGAAGTCACAGCAAGCACATGCTGGCAAGTGTGTGTTTGTGTGTTGGCTGGAGAGACTGAATGATGGTAAAAGTTATTGAAGTGTAGTAGCAAATAATGTTTGGTCTACCATTACACAACAAAAATGATTGGCTGACTACTAGCTGTTGGAAAAACACCGTCCAACAGTTGTTGAACTGTCAGTGACCAAGTCATATAAGATGCAGGTTATCTGACTCACTGGATGTAGACTGCGGGTATGAACTGGCCATTGGCAACGTGTCTCACACAGCAGTCTCCTCCCCTTCCACTTCTGGCCTGTTACCATTTTCACAATTAAATTCACAGCATGAAACAACACTAATCTCTTAGTTTTAATGAACATTCGCATCGTCCAATCACACAGTCAATTTACATATTATTGCTGTTTGTTTATATTGTTTACTTTGAAGGGAATAAGCTATGTTTGTTCTCCTTATAACACACAGTGCACACTGCAGATACATTGGCACTGACCAACACTACCCAGTAGTTCAGTTTGTGAAGTATAATATGTGGCCACTGGGCCGACAAGACAGGCAGTCGTCTTAGTTAATAATGCTCTTTATTGGTGTGAATTCCTATTCATTGGATCACACACAAGCAACTGATGCACAGTAAATATGGGGCTTTTTGGGCAATTAAGTATCTGTGACCTGGGAACACTCCCCCCCTTTGCCGGGTAATTGCAGGCCATTGGTGGAAAATAACTAGTTTGTTTATTTGATTCCTTATTGTGGCTGCGGCTGTGGCTCAGGAGATGGAGCAGGTCGTCTACTAACCAGAAAGTCTGCGGTTCAATCCCCATCTCCCCCATTCCACTTGCCGAAGTGTCCTTGGGGAGACACTGAGCCCCAAACTGCCCCTGACTGCCGTCCCAGCAGGGTGTGAGTGATGAATGATAGAGAAACCGCTGCACATAGATACTGTATAATTGTGTGAATGGCAAAACTGTACTGTAAAGAGCTTTGAGTGTTCATCGAGAGTAGAAAAGTGCTTTATAAATGGAGACCATTTTACCATTTAATGGCCAAACTCAGAAAGGAAAACTGATTAGTGCAAATGAAAAACTGAACGAAAATGAAATGAGAAACGCTAATGAAAGCCTATAGTCAATAATCCCACTTCATTGTGTGTAACCATTGTAGTTTCATCACATTTCTGAATGATAGTAATTTTGGTTTGCAAATCGTGCTGACTTGTTTTTTTGCAATGAGTGGCTGGTTTACATTATAACAAACATCCAAGGTGAAGCCCAAAGTTCTTTTTCTGTCTCTAGAAGCTCAAAAACAATTACATTTGTCTAATAGTCACATAAGGAACCGAGTTAACATTTAATGGAATATTATCATCAGGAACAGTGTGTGCATGTTAATTGAAATGAATCCATTCAAGACCCTTCATCAGCTATTAGCATCCATTTGTGTCATTCCAGGTGATTTTATGCAACTTGCACGCGGTTTAAAGTCGTCACGCGCAGTCGTGCGCACAGATGAACACCTCGTTATGAGGGACTGAAAGGGGTCCGTGCCCACAGAGCACTCAGTGCCTCAGTGTGCCTCCGTGTGCCTCAGTGACAGAGCTGCTCTCAGGTCACAGTGTGCTTCAGCTGAGGGGGGGACTCTCTTGGAGGAGTTGGAATGGACGGACAGTGACCACACTCCTCTCTCTCTCTATCTCTCTCTCTCTCCCTCCCTCTCTCTCTCTGGGAAACCCTTCTTCTCTCTTTTCCCTGCTCGTCTCCGCGGTGTCCTGACGTAGTCCAGTCTCTCTTGGCAACCTCGGGGACACCTGTCGCGTCTCAGGTAGGAGGGATGTGGCTGTGGCGCATCAATTGGATGAATTGTGCCAAACCAAGGGTTGTGCATGGAGACAGTGTTGGATGAAGTGAACTCCGGTGTGAAGCGTCTGGACCAGTGGGATGTTTGTCTCCTGTGTGGCTCCATTGAACTGTCACAGCTGAAATGTGCTCCGCTCTCCCGTCTTGTTTGCAGGCATCAGCAATGAGAGGACGATGGAGCTCCTACTCCATGTCTGTGCTGCTCTCTCTGATCGTGCTGTGGCAGACCCGGTGAGTTGTGTGTCAGTGCTGTGCGTCTTAACGGAGAAATGGATCAAACTCGCTCCGCTCCGCGCACAAAGGCAGCAGGCGCGACTCTCTGGCTTCTCCTCGGGTTAAAGGCTGTTTGACGGAGGGTTTAGTCGAGCGGAGGTGGTGGATCCCTGCAAACAAAGCCCCACTGACATGAGGGAACCGTGTTTACATGCGGATTCATAATAACACGCTCCTTTTGAAATGATGGCTCCGTGCACTCCAACTCCAGGCGGAAAGCGCAATGCCAGACCCCATGGATAAATATACCAATTTAATGATTGTTTGCATATCAGCGAAACATGACATGTAACACATTGTTATCTGTCGTATTTTACGTTTCAAAATGACGTTCTTATCAATATCTATATAGGGAAAAATAACTTTAGCAATTGAATCCTTGTTACCCATCACGATGCACTTAATTGAATTAATGAGATTGTGGGAGTAACAGTCGAACAGTTTCTGAAAGTTAAAATCCTCATCCATGTGTGTGAACATGAGTATAATTATGCCTCCATGAAAATCATTCATTTTGTGGGACAGAAAACATGTCAAATATCCTATGGAATATATCGCCCAGGTTATTTATTCATCTAAAAGGAGAATAAAAAACGAAGGAGATTTATAAGTCCATATCTTCCCATACCGTCTCCTCTCATCTGCTGCAGTGCAACACACCTCTTTTATGACCCATTAGATTAATACCTATGTTATAAATTGTTAAAGCGGAAAAAATCTGTAACACGCTGGCCTTTTAAGAAGTAAAATCTCTGTGTGCATTAAACTGTCACATTGCATCTTTTAACACAGAAAAACAAGGAGGCTATTTTATGCCAGTTCAAATATTGTAAATGTATATGTATTAAACTATATTAAATGTGTTCATCCATTGACTGTTTAACTCGTTTATGAATTTAATGAACAATTAAAGATTTACTGTCACTTAAATATTAATTCCTCATAGGCCAAGTAGGCGAACACAGAAAGGAGTATTACACTTCCATTAGAGGAATGCTATGCAGCACTTACTGACCTCTGCACCAATGGAAGGCGCCAAGTATCTAAGCTCGACGTAAAGGAGCAGTAGTTCTACTCCGAACCCTCCTAAGGCGAAAGCTAATGTTGGCCATTTGTATTTGCACTCTCATTCCTTTTGGTCCAGTGCTTGTGACCATAGGTTAGGATTGGAACATAGATCTACAGGGAAATTGAAAGCTTTGCATTACTTAGGCAATACTAACATTACTGGTTAACAGATATTCATTTTGGTGGTGATGATCTTCAGGTCACCTCCGAAAAAAACTCACCAACTTTTGAAACACATTCTACAAATTATACTTAAAGTAAAAAATGTATATGAAGTGCATACAATTTGAAACTACGAAGAAAATAAACAATAACTTACAAAACAACTGGATATCAGAATGATAATTATGGTGAGCTGTATTTAACAGCAGTAGAGCAGTTTAGAACACAACTAAATCAAAACAATGTGCATGCTACTCTATTTGCTGATATATCACTTTCCAGGTAGGCATGGTCCAAACTGTTTGTTCATCAATCAAGACCAGGCATGTCAATCAAACCACGCCCCCTAAACTTACCTTGCTCTTTATCTAATGACATCACAATGATTGATGGACAATGGTTGGACTTATTATTTCAAGAATATGCTTCTTTTTTAAATTAATTTTGGTGATCATGTGCTTTCACCTATAGTTCTCTGTAGTGCTTGAATCTATTCTTGTAAATGTAGAGTTATTTATTTTCTTCTTGCTTTCTGTTTGTCTTTTATTTAGGTCAAGAGCAGATTCCAATTCAACACGTAAAACCATCGACATCACAACCTTCACCAAGATCCTGGACAGTCTGCTGGATGGATATGACAACAGATTGAGACCAGGCCTGGGAGGTAAGACAGGGGAGACTTACACATATATGTATGTGCACCAGTAGAGTGCTTCTCCTTACAACTTCTAAACTCTCAAAATAAAGTTCTCATGAGGTAAGAAATGTCCAAATTAAATTGACACAGATTGACATACATTGATAATTATTCCCTGACTGAGTCTGCACCTGTAGTTTGTAACTCAGACTGTGTAATATATCTGAAGTCACCAAGCGTAAACTGACATAACACTAATGACATCATTCTGACATCATCATCAGAGTTAGTTTATCCAACTGGATCAAGAGTTAAAGCCATGAATGTGTATGAAAGCTCCATGGAACAAATTGAGGTGTTTTTCTAACACTTTTGTAAGTAGAACAAATCGAAGCAAAGGTATTTTATGATGTACATTTTAAGTTTATAACAAAATTAAAATGTAAAGTGGAAGCCTGTGTGCCCCAATGTGTTGACTGCATTTCCAGGCACACGATGGAGGCAATATTGATTACTTTCATTATTGCCTCCATAGATTGTTTTGAAAGTGCCTCATTGCTTTATTAAATGACAGAAAATATGTGCATTGGATTTGAGAGTTGTGGTGCTTTCACACCTCATCTAATTGCAAATCAATTACATGATGTAAAAAATGACAAAAAGATAGATACAGGACAAAAAGTATAGGAATATTCAGTGTGAACTGCATCTGACTGTCTGACCACGGTAAAGTCCCCACACTTAAGTGCTGATGTGCGTGTGGGTTACCATGGTAACAAACAGATTTTTTATTTAGTATACAACTTTAAACTGTACATCACATATACAAATCACCTCCTGAACAGTTCACACACAGCAGAAGGATATTTCTAAATAGATGAGACATAAATTCATGCTAAAACTGTGCGCTGCTTGGTTGCTTTCAGACCACAATTGACGTGTTCAGAGACTGTTCTTTGGTGCACACCAGCGGATTTTATCTCAGCAATCGAAAGAACCACCGAAACCAGGCAAACACACCCGAGTTTGTAAGGTGTCTATGCACCGCAAAGCTACATAGTAAAAAAAGTGTTGATAAACATATAGATCTTTCAACTTTTGTATCAGTGCAACTAGAGACACCTCAAGTGCCTTTTTTTAGAGCCAAGACAACGTGGCTTCACCGTGTTACCAGGTGAGCTAGCGGGTGTGAAGAGGCAGCTGCCACAGGTTTGATTCCGATCCAGCCATTTGCTGTGTATCTTACAGCCTTCTTTCCCCATTTTACACTGGAACTGTCCTGTCAGTAAATGCAAACTGTCCTAAAAATGAAAAAGAGAACACTGAATATTAATTTACAATAATAAACTATAAATAATACAGCTCAATAGTCAGGTAGGAGGGTTTTTTTTAAGCACAATTTCTGTTTTCAATAAGTAAATAAGTCACTTCCACTCTTCCATTTCTATCAAAGGCTGTTCAGCTTCTATGAGTGAAACTTGAATAAAAAGCCTTCCAGGAAAAGTTGGGGGCATTTTAATTTGAAAGATGTGCACAGGAAACTTTGAGTTTGCCTCAAGCAGCTTAACACTAGTAAAGTAGAATTAACTGAATTAATTTGTGAATCACAACAGTCTGTTACAGAGAGAGAGAGAGTATGACATGAGTAATGTAAGGCTGTGGACAAGCACCACTTGCACTTGTCAGTACAACAGACATGTGCCAGTACAGCTGGTAAACATGAAGGAAGTGCATCGACAGCAAATACAGGATCAGATAAAAAACAACAGGACAACCTCTTACTTAACCTCTACGACAGGAGTCCTCCATAAAGGCCTCAGTGTAATAGAATTAAATTACAAACACACACTCAGCACCCACTTTATTAGCTTCACTTCCACAGTTTAATGTAATTTGATGCAACATGACATTTATTGTCATGCCTGTAACGCTCAGGTTCTGTTGACACTAAAGGTGTCAGTTAAATGTGAGAGCTCTCAATTCATAGTGATGGTGCTGCACTTGACTGCATTATATTCAGAGGTGTCCTCCTCAGATACAAAGTGAATTCCTGACAAAGCCTGCAAAAGCTGAGCATTATTTTATTATCATTATTACATGTACATATATTGAGATTATTTCATCATAGTATCTTTGTAAGGGAGAATCAATGGCAGAGCTGATGTATTGTACTGCGTTTGATTGTGGTATTTAAAGATGTACCAAGTATCCAAAGACCTGGTGTTCATTATATTGGTTGTATTATTGATAGTTCACTTACTTAACAGCATAAACCCTTCATGTGTCCCGTTACACAAACACACCAGGTCTGGGTTGTGAAAAACGAAGAACCTGTATTTAGATTCAGACAGGAACCAAATCAGCAACATTCTTTCTCAGTCACTTACAAATTAAAACTGGGGCTTGACAGGACGACTGGCTTCCTCTGATGATGACTCAGTAAAAGTATAAAAACTTGCTGATGACACTAAAGTGGTTGCAGGACAAGTGTCTAAATGTGATGAGTCGACAAATAGGAGGGAGATGTCCAACGGTGTTAGTCGGTGTAGAGATCATAACCTCCCGCTTAACGTTAGGGAAACTAAAGAGATGAGGATGTGTGTGAGGAGGGGTAAAGGTGGGACGTCACCTAATGGAAGTGTCGGGAAAGCAGTTGGATACATGAGTTTGAATGTCTTCACAGTATAATCTCTGCAGACCTTAAATGGGAAAGCAGTGTTCTCAATGAAAGTCAGACTCAATTAGTTCGTTGTTGCAAAATGCATTCTCTATGTTTTACTCCCCTCTGCATGTATTTTTTATGAACCAGAGACAAGTGAAGAATTAAAAAAACCCTGAAGAGAGAGACAGGAATATTCCTCATAAGCTGCTTTCAGACATGCACTGAACCTGAGATCCTCCAGAGCTTCTCTGAAGGGGTTGCATATGTGAACGTAACTGTCTGAGTGAGAGCCTCCAGAGTCTCCGCAGGAACTCTTTCTAACATGCCACAGATGCAAAAATGCAAAAATGCAAAAAACCTCGATGGAGATGTCGAGAGTTTGCGGTGACAAGAGCCGACACTGGTGACGATGTGCTGGAAACAAAAACACGTGATCTCCAACGTTCCAGAGGATTTGTTGCTCTTGTGAACGCGTCTGAGTGGAGAATCTCCCGCTGCGTTGCTCAGGTGTGGAAGGCAAACTGGAGAATGTCCGGACCCAATCAACCGGAGTTCCTCCAGAGGTCAAGTCTGAAAACGGCTGACCTGAAGCATGGCATGGCCAGAAAGTGAGGAGCTGAAGTTATGGGGGCCATCTCAAAAGTGCTTGCTAATGGATCAAAGAGGCTTTTAAATAATGTTGTCAAATGCTTTCACATTTTTCCAACTAAATTCACAATCCTCACATTACACACATAATCATATGCATCAAAAAGGTTGTGCAGTGTGGCGTCGTTATCTATTACAGCCTGTATTTTGTCATAGAGGCTTCAGCCCAACTTTACATTCACCTTCATTTAAGTTTGAGATTTTTAAGGTTAAGGTTTAATGTACTGTAGTTTGGTGCATGCAACAAGCCAGCACATATTTACTGATTTGTTACCTGTCTCAGCTTGGACCAGCTGATGTCAAGTCCTCTTGGTTGGGCCTGATGTCACCACCACCAAAAGTGAATAATCCAAAAAGACAGATCCCGTCCCTTCCAGCTCCCTTACACTTCAGTCAGGCCTCGCTTGTCCATTTCTGAACCGTGTCAGTGCAACAGAATGCATTGACAGCAGCTTGACACACTTGCACAACATCTAATTAACATTCTAAACACATGCTCAAATCCTTCAAAATGCATGTTACATGTTAGAGCTAATAGAGGAGGTGGCTGGGGAGGTGGAGCTAATCACATTTCTGAAAGCAGGCAGATGAGTAGCAGCGATTTCAGTTGTGAGAGACAGGACATAGATTCAATGATTGGAGGGCAAATGGAATGTTGTGTAATCAGAGGATTTGGCCTTTCTTAGAAAATTTGCATAGATTTACAAAACCTACTGTTTTTCAAAAATGTCTCTTTTCGTTTTGGATTAGAATTATTTTAGAACAAAGGACAAGATGTTAAATTTCCCTACATACTGTATATGAAGGTCTTCTGCACACTTTAGGTTACCAACTACCAGTAGATGATTAAGGATCCTATAAGTGTGTTGTCTCTCTTTTGAGTGTCAAGTTAATTTGTGTGTCTGTGGAAAATCCTGTGTGGTTGTGTGGGTATCAACAGCCTTGAGGGTTGCTCTCAGCTTAATATTTTGTTGAGAGTGGGAGTAGGATTATGGGTTGAGTTCAAACTACAGCTCAATGACATGGAGGAGAACTGAGAAAAAACCCTACTGTGTTAGTTGTAGAGTAAATGATCCCAGACACTGTGAGGCCGACAGATTACTGCAACATACCTCCACACACAGGAATCACTCAGAGCTTGGTTTGTAGTGCTCCTCGACAGTCTGATGAAATGTGGCACCTCGCTCTGCGTTCATATTTCAGTGACATTAAGAACAGAGTCATGAACATAATGAAGCTGAGTGAACGTGAAGTTAGCCTCTTCCACCGTGCAGCTTCAGATACCGATGTTTGACTCATGGATGAACAAAGAAGAGAATGGAGAATGGAGAGAAGTGCAATTTTCTCTGTGACTGAGCCGTTAAAGGGATGTTTGTACTACTCATATGATCACAAAATGGCCTTCGAGCATTAGCGTGTGATCTGCTCACACATACGTGAATTCAAAGCGAATATCGCAGGTCAAAGTTCACCAAAGTTGAACTCCTTGCGAAGTTACACTGTGATTTGCAAAGCCAGTATTTTAATCACCTCCTCGCTCTCACAGATTGAAGTGAACGCAAGGCGAAGGTTCACCTCTGAAATATTTTGCGTATGTGTAACCGAGTCCTAAACCAGCTATAATCAATATATATATATTTTTTAATAGTGTATCATCTGGAAAATTATCCCTCAATGCTTTAAGTTTCTCTCAGCTCCAGAGATTAGTTTTTTTCTCCTTTCAGCTCAGTACTTTGGTTCATTGTCAGAGCTCTTATCTTATCTATTACATTTTCTCTGGCAGCAGTAACTTTAAACTCACTGTGCATTTCACAGGTCCTCACGGGTCCAAACTGTTGGATCCATGCAGGGCTAACATGCACAATTAAAAAACGAGACATGACCTGAGAGGGGCTCAGTGCAGCCCCACGTACACCTGAGGATAGACAGAGTGTGGCTGCCGAGAGCAGACCCTGATCTGGAGAGAGCACCATCACTGGCAGAAGTTCAATTCACACTTCGGAAAGAGATAATATAGGCTAATAATATCAAAGGAGCTAATGGACTCACTAAAACTATTTCCAGAAATAATTAATTTATATGTTTTAAAGACTGATTTAAATGTGCGTCTTATTTTCACCTGCAACAACAATAAATCAGTCAACTACAGAGATAGGAGAAATCATTTCTACCGACTAATTCCACAAATATCAGTCCATCTGTTTCAGGGTGTGTAAATGAATGAACACATTCTTTAGTAACAGACCTGTTAAGCTGAGGTGCTCTTCAGAGGGAATGAAACAGTCATTTGTCCGTGCTGCGGTGGAGTTTTTAAAGAACATTGTCATAATTCACTGTGCTCCAGAACCTGACCCACCGGACCATCCAGAATGGAGTTAATTCTTCGTCAGCCCTTTTTTCTCTTTCCCCCCTTTATGGATTCTTGACTTATTTTCAGGTTCACCCTCTGCTGCTGTAGGTGTTCGCCTGCCCCCCAATCTCCCCCTACTCCCCTGACACCTTCGGGGGGGGGGTTCTTTTTCCATCTCCCCAGCAGGTACACACCCCTAAACTGGGATGGACCTTGGCCAAACTGCTAAGAAACAAAATTTAAGAAGGAAATGAGAAGAAAAAATTCAGATTCAGTCAAATGGAGAGTGAATATTGGTCTGACAGTAGATTTATCAGGTGGTTGTCGAAAATGGCTCCGCTAACTTGCTAACTTTTTACCATGGTAATTGTTTAAGATCATAATAAGTCATTGTTGTGTTCACTACCTATTTAGGTGTGAAATAATGTCCAGCAACATTATGAATAGATTGCGTTTCATCTAAACATCTTCTTTAACAAATCCAAATGCTGGTTCTTAAACACCAATTGTACACAGAGTGCTGGTCTGCCATTAAATACAGTTGGAGAAGGTTGTCTGTGTTTCTGAAGGAGATGATATCAGTTTGGGTTTGGACTTGAAATAAATACCATAAAAGTTGTGCTGCAAGCTGAAGATATTGGGTCACATGAAAGATACTCTTGTGGTGTTTTTGACGCTTGATTCATCTTGAGCACTAAATGTCAGGATGTGTCTGTCTCTGTTTCTTTAATTTGGACAAATTACTCCTTACTCTTGTTGAGGGTTAAGGACAGAGGATGTCACACCTTGTTAAGCCCTTTGAGGCAAATTGTGATTTGTGAATATGGGCTAAATAAATACAATTTGAAAACAAGTCATAAAAGTTAGTTTCTGTCATGTACTACGTTTTTCAACACTAAATGTCATCCTTTGTCCTCACAGACCGCGTAACTGAAGTGAAGACTGACATCTATGTGACCAGCTTTGGTCCAGTGTCTGACACAGATATGGTAAGTCCCAAACACACACACACACACACACACACACACACACACACACAGACACACACACACACAGACAAACACACACACACACACACACACACACACACACACACACACACACACACACACACACACACACACACACACACACAGTAAAATGTAAATGGCCTCAAACCCTTGAAAGCCTCAACTGCAAACAAATAAGTTTCAAACACACATGATTTGATTTTGTTACTGTGAACTCTTTTGGCTGCAATAATCATTTTGTAAAAATCTGACCGCTCTATTATGAACCGGTTGATGGCCTGATTTTAGTGTCATGAATCAATTTACTGACACTGTTGCTTCCACATGCAGCGTCATCAAACTCTTGTAAAACTGTTCTTAGGTCAGTGCAAGAGTCTCATGAGACTCACAGTAACATTATCGAAGCGTTGTAAAGTCATTAACTTCTAAAATAAAAGGATTGTAAGAGATTTTGATTTTATAAAAAGCAGAAAAGGGTGGATAAAAGTCTGGTCATATGTGCGTTCGGTAGAACACCTCACTCACCTGGTGAGTGTCAGCGCTGTACTGGTAGACCGCTGGATTGCAGGCTGGTTGTTGGAAAACCAGGAGCTGGTGTTGACCAGATCACAGACTGGAGACCTGTCAGCAGGACCAATGTTTTGAACTCTATTATAAATGGTCATATAGGAACAACTATGCTAGTTTTGATCCACTCCTTGTTGGAGTTTGAAACAAGTCCTCATTTTGATTTGCCAGCCTCTTTCTGATCTGCAAGCCTCCTTCTCATCAGCTCCTATTTGCCTCATTACAGCTACTACATTAAGCTGTTATGTAATGCACACTCAACACTTTGGGACATTCATTATAGGTCTGCTGTATGAGACAGCGTATGTTTCATCTGGGTATACCTCATAAAGAAACTGATGCCTGTATGGGAAATAGCAATAACCAATATTCAGGCTAATTGGAAATCTTGTTCATTCCATTGAGACCTCTGTTGGTTTGTGTATCGTTATTAACTCATTCAATGTCTATTAGCACAAAAGGCAATCACAGCTCTATAAAAGCAATAAAAAACATGACATGCCTACAGTTACTATACAACTGAAGTAAATTAAATAATCATAATACTAATCCTAAAATAAGAACATTATAACTGTCACTGTGGTCAAGTCTCAGAAGAGTTACAGTGCAAGGACAGCAAAACACCAGGTTTTTGTCCAGTGTGCCTCTAAGCTGGCAGGGTCCTTCATGAAAAGGTGTCCCTGCTGGGCCAGTTCACATGTTATTACACATGCAGCAGATAATGTGTCATGAGCAGAGTATTATCCTTGTCGTGTTGCTATTGGAAACCCACCCCCAAGGGGCATGGGTCAGATTGTGTTATTAAAAGTGTGATCTGATCATCCACTCCCATCTCCAATATGGAACAACATATTAATGATCATTATCACACATTGGCTGTCCATCGTAAGTCACGTTCTGACATGATGCTAAGCACAGAATTTGATGTAGCATTAAGATAGCACATATTGTAGTCCTGTATGTTGCATTATGATTGTAATATTGTTACACTCATACAACCAAGCCTGACACCTGCACACGGTCAGCTGGGGTTTCTTTCTAGTTCAGACAAACCTAGTAACCCAACAATAAAAACGGTGCTAAGAGAAATAGATACTAATTGTCAGATCTATTTAGTCTAAAGTCTATGTGGGCAAAGACTGTCACATCATGATCCATTGTAATGTTAGCTTATTATGCCGATAATTCCAAATAAGCAACTAAAAGACCACCAGCTAACTGACTTATCTGTAAATGGAGGATTATCTTTTTAGAAATTTTCAACAACTGACATCCAATTGACTTCAACCTCGTTGCTGCCCGACTTTGCCAGTAGGTCACTAACACTGCAGATGGACTCACAGTACAATCACCTGAATGTACAAATGAGCCAAGAACAGAGGAGAGGTCTCTTCCCTTATACCCACAGGCCCCCTCCCATGGGTATCTAAAGGTATTTATTACCCTCCTGGTTTCTCATCAGTGTGGGACACATCCTGCCTTCACGTCTCTGTGGAAGACCCTTGTGCGAGATCATGCTGTATCACACGCACAAATTACAAAATTTCCATTACATCCCCTAACTGGCAATTCAAGGCAGGGGCAAACAAAAGTGCACAGACAATTCATCCACATACAAAGACAAGATTAATGTCGACCAATCTAAAGAAATGTACAAAATACAAAAATCAAATATATCAAATTCCAAAATGCCTAAACGAGGATGAATAAGCTTAAAGTGCAAATGTATTCATCATAGTAAACTGAGCATCCCTTGCACTGTTACCGTTCACCAGTCTGATGGCTTCTGAAATAAACCCAGGTTTTCTCCTGTTTCTTTTACATACAGGCAATCACACACATTCCTTATGGCAGCAACTGAAAGTCTTCATGGCACACATGCATAGTTTTACGTTTCTTAGGATTTAGGATTTACTCTGATTGTTTTTGTTCCTTTAATCAGTGTATGCAGTTTAAGGTAAAGTGTTCCCCCACAGAATGGTTTCACATTATTATTGGTAGTTAAATAACCTTCCACAGGATATAACACCGCCCCAATCAGGTCCACCTCTATAGTACACTATATAACCCCTGCATCAAACAAGTTCTGGTCCCATCTTTTTCTGTAGCATGTTTTTTGCAGTTAATAAAAGAATGAACATAGAAGATGGGTATTCAACATCTCTTCCCCTCCTCATGGACTTCGACCTTCATGACCAGTGCAAATCGGGCCTTTGATCAGGGGCATGCTGGTCACTACAGAGTGAGTGGAAGATGAATCCATGACTCGCTAAAGTTTGGGAGAGCAGTGGTGGATCCTCCTGTTTCGGTTGCGGGAAAACACAAAGTGCACACATGGTTCTACATGAGTGTGCAGAAGAGGCCTTCACCGGGGTGGATGCAATCTCTCACCACTCATAACCCCAAGGCCCCTCCTCTACACCTTCTCCTTCTAATACCTTGCCTCATACTTCGTATCCAGGAAAAACTATTGTCATTGATTTTGGCGGCCCCAGAGCTCACATCATGGTGCCCCACCAGGAGCCAGCTGTGGTGGAACATGCCTTCGGAGCTCCCATGGTGCAGAGACACAAGTCGACAATTCAATCAAGCATTTTACTGTGATAGGCCAGCTCCTGCCGAACCCAAACCCTCGGCCCCTGAACAGCTGTGTTAGGAGAACCTAGGTTTACGCCCCGCAGTTATATACAGTATCCAGGGCATAAGGCTCCATCCACGACAGACTCTTGTACATCAAAATGCTCTGCTTTTTTAGGCACGGTGTGTGGCGAGCAGCAGATCCTAAATCATATATCTCATATGCTAATGCTCCTCCAACTGTTGAGAGAAATCCTGCTCTGTCTATGGTCAAAACGTACGCCGCTGCCCTCTCAACCTGCCATAAGAGCTTTAACCTCAGCTAAAAGATTAGGTGATTTATGTGCACTGTCTCCCCATCTTACCTTGTTATCAGAGATGATGGGGGCACAGCAACTTTGAGCCTCCATGCCTAAAATTATAACCTCCTTCTTCAGATCCAGAGTGATTTCCTTGGAGGGGTTTTCTTTCCTCCCCCTCACAGTAACGAGATGAAGGCAGCGTCTCATCGCCTCTGCCCGGTGCGCGCACTGTCTCATTATGTGGGCGCGCACAGCAGCCATCAGACAGGCCCAGCAGCTGTTTGTGCATTACAGAACGTTCTCAGGGAAAGCCTCTGACTAAACATTGGCTGTCTCCCTGGTTGTGAGAAGCCATCACTCAAGCATATGTTGCAGCAGAGAAGGACCTCTCCCATGATCACGTCGCAAGAGCCATATCCTCCTCCACAGCTCTGTTTCAATGGAATGGCAGTAAAGGATATATGCAGCAGCTTCCCTGTCTCCTCTTATCTGTTTTCTCTTATAGTTTCCCCGTAACTCACAGAGTGTTTAATGTGCTTAATACATAGTAACACTCTGTTGGCTTGTGGCCTTTTATCCACTCACTTCCATGTGTGGAGCTCCATGTGTGCACAGTGGCACATGTTACATCTCTACTGACCTATTTGTACGAGCCTCTGGACTATCTCACCGTGTAACAAGCATCCCTCTGCCCTCCCAACATAAGCTTGTATGAGAATTGGCTTGTTGGTTAAATGTAGCTCTAACAACAGCACGGTTATGGGTTTGATCCCCATTGTGGCCCAACATGAGTTTCTTTACAACATCAGGGTCGATTTGCCTCTCAGCCTGTGTTGCTCTTTCTCTTTCCACACCAAGAGGCGTGTAATGGGATTGAAAGGGGTTATCACCTGATTAATCAGCCAGTGCTCAGTACAAGGGAGGGAAATGGCCCCATTCTTCTTCTTATCAGTTGTGAACCACTCAGCTGCTCGTGAACTATGATGCGCCTACACACTATGATGCGCCTACTGGTCACGTACTGTATCCCCAGTACGTGACACTGGTCACGTACTGGGGATACAGTACGTGACCAGTATTTCCTCACATAGCAGCAGCTGACACTAAAATGCCAGTGTATTTAATTAAATAAATCAGTTTTATGATAAAATGTTTGACTTCTGTATTTGCTACTTTTTGCTTATATTGACAGAAAAGCTGATGCTAAAATTAAAATACCAATGTAAAACTGCTGTGCTTCCTGGTGTGATTAAGATAATATTTTATGCTGCTGTTACAGGGCAAAATATAGAATTTCAGAAATTGACCCGACGTTGAGAGGAGGAAGTGGCTGCCACAATGTGAATATCTTCAGCCAGGCAATTGTGTATAGGTTCATTAATAATAATAATAATAATAATAATAATAATAATAATAATAATAATAATAATAATATCATCAAGACTAGAAAAGCGCTATATAAATACAGACCATTTACCATAGTCAGTGTTTTCATAAAACAAAACTGAATTGGATTTAATTCATCTTCTGCTGATATGTTGTTGTCATGACAGAGATTAGCATCCTCAACACCTGTGAATGTCTGTGTCAGTCCAGCAGACAGAGAGGCAGAAATACAGTCAGTCATTTCTGGTATTAAATGGTAGATGCCGACATCACTCAACAATCTCCAGTGTATCAGAAACTTGAGTGACAAAACACAAGCAGTCAAAGCTGAACACTCTTTACCTGGTGTCTCTAGCCGCCATAAACCTGACATGCAGATACATCTTTTAAGTGCAGCTATCATGGCCATCTGTGTTGACTCCTCAAGAGTCTCATGTTTTACCTGTAAGAATTCATATCTTTGTTCATCATGCATTGCTACTGTGGCGTCGCTACGACCAGTCCTACCATTGATATTGATATTAAATATATGTTTTTTTATTGTATTGCGTTGACATCATATAATAGCAGCCTACATTGGGTTCCTGCTATGAATATACATGTAGCATCCACCATCCACTTGCTTGGACATTGAAACTCTAGTGAAAGGTGTTTGTTTCTTGTAATGTTGCTAGTATGAAGTCACTATGACTATCAGCAGATAGTTTCTCTTGCCTCAAACATGAAAAGTATAGGCTCCAGTCTGAAACTCTAGAGCTGTTTTCAGACAGGAGCTGTAGATAAAGTCCGCTGTTTGCTTTTCACACATGCAAAAACGCATTGTGAGGTTCTTTGCACAGACACGTTCACGACAGCAACAAATCCTCTGCATTGAGGTGGTGGCAGAAGCAGGAAGTGACGTATTAATTGTGCTGCGGAGATCACCTGATTTTCTTGATAACACACAGACACTTATCACCACAAACTCTCTTGACATCTTCTACAGTTTCTTCTACATGTGTGACACCACGTTTTCAATGAGAGATACATTGAAAACAACAGAAGCACCACCAACCCCCCCACTAGCTGGCGGTGACTCCAGCGGGGGATCCACCGCTGTGTTCTCACATTGGTTTCTCCTGACTTGTTGTGGTCTTTATACTTGGTGGCCAGACGGAGAAAGTCTGCAGATAATCTGGAAGCTCTCCCTCGGGACATTTTCGTTCAAACATCCATTCCCCCCTGGAGAATCCAGAGTTCAGCGCAGGTCTAAAAGCAGATGACACAGCCAGCAACAACCTACAGGACACATGTCATGCAGGCTGTGTGGCTGCTTTTACCTGTTAGCATGAAAACCAGCAGGTTCTTAAACCACCATGCGTAGCTGAGGTGAGCAGCGTGCCCCAGGCCTGCGAGCAGAGGGACTGCGAGCGGTTCAGCTGTTGCGCGAGTATGTTACTCTGCGTCCATTTCCATCATGCTTTTCTGTTTCCTATAGAGTTGGTTTTTATTATGAGGAAATTTAGAAAAAAAATTGAATTCAAAAAAGTTAAAAGAAAAAGATCTTTCTTGACTCATGCATCACTCACCAGATGTAGAATCTGGGTATAAGCCTGCCATTTGCTATGAGTCTCAGGTGACAGTCTCTTACCCTTCTGCCTCCATCCTGTTTGTGAACAAATCCCCTTAACGGAGACAATAAGAGCTGGATCTAAACTGCAATACACACTGAAAGGGCAAAGTTTGGATTTTGTGCAGTTATATTCTCAGTGTACATATTTTACAGTTATTTGTGGTGTTATCTTTGTGAGGAATTAGCCACTATATGACTGTGATCACCTCCCCTCTGGAAATATTCCACTAAATATTGGGAAATCTAGGGAAACTTTCTTTGCATCTCTGACCTCAGATGATTCTTATTGGTTTAAAACAAATCCAAAACAAGCCAGAGCATTTTTAAGAACGTGTACCAAAGGAAGTATTCTAGTGCAACAGAACATTTGTAACATTCTATTTATACAGACCTGATAAAAATCAAATTTAAAAGTCAACGGTCAAATACAGATTTTTTAAAACCATATTAAAGTGGTCTCCATTAAATACTGACACACTGACAGCAACACTCCTCAATGGACTGTTACAGCTCATGAAAATGCACATTATACTGTATGTCACACACACATACACACTCAGCTTCCTGCTTTAAAAGCTTTGCTAGGTTTTTCCATCACGATCCCAGTCGTTAACCCCCCCCCCCCCCCCACCCCCACCTGGCTCTTCTCAAATATTAAAGTGGCACAGGAGCAAGGGCCTGTGGGATGGAAGTGGCCGTGATTGAGACAGCACCTTCTTGAAGAAAGAAAAAAGAGAGTAGGTCTCATGTTTAATTCATAACATGTCTCCATCAAACTTGCTGCAGATAATTTCCCTCCACCACTGTGTCTGCCTTTGCTCTGCCTTTGATAGCTCTACTGTCATACATCCACACATCCCCCACACAGGAACACACACGTGCACAGACATGCGCACACATAAACTCACGCCTTCTCTTCCTGATTGATTAGACGGCCCCCTGCTGCTCTTCTGCCGTGTTGTTTGTGAAGGTTTCTCATTGCTGGATTATTATGTCCTGTCTGGCCTGTCTTCTCTTCTCACTCCTTCTCTTCCTGATTGATTAGACGACCCCTGCTGCTCCTCTGCCTTGTTGTTTGTGAAGGTTTCTCATTGCTGGTTTACAGAAAGGTCCTGGACGTTCTCCTCACACAAATAATGCAAAAGCAAAAACAGGGTGAGATGCTTCAGGATCCTAAAACACCTGTTTTTTGACACAATTTTGTATGTAGAATCCACAATCCCACAGATGAAAACACTCTCAAATCCTCTATTTTTAATACATCTGGTGAAGTTAAACTTGCATTAATAGCAATTTAATGTGATATCTTCTCAACAAATGAGAGTGACCAAATGGGAGAGGAATTTATGATAGGTAAGGGGAATCTCATTGTATTTTAAAAATGTATCCATTATAGTCCGTTATCCATAAAGCACAAGGTTGTTCATTTTGGCTTTACAAGAGCTATAATTTAATCCTTTTTTGGAGAGGGTATTCACGCTCTGTTGGTATTGAAGCATCTGTGTGCTTCATCTTCATTACTTTGTATAGATGTTCCTATTAATGGGGTTCAAGTCAGGGCTTTGAATGGGCCCATTCAAGGACGTCCAGAGACTTTCCCCAAAGCAGCATGCTCAGGGTCATCATCATGCTGAAAGGTGAAACATCACTCTGATTTCAAGGTTTTAGATACTTGAAGATCTTTCTTTTCAGTTTGACAAAGCTCCATCTTGAAGACTACAAGTACCCAGCTGCCCCCGATTCAACTTTTCTTGGAACCATGACCTGGATGATTGAGGATCCTCACAACAGGGATGGTTTTAGCCACATGCCAGCACTGTTTACTGCACAGTGTTGGGGTTCTACCCAAAGGATTCAGTTTTATCACATGAGACCAGATCATATTTTTCTTCCTGCTCTCAGAGTCCTGTTGACAAACTACAGGCCATTTGCCTGAAGTCCATCATTCCAGCAGGTTCTTCCATCTCTGCAGAGGATGGCTGAGGCTAAACGGCTTTTGGCAACAAGGAAGAGTGTTGGTTCCAAACGTCCTCCCTTTATCAATCATTATGGACACTGTGCTCATGAGACACTCAAATCTCCGCACTTGTCCTGATCTGTACCTTGCCATAACATTTTATTGGTCGTCACTGTTCCTTAAACTCTATCGCCTGGCTTTTTATTGGTCGTCAGTGTTCCTTAAACTCTGTGGCCTGGCTTTTTATTGGTCGTCAGTGTTCCTTAAACTCTGGCTTGACATTTTATTGGTCTACAGCAGTTGTCACCAACCAGTCGATTGCGATCAACCGGTCGATCTTGCAGTCTTCACTGTCGATCTCCGAACTCTCCGGACTCACTGGCTGCTGTTGCGCCGCAGATCAGCTGTGTCTCGTTTGTCTAATGTTCACACGGCAGAGTGTCCGCTACTGGCAGCGGAGCTGCTGGTTTATCTACTGCATTGCCTTCAAAACAAGTCGGTTTATGTACTAAACTAAACACCAGGACACTACGGTATGAAGGCGCGTATCTTCCGGTCTGTCGATAACAATCAAAGCCCCGTTAGAACAAATGAATGGATTCAGAAAGTGAAACGCTGGAGTGCTTTTACTTTGAAACGGGTTCGGGAAGTGTTGTTAATACGTTTGTGTCATAGACAGATAAACATTGTGTTTCTTAGAAGAATAAACAGAGAAAATGATCTTTCACCTGAGTTTTAATGTTTATCTGTTGAAATTAAGTCACAAACAAGCATTTTAAAATGTTAAAGGACCCATATCGTGTAAAATACATTTCTGGGCTCTTACTATCCGTAATTACTTGAAGGGGGTCAGTAGGTACCCTCAAAGTCACTCCGCGGACTTTTTCACTCAAATTACTAGACACATTGTAGAGTTAAGGTGAAGAGAAACAATGGCAACTGCTGGTTTCAAATGGAAAAAAATATATATAAGTAATAATAGGCTAATGGCACAGAGTATCTATGTTGTTGCTTTGTACAGTAACACAGACAACTAAAATGTTACCTTCGCCAGAAACCTGTATGGCATATTTAATATCTCATCTATGATTGGCATCTATTAGGCACGTGTTTTGAGCTGAGGTTACAGAGACTTGACCTATAAGGATGTTATAGACTGTTGAATAATTTAGTATTTCAGTCTGTTCATCTTTTGAATTTCTTTTTCTTGAGTAATTTTAGTCCCATTACTTTTGACTTCATGAATCCCATAAATTATCATTCTTAAAATCTCATTTCATCATCTTCAATCCTGACAAATTATTTCTAATAATGTATGCATTACCATGCTCCTACCAGTATAATTAAGGATTTATAATATCAGGGACTGGGTTATTGGTTGTGTGTGTGTGTGTGTCCCTAGAAAGAAGGGATATTTCAAACAGACATGCAGAGTTTATAAGATGACAAATGACAAAACAACTCCACGCAGTCCCTAGTGGAAATGTGGTTCACTGTGGAGTAATCAGAGAGACAAAGCGAGGGAGATGTTTCCACTCTGCTGGAGGGACTGAAGGCCTTAGTGAAATTGATGTAAATCATAGCTGACACTTGCCTGAGGGAACAGCTGGATCTGAGACCGACAGGACAGAACCTGGCCAGGTGTCACACTTGGCCAATCAAGATCAACCTCACTTCAAGGCCGAGGTCGCAACTGGACAGCAATGATTTGTCTGATTTGAAAACACAACACGCATATGCTTTCAAATAATTTACTGTTATTTTTATTTACAAAGGTATTACTCAAATACTATGTGTAAATACACAGCAAAATTCCAACCTAATACTGACATTATTTTGATTCTGCAGTTTATATAAGTTGCTATTAGAATATACCATTGATATTCTGGTTATGTTACCGAGCAGAGCCTGATAATGATGTCCAACAGTTGGTAATTGCCATATGACAAGTACAAAGCTTTAGGACTATCATTTCAATAGATTCATTCTAAACAGTTTACATGAAGGAGGAGCATTGTTGTGAAGTGTTCATTGTTAGAGTTTAAAATGTTTTTCAGTGTTAGATGTGTATCGGGTATTTAAAAACAAAAGGTATTTGCAGGACCAAACCAAATATGCAGGATTAGACATGTATAAGGGTTGTTTAGGAATGATTTGGTTGCACATTGTGCCTGCCCACCAATCAATAACACTAGCTAAGAAGCTCTCAGTGACTCCAGTGTTTATTGTACACGTAGCATGGTGTGTGTCGATAAAAACCTGAGTGAACCTCACATCAACCCATTTGACCAATCCAGGCACCACAGCAGTAACAGAAAATGGTGCATCATCATCACCGAGCCAGTACTCTATCGGGCTCAGGAGATAGGCCAGAAGGCCCGCGTGCTGAAGGTTCCTTGGGCAAGATACTGAACCCCAAATTGCCCCTGATGGCTCTTCTAGCAGTATGTGATTGCTGTGTAACAGAGAAATGGCCACACATAGATGCACTGCATCATGTGTAGAAGGTGTATGTGAATGGGTGAATGGCAAAACCACCTTCCAAGGTGACTCTGGAGTGAGTGGTGGTGTTTGTGAAAGCAGAGCATACCAACCACTGGATTGTATAGCAGATGCATGATTATAGCAATAAATTGATCGATATCTCTCTTCTGATTGTGAACTATTAGGAAAGCAACCTCTTGATCTGAATAAACAAGGCAATCATGTACCTGTCCTCCTCTAACATTACAATACAAAAGCCTCTTTTTGGCTCACTTATGTCTGTTAATCTCTCTTCATGATATAAAAGGACCAGTTAAAGTTTAGACTAATAGTTCTGATTATCATGTATACCACTGTGAACTGTTTGTTACTCCAGAGAAGAATAATTCAAAAGTCAGGTTCAAATTGCTGGCAACACTAGTGTCACTTAGTATAATTAGATTAGTCTATCTTTCTATTATTTTGTATCTAGATAGGATTTTAGCCTGACTCCATTTAGTATTGATATGAGAAGTATTATATGTTGAGATCAGATTGAGAAGTATCTAAAGAACTGACATCTGACTTTGTGTGTAAAGGCAGTGTTTATTCCTGTTGCATTCCTACCAGACCAAAGAGACAACATGCAATGAATCAATCAAGTGGCTGTCAAAATGAGAAGTTTTTCCATTTAGGTTTAATAATACCAGTGTCGTGGTATTTTACATGATTTCTTACTGGTAGCCTATGTTTCACTGACACCTGAAGGTTGTGAAATGAATTTGCTTCTCCTCAAGTCAACATAATCTCACACTGGTCTTTGGGTTCCTTCTCACACCACCTCCCCTGCTCTGTCTCCCTCTCTTTCTCTCAGGAGTACACTATAGATGTTTTCTTCCGTCAGAGATGGAAGGATGAGCGCCTTAAGTTTCATGGACCAATGAACATTCTCCCTCTCAACAACCTGATGGCCAGTAAGATCTGGACCCCTGACACTTTCTTCCACAATGGCAAGAAATCTGTTGCCCACAATATGACGATGCCCAACAAGCTGCTGAGAATCATGGAGGATGGAACCTTGCTCTACACTATGAGGTACCTGATTTCATTTATTTTAATAATTGTATTTTTTTCAAAGAGATAATAAGCACTTGAACACCTTTAAACCTGTTTATTTATAGAACCCTGTAATCAGCCACTCAAACAGAAGCAGTGCAATCCATAAAGTCCTTCAGATACAGCTTCAGTTGTTCACAACAAACATCGGCATCGGGAAAAACATGTCATACCTGTCATGCTAAATACATCATCTGTCTCCAAAAAACTTTATTCCTAAACCAGGCTTCCCTTACAGTAGGATAACTGTGATTTAGAGAAGACAATAATTTGTTTGTATTTTTATTGCCAGGCTAACGGTCCAAGCTGAGTGTCCTATGCACCTGGAAGACTTTCCCATGGACTCTCACTCGTGTCCCCTGAAGTTCGGCAGCTGTAAGTGTCATCAGATTAACATCATTCAACAGCACTCTACTTTCAACCACAACCTACATGTTGATGTTTGCAGTGTCCAACACAGACTGTATGAAGTGGGTGGGTACTGCTCATATTTTCCTGTACCTGGGACACAGTACCCAGATGTACCTTCTGTTGGTTCTTAACTCTCTTTGAAACAGGTGAAACACACACGCAGTGCTTGCATAGTGCTGAGGCCTACTGAAATATTTCCCTGTAAATAGTAGCCAATGCACTATATTGGTTTGACACTATATTTTCAGACATACTAAAAATCTCCCTGTTTTAGCTTACTGAACTACTATCAACATGCAGCCAATGACTGAGTGTTGTCTAATGCTAGTAACATGCTAAGCTAACGTTTCCTTGCTCTCTCCCCATCAGACGCCTACACAAAGACAGAGGTTACGTACCTCTGGACTCGTAATGCCTCCCAGTCAGTGGATGTTGCAGCTGATGGATCCAGACTCAACCAGTATGATTTGGTGGGCCAGAGTGTGGGGAAGGAGACCATTAAATCCAGTACTGGTGAGCATCCTGCATTAGTTTCAAGAAGATAGACAGCGTGTTTGCTGATCTGAACCCATGCCAGGAATACAAAATATAAAGTGAATAATTTCAGTATATCGTCACCATTAAGACTTGCTCAATTTGTGAGTGGTAAATTCGACAGATTGATGATTTATTTATTATTTTGATCACATTTTATAGTATTAAAATAGATACATCCCAATCCGTTTCCAGACTTCTTGATAATATTGTGTCCAGATACGCAGCGGAATTAGTCAGCTCCACCTCTCGCCCATTTGTTGCTGTTGTGAACAGAGAACCTCCTGCTGCGTTGTGCATGTGTGAAAAGCAAACTGCGGGTAAAATCTGTATCCGATTCTCCAGACTTTACGCGGAGGTCATGTCTGAAATCGGTAATGAAACTTTGACATATAAATATTCTAATCCAATGTATATTTGGATTTTATTTTTCAGCCTATGTAGTTCTTACTCTGCATACTTTGGACTCTCGTTAGCCATGTCAGTAAATATAACCTGGTTTCTTTAGTGTCCTCTAATATTTTCTATAATATCCATTCAGAGTTTGTCAGTGTCAGTGTTGATGGATGTCTGGGCAGGACTTAGACAGACCTTTGTGAACCTCACCATGAACAGGCCTTTTCAACCTACAGCAGCACTGTAGAGGTGTGGGTCACCTCCAAAACATCCCTGCATCACACACAAAACAACCGACTGTGCGTTTTTCACTGCTGCTGTCACATACAGTAAATTACTCAATCCAGTAAACCCTATTTTTATACTCGCCCCAAGCAGTGTGTGTTTGAATGGAGCTCAGCAGCATGTTTATTACAGCAATCATTCCAGCCAACGGCCGATTCCTTGTATTAAAAATGCAGAGCCGGCCCTTCCTATACGTTCACAAAACACATTGCAGGCCCACATTAAGCAAGGCCACACTCCTCCTGAACAGCAGTCAGGTAAATGTGCTCTCTGTGAGTTTGATGTCCGCAAATAAGAGTTATTTTAAGTTGATATACAGTGCATCTCTCTCTAGTGTTGCAAACCTACCTGTCTGTGTTGCTTTCCTCCCTGTGTGCCTTACAAAACTTACAGTAAAATACAGCTATTTCTTATCGCTGATGCTATGGTTGGGAAACGTCAACTTAATTGTCATTTGAAGATGGTTGAAGTGAAACCATGCCATCTATCTTTACTTGCACGACCAACACATAAGCAGTTTCAGACATGACCGGTGGGTAAAGTCTGGAGAATTTAGTCAAGAGTTTTTCCCAGAGCTTTCAAACAACGCAGCAGGAGGTTCTCTGCACAGACGCGTTCACAACAACAACAAAAAGGGGGTGGAGCAGCCGCTGTGCAGCAGGCAGAGGAAGGAAGTGATGTATTAACTCTGCTGAGGAGATCATGTGATCATGTTTCCAGCACCCCGACACCGTCGTCAGCTCCTATCACCGCAAACTCTCTTGACATCTTTGTTGGTGTCGTCTATGTGTGTGACACCGCTTTTTCACCAGGATATATTTGTTTTGTTATTGTTCTTTTTTTGCCGTCTGTCACGTGTTAGAGGCATCATCAACCCCCCCACTCGCTCGCAGTGAATCCAGTGGGGGATCCCCTGCTGTCTTCTTAAATTGGATTCTCCTGACCTTCTACGAATCTTAAACCAGGGGGCCAGGTCTGCAGAAATCGAGGCTCTCACTTGGACATTTGCGTTCACACATGCTCCTCCGGGGGAAAATAGTTCATGTCTGAAAGCAGCAGAAACCTGTAATATTGATTGTGAGGGTCTAATGGAATTGATCAAGTGCACCCTGCCACCGAGAACAGTATGCGCTCAAATGAACATTGAACACATTTGCAAGCTGCAAGAGAAGCAGAAACCAGTGACATAAAGTTGGTCATTGGTTTCTGCAACTCAATCCCAAAAGAAACTAGAGCACAGCCGAAACAGATATTTTACACAGTGGGATATCATCAGTAAAATAAGCACATGATAGTTAGAATCATTTCATTTTGGGAATGGTCCAACACATGCAACAAGAACTGAAAGGCTCACATGCAGCCAGGTTTAGATACAATAGATCTGGCAGATCTGGCTGGATTTGTTTACCAGCAACCTGCATGGTCATGCGACATGACCTGCACCACTGCACCAAATCCTCCTTCAGGCCCAACCCCTGGGCAGGTATAAAGAAATGTGCTCAGTCCTAGTTTGAGGCAATCTTTTAGGAGACAAGGCTACATAAACCTCCTGAGCTTTAGGCTACCAGTAATTTTGCGCTGCATCATGAATGTCCACATGTTTTTAGGCCACTTTAAAGTTGTTCTCTCTGAAATATTTATCCACACCCTTCTCAAAAAATACTGGAAGTAGTTCCACTTACATCAAAACCCAGCGATTGTGCAGATAAAGGCCGCTGAGCCAGAGCAGGGACACAGTTGTATTAAGATCTAATTTTGTTCAAAGCAACACATGGTTAGTCTCATTCTCCATCTTCCTTACCTCAAGTTTACAATCAATTCCCTTCTCTTTTAGATCTAATCGACCACTTCGATCAATGGCGCTTTCAACTTTGCAAAGCAAAACCTGACTCATACTTGGAAATAACCACACTTACCAGTTGATAACAATTCTTTCTCCTCCAGGGAGCAACAGATTCTATGCAACATGTTTCTGATTCTTGTCTTGCCTTCTGATGGAAACGACAGAGCTTTCCACATTGAGTTGCTTTGTTACTGCTTGTATAGTGAGACGTTCAGTGTGTAGTATTCAGGGGGATCTGTCAACAAATGGTTTTCATAAGGTTTCTAAGGTTTTCATCAGTATATCATCTGGAACTCAGAATCATGTTCTCATGACCTCATAATGAGCCCTTTCTGTCTACATCAGGAGCGGGTCGTCCTCATCAGAGTCATGTTGTGTGACCATGTTTCTACAGTAGCCCTGAAGGCCACTATAGGCTCCTCTACACACTTAGAAGGGGAGGATGAATAGTAAATACAAAATTTTCAATCCCACTCAGTCTTTGAAAATGGAACTCAGAGAGATGCTTTTAGAGGCAAGAGAAAATGGTTTGATCTCTGAAGATGAATGAAGGTCCCTATATAATGAAAATCCATGGATGTCCTCTTTCTATATGCTACCCAAAATACAACAATGGACAGCCTCACTGAACCAGTATCAAAATACATAGACTTTTTTTCTCTTTTTTTTACCATCACTCCCTGCAGATGCCCAGGACACCACTGAAGTACTCAATAAAATTAAGCAACTGGAAAATATATGGACAGACACATTTCTAGCCACTATGGATATTGAATCTTTAAATACAACCATAGAACACAGGGCCAAAAAGTTTTTTCAAGACTAAGTATTTAAACAGATTGTAGGATGTGTTATGGGAGCTTGCTGCAGAACTTCTAATGCAGGTTTATACCTGGGTAAATGGGAGGAAGACTTTGTATTTAACCTCAAAAGAAATGGTTTTCTTCTCACATTATCTGGTGGGGACAATACATTGGTGATGTCAGATTGTTTTTGTCTGGGTCTGAAGGAGAACATCTAGATTTTCATGCATTTTTTGAATGGTATTAACCCCAACATCAAGTTTCCTCTACGGGAACAGTTACCTCAGTCAGCAATTTAACCCTCACCTGCAGAGGCAGGTTAAGGTGGTCATGTGCACCTGGACTACTCGTTTTGTGGGTCCCCCTTATTCATTATGCTTTACCAGAAAAACACAGCAATTTAGTAGCAGTGCTGGAGATATTAAACAGTCAAAAAGCACACATTTAGGGTGCACTGATATACACGCACCCTTTGTTGAAGCCAGAGCTGCCAACAGCACAATGGTCAAATCCAGTGTGCGCAGGATGTCACTTTCAATGGACATCAGTGACAAGTAAATCTGTCTTTTTTGACGCATTGTGGTTATCAGTCTATATTTTACTAGTTCCAATTTTGAAGAAAACTGGTGTTGGTCACAGGCAAAGTCGTAAATATCTGAAGTGCTATATCAACATTTGGAAAGACTGATTGTAGTTTCCTTCCTCTCTGAAGTTGCAGCAATGACCTTGCTGAGGTGTCCTCGTTTTCTTCACTAAATTCCCTGAATTGTCTGATTCCGTCCACAAAATCCTCCTCCAGATCCCATGCATATTTCTTCTGGAGATCTGCCGCTCCTCTGAGAAGATCTTGTATGGAGATGGATGGTATGTTGCTCAAAAAAGTCTGCTGAATATCTTTGTAGGAGTGATACCTCCGATCCAGTTCAATGACCAGTGGATCTATGTCAGCGATGAAAACTGTTGCTTTGAACTTATCTCGGCCTGATAGCTCGCAGTCAGGCTCAGTGGACTCATCTGCTTGTTTTTTCCTTTTTCTTTTTGTTATTTATTTATTTATTTTTTGTTACTTTGGAGAAGGTGGCGTTTATTTTTTGGATGAATGTATTTATTCCTTTAACAGGTACAATGGAATACAATGAACATTAAGGACATTATAACATTTAGTCCCCGTCCCCACCCCCTGGTCCCACATTTAGTTTCAGCAAATACAAAAAATTAAGCCTTCCTTCTTAGCATATTGGTTAAGTAAATGATAAATCAAAAGAACATGTAAGCCAATCAGCACTGTAAATGAGTTGAAATGTATTGACAGTGTGCATCAATGATGAGTGCTTCATTTGTCCTGTAGTGTCTTTAATTTAACTATGTATTTAATCATAGGGCCCCAAACAGACTCAAATTTTCCAGGTGATCCCTCAAGTTGTATTTAATTTTCTCTAGATTTAAGAACATCATGATGTCTTTGAGCCATAGAGAAGCTTTGGGTGCAAATGGGTGACTTCCACTCCAGCAATATTCTTCTGCGTGCTAACAAGGATGCAAAGGCAATACTAATCTTTGTGTCCCTCCTCATTGTTTGATGTGCTGGTAATACTCCAAAAATGGCCCCCTCTTCACACGGTGTCAGTGCCATGTTTAAAGCCTCAACAAGGTGTTTGAAAATAGCTGTCCAGTAACCTCGTATATATGAGGGCAAGACCAAAACATGTGTGTCATATTTGCTGGTGACATGTGACACCTATTACATGCATCTGTGACACTGGGATATATTGTGGAGAGTTTGGAGTTGGTAGAGTAGATGCGATGGACAACCTTAAATTGTATCAGATTGAGCCTGGAGCAGGATGTACTGTGATTCACTGGAGTTAATGCACTATCCCAGTCATTGTCATCTATAACTTTGCCAAGTTCATCTTCCCAATCTTTTTAGATTTAATCAAGAGAGGCCTCTGTTAAATTGGAGATTAGGATGTCAAATTTTGCTCAACATCCATTAGCCTGTGGGAGCGACGCGCTGGTCGTAGAAGCCCTGGGCTTTTTGGGGACAGTCAAAGTAGTAGCTGTCATTTTCGGAATGAAACCTAGAGACGGGCAGGATGCAGCAGGCGGAATTTTATACCTTTCAGGTAAAGAGAGCTTTTAACGGCATTGAATGTGGCTCATTTTTTAGCCTGATGTCCGGGTATACTCTCAACTCGGAGCCGTGATAATCCAGTTTGTGTTGCCTGGCCCACTTTAAGACTTTCTCTTTCTCCTGGAAATGGAAGAATTTAAGGATAAAAGCTCTCGGTTTCACCACGCCGACATCTCCTGGTCTGGGACCGAGGGAGCGATGGGCTCACTCTATCTCCAGAGGGTTGTTGAGAATACCGGGACCCGTCACCGCCATTAGCAAATCGGACACAAACTTTATCGGGTCCTGATCCTTCTCGCTTCCCTCAGGTATGTTAATTATCCTCAAATTAGAACGCCTGGACCTGTTTTTGAGATCATCCACCCGTTCCAGGAGTACCGTGGTCTGTGACTGTAGAGACTTAACAACGGCTTCCATCTCGGTGAGTTTCCGACCACCAAAACTTCAGTTTGAGTGAGACGGTTGTTGAACGATGTCACTTGTTGTCCCAGTGAGTCAACCGACAGCTTCAGTGATTCTGTTGATTGTTGTGTCAGGGTAGCCATGTCGTCTTTGAAGCAATCACGCTGTTTACTGAGCAGAGCCTCAAGGTCTGTCTTGGTGACTGGGTCAGCATTGCTCCCGCTGTCGGTGGGTAATTGCTCGTTGCTAGCCGAGACAGCTGAGGCCATGATGGCTAGCTTAGCCGAAATGCTCGAAGCCCGGGTTGTTGTTACCGGCTGTTTCTGCTTTGAGTTGCATTGCACCGGAGCACTCTTATGTATATAAACACAAGTGCAAAAATAAAGGTGAGTCGGTCAAAAGAGTGCTGATAGTTTGTTAGATTTGGAAAGTATGACAAAAGTTTAACCGGAGCCCCCCACTCGCACGTCTACTCACTACCTCATCAAACTGGAAGCCCCTCCTGTTTTTTTCTTTTTCTGCACCCCTTTGAGCCCACTTAGTGCTGGGACACAGTTGGAGACATGTTTCCTGCATCACTCTCAAACTTGTCAAAATCATCCTGTAGGCTGGCACAATAATCCCTCAATGAGCCAAGCAAATCAACAGCGTTACATAGACAGTTTGACTGCCTGCATTCCAATACAGGTCTTGTGAAAACGTTGCAGTATGTTGTTCCACATGTTACATAGAACGGCAATCTCTTGTTTGTCCATCTTGACATAGAGTGTCCTGGCTTCATCCCCTTTGCAGTGACTCTTGTCTTCTGGCGTAATTCAGATGCAGTGCTTTTGTTGCTTGGGCTTGTGTGGATCTAGTATCCAAGCGTTTTCAAAGTCTCTGTCCTGTGGTTGTCATTGGGCTCTAAGCCCGCTTTTATTGCCTGCCAACCGGACGTGGATTTAATTTAATTAAAAGTGTCTGTACGAAATATGAAATTCCTGCGTCTCAAGGCAGCAGTTAACCCTGTAAAGTCCCACCAAACTGAGTGTGTGTGCAGCGCAGGGACCCCACTCAACTAAAGGGTTGATCTGTTTAATGCTTGCTTGCAGCCCATTGTAAATGCCGGACATGTTGGCTGCATTATCATAACACTGGCCTTTGCAGTTATTAACATCAATGCCCATATCTTGTAAAACAGCAAGAATGGACCGGCAAAGCGACTAAACTGACTCTTAATAGGCAGACACATGACAAAACGCTGATTGAGCCATCAGGTGAAACATGATTAATGTGAGCTGGTCAGGTGAATCGACACTGATCGAAAAGTACTTTGTCACTTTTATCTGGCTCATTATCTCTGTGAGGACATGTTGATGAGAGGTATGATGGTGTTCCCTTGCCAGTGTTGCCATATGTTTTATACATGCACATTCAAGATAGGATCAAACTTGCTGATAACTTCCAGCACTCCCATGAGGTTCCCATTATAATGCTGGCCAAAAATCTCACTGTGTCCCCTGAGAGGCAGTCCTCGCTCCGCTAAAAACGTCACCACGTCCACCAATATCTTTAAAACTTCCGACCAGTAGTCTCATTCACTGTCAAATAGTTTTTTTAGTTCTGGATCTATACTACAAGTATCAGCACAGCGCATAACATAAGCAACCATAACCTTTTTACGAATCTCCAAACCTTCATGTTCAGTCAAGCGTGCAGCGGCATTTTTCCAGTCCCTGGAGTGCCGACTTCAGACCACTGTCCCCAAATAATTTGCATGCACAACAAAACTCTGTCTGATTCATTCTTTAAATGTTTCTTATGTGCCAATAGGTGTCAATGCAAATTAAAATGATTAAGATAGTCCGGCCAATCTGGGGCCCTTGTACACGTGGGGCCCCTAGGCTGCAGCCTGTGCATTAATCTGCCCCAGCTCACCTGTGCACCTTTAAATCAATCTACTAATAGAGTTCACATCCGTACCCACCAGCATCCACTGTATGTGAGCATGCTCACTGAGCTGGACTAATCTGCTTTTGAGCATTTACATTTTCCTTTCTGTTCTCAGGTGAATACACAGTCATGACAGCTCACTTCCACCTGAAGAGAAAGATCGGCTACTTTGTGATCCAGACATACTTACCCTGCATCATGACCGTCATCCTGTCTCAGGTCTCCTTCTGGCTCAATCGAGAATCTGTGCCAGCCAGAACTGTGTTTGGTGAGTTTCTTCATTTGACTGTTATAAATTCCATTCACACCCTTACAGTGAAAATATAGATTGATTTGATATTTATGGATATCTGCTTATATACATTGGCACAGTGGTCACCAACCTTTTCAAGCCCAAGATCCCTTTTTAATTCAAAACATAAGCTGAGATCTACCACCCTGATATCTTCCAAAAGACCCACTTAGGAGGGTCATATTTATTATTTTTTTGCAATTTCTGTTAAAGGCTGAATGTACGTGCATACATATACACAAACAAAGGCAGTTATGCAACTTTATCTATTGAATGCACAATATTCACATTAATATATATTTATATTTACAGCATCTGTTTCATGCACAATATTTAACTTCTCAATTCAACAATATGTTTTGCAGAGGAGCTGCTACTGCAGCACAATGTTTTTTTCATATAGGCTTTGCCTTGAATATGGCCACAAATATGACTATTTCCTTGTATAGAATTAGTCTTGTGTACTATACAGTATAAAGCCATGCATCTTCCGCTCCTGCAAATATTTAAAATAAAACCCAACCTTTTTTTTTTTAAACCAAATTAACAGATTTATTTTTAAATGCATACAAGAAGTGGTGGCACATGTGGTTTGGCTTTTGAAATTACCGGGCTTACATGATTCTTGTTGTTCTGGGTTTGTAGCCTCATAGTTGAATATACGTCACTTTGGATAAAAGTGTTAGTTACCATTTATGTTTGTGACATAATTTCAACAGATAAACATTAATTTTCTCTGTTTATTCTGCTGTGAACTACAAGGTTTATAACACTAGAATGAAATGCAATCGATATAATAGCAGCTCCGCCACCAGTAGCGGACACACTGCAATTGTGAACAACAGACTCTGCGGAGCAACCGCAGCCAGTGAGTCCAGAGCGTTACAGGGATTGACAGTGAAGACTGTTGAGATCGACCGCAATCGACCGGTTGGCGACCACTGCATTAGTACAACAATTGTATCTTTCATCATGATGATCAGGAGGTAAACAGTGGTCATGGTTCAAAGGAATCCACCAGGAATGTGACCTTGCTTGTACTTGATTGATCGAAACAGCTTCTTGTTGGATGATGTCAGTAGGTGTGTTAACTACTAATAGGATCATGACTGTGGTTTGGACCACAACCTTCTTCAAATTTGGTCTTACTTTTCATCTGAACTCCATGCCTGTAACGTTCTGTGACTGCATTTGCACAGTTGTGACATTATTACAGTGATCAAATCCATCTATAGATGTAAACATCACTCAAAAGTACTCAAAACTGCTTCCAGGTGTCTCCAGAGAGAGACACCTACCTAACCCAGCCATATTCTAATTTGTCCTGTCACAGTTTCATAATGAACTGTCTTGCCATAGATTGAAATAATTATGTGGGAAACACTATTATGTAAATTAAAAGATAAATATATGAAGGAAATGTCATCAACCCTCTGATGTTTTTGTACCCACGTGACCCTAATGGTAATATGACTGATTTGCAATAGTGTCAGCTGCAGCAGCTCAGTTCACAGCATCACAAGAGACTGTTCTTTTTAGTTTAAATCAATATAATTTGTGTGCTTCAACCACATCTGGGAAAAATAGGGGTCTCTGTCACCTCTATATTGTTGGTCAGAGGCTGAAAGGTTTGTGAATTCTATGATCACATCAAAACATCCAAAACATAGACCTTTATATGTAGACCACATTGGTCGATGTATCGTACGTCATCGTCAAATGACTTGGGAAATTATAAAAACTCCCAAAGATCTTGATTAGACTTAATTTAAATATGTCCTTATAATGATTTATTATTATTATTATTATTATTATTATTATTATTATTATTATTATTATTATTATTATTATTATTATTATAAACTCATACACACCATATTGGGTTTCTAGGCTATTGATGATAATAATAATATGGTTTACTGTTGGTACGTAAATTGAGGAAATTAGGCTGATCCTCCACCGGTCATAGGAGGAGGAGCAGGAGTTAGGCTCAAACCAGACGGAGACAGACTCTGGATTTCTGCTATTGTTGATAGATCAATGTTGGGCAGAACCTTGGGACCAACATGGTGCAGACTAAGTTTGACTCCTCCACCTTCAGGTATTCAGTTTCAGAACGGAGAAGCAGCCACATGAGCTGACGACCGTTTCAGCATAAGAAAAAAGCATAAAAGAGTGACTGTATGTTTTCTTTAATATGAATCTAATTTACTTTGTCCACAACACCAGGGATCATTCAAACAAGGGTTGTGTGTGTTCTCAGATGTTGTCCTGTCATGTTAGTTTATAGGTTGCAGTTCTGTTTTAAGGGGAGCAGGGAGAATCAGGTGGTGCATCAGAAATGCTCATGAAATCCTGGCCCAGCGAGGATTCTGGAATGGTTACACTTCCTATTCTCATGTTAACCTGCAGGGCTTTCTCTGCCCCTGCTTGTGGTCATGGTTGTAAACATGCTGACAGGTAAACATGTTATCAGGCCACTGCACCAGGCCACCAGATGAGGGTCATGCTGCAATGAGGCCTCACCGTCTTTATCTGCCAAAGGACAGAAGACCTACACCCACACTCTAATTTCCCATTTATTAAAATGTCAGGGACCAGTATGAAGCCAACATAGTGCTCTCTTTCCACTGTATCGCCTGCAGAATCGTACACAATAATAAACCCAGTCATTATCTGCTGTGACATGCAGGGCAGAAAGGAAGGGCTGTGTTAAAGGCATTAGGAGTTTAGTGTAACTTCTCAGTACCAGCGACATCTTGATCCTGGTTCATGAAAGGTCTGTGTGGCTATGAGAGCAATTAAGGAGGAAACTCAGAAAATCATGATGTGATTAATTCACCTACAATGCTTAGTTGGTCATGTAAAGAAAAAGTCCAGAAAAAGTGACCTGGTTTTCTGCATCAACTAGTTCTAAAATCTGATCTGATCCCAAGTAAAGACAATGCTACTTAGTTTTCCTAAAGAAAAATGTGCTTAAAGGTTCAGTGTGTAAGATTAAGGTAAAAGGGATCTATTGGCAGAAATTTTATATAAAATAATCCTAGTGATATTTTCACTAGTTTGTTTCATCTAAATTATACAAATGGATGTTTGGCCCATTATATTTAAATATTTTATATTTAATTCAGGAGTGGGTCCTCTCTACGGAGGCCACCATGTTTTTCCAAACTGAACACACTAAACACCTTTTGAGTTTTTATGACAACTGAAGACTACCACAGGTTCTCTTTCCTGTTTGAAGGGGGGGAGGTGAGGGGTATTCAGCTGCAACATTCAACTTCACCACTAGATGTCACTAAATTCTACACACTGAACCTTAAAGCTAAAATTAAACAATATATAATTTATCTTTACTAAATGCACCCATTATGTTTTAACAGCATAGACTGTATATAAAAGTGGTTTTAGATTTCAGGTCTTGAAAGTGAAGCTAATGGAAAAGTGAGAGAAACCTGTATTCTCTTGAATGACCAGTAGAAGGCAACTTCTCTGGCAGCAAAAAGTTTCTATCGAAGTCTATAAGAAATCAATCTACTTCTTGATTTGTTTGTAAGGCCAGTACACATTTTCCTAAGGAGTTTATGGTCTCACTACCTTCTTCCATGTCCTATTTAATACAGCATGATGTTAATTTTTCATTACAGTTCCCATTTAGAGTAAAATAGACGATTATACACGATAAGGTAAACCGTGTGATTGGCAGCTAATACCGTCCAATGGGTGCAGGTGTTGGTTGATGTACATTCCCTATTGGCCGTGGTAGGTTTAAAAAACCAAGGCTCTTACTGACTGGGTGTCAGTAAGAGAAAAAGTGGGAGGCTGTTTTCATGTTGCTGTGTCCTCCTCTCCAACATTTCAACCTTAGTTTCAACAATACAGAAAACATTGCCCAGTAGCTTTGTGGCTTGTCAACGGGCTCCACAAAACTGGAAAATGTCAGACACGCACTGATGTTTTATTTTGGAGAGAAGCTCATACATCCCTGTGTTTACCATGCTTCATGCAGCCATACATACATCATGATTTACATATGGTTGCCTGATGAATAGATGTTAATCAGCTCCAGTGATTCCTGTAAGCCTTTGAGCTGTTGCTCTGGGCTTCTCTTCTACCTCACTGAGCTTTCTGTGATGTGCATCTTATCTTCGCTAAGCTGGGGAGAGTATCCACAGTAAAACACCCCAAACTGTCATTTTGTCTGACTGAAGATCTAAACAATAAGATTACCTCAAAGTACAATCCACTATGCATCTGTGAGATCTCTTTTCTCTGAGGCATAGCTCACATCAGCGAATGCTTCTGGAAAAAAAAAAAACTGAAATGTTTTTTAAGCAAGCAAAATCAGTCACTGTAGCTTTAAAACCTAATTTATGGTCAACGTTATATTCGTAAACAGAAAGAGACATAGCCTTCTGTCCGTACTCTGTACTCTGTATATTTGTGCACATCGTCTGAAAGGACGAAATGTAGTAGTACCACCAGAAATCATTTGAGACAGTGTAGCCAATTGTTCAAGCTAGACGACCATGGGACAGGAGGCAGGCTGTTACTCTGCGCGGATACAGGGATAAACAGCTGCTCTCCCCTCTTTTCTAAGAGGTACAACATCGTACCTCCACCTTCACCATGTTTGTTGATGTTGAGAACATTAAACTCTGTGAGCACCTCTTGTAGACGCTGGAAGTATGTGGGCAGTGACAGTTACAGTGTTTTTAACGGACATATCTCTTTTTGTACCTAAAGCATGCATACATGATCTTTGTTGTTGACTTTTATGAGCTTTTGTTGAATGTTTGTGTGTGTGTGTGTGTGTGTGTGTGTTTGCATGATGCTATTAGTATGGATGAGAACTGTTTTATTAGTGTAACTAGAGAATGTTGTTCATCATTGTGAAACAAATATGATTGGATCTTTATCTATCCCTTTGTTTTGCAAACATGCTATTTATTTTTTTAGTGTACACTTACAAATAGACATATATGAATGTTACTTTCATACATACATACATACATACATACATACATACATACATACATACATACATACATACATACATACATACATACATACATACATACTGAGTTATGCCTCTGAGACATTGGTGGAGCTGCTGACTTTACTCAAACCAATATAGCCATGAAGTTAAAATAAAAACAATAGCTTCCAGCCCTGATTCATATCTGAAACAGTCATCTGTGTTTAGTGAAACATTAAGAAGATTCGGTTAATTTTTTCACATTTCCACCTTAAGGGTATTGAATCTTAGACATCAGTGTGTTTCCAGGCTACAACTCACAACATCAGATGTGTCCTCTTTAGGGAAGAAGCCATGTTTTAAATGGTGAAAGAGGAATTTCCACATAGTGATGGTGATTTCACACTGACATTACCCATAATATTACCCTCATACAACCATCAATTTGATACTGATATGTTCAGCAGAATTGTGACCATGAGAAATCTTTTGCCGTTATGTGTTTTCCCACACTGATACAGTGGCATTACACTGAAACTACTAAGAAATTACAGCATATAAAGCAGATATTTGATAGAATTATTTTAATGCACAAGAAGGGAAGTTTTAAAGGAAATAAATTATATCACCACATAGTTTTCTAGTTATTATAATGTGAATAGAGCATCATTTTGTGGAAACCACAATCAATGCTGCTGGATGCTGTATAGTTGTTCTTTATGTTGTCTAGATGTTCCCGTTCTACCAAGACGGTTGTATAAGACTGCACTGGCAGGGGAAGGGAATGGAGAGCTGTCTCCACCTCACACTGTGATTCCTGAAGTCAGCAAAGAAATTAATCTGCAAATGCTTCTTAAAGCTTCAAAGAAATCTGTGCTTTAAGTCATCCTACTGTAGCTACTTTAAGTTTGTATTGTGTTCCAGTGGTCACTGTCATCCATATGGCCCGAGTGGTGTTTATTAAATACTGAGAAGAAGCACTAACACCAACACAATAGAACACAATTCATTACGTGCCTCTCACAATAAATTCTTACTCAGTCAAACTGCTTTTCTAGATTTAGATTCCACTCTGTAGCCATGATGCTTCAAACAGAGACACCGTTTTGCATATTGTGGGGAACATGAATGTATGTGAGTGAATATTGGTAAAACTTTACATGAAGATGCATTTCTTCACCATTAACTAGATGCTTGTCAGCATGCATAATGGGAGCATATTGGCGCATACTTTTTATCTTCATATGCTTTTCTCAGTATGAACCTTAGAAGTTAGCAGCAGAAAACTACAAGTATTATATGTCCCTCATTCCAAATTGAGGTCTAAATCCCTGAGTAATTTATTTATTATTATTAATCAACCTATACGGGTCCCTTTCCTAAAACAATGTTCCGATAGCAAAGAGAATAACATGGTAAAAGCAAGGCTTACATGGGACCAATGACCGTTACACTGTGAAAGCATTTTTAACATCATGATACAAAGTTTAAGCCAAGAAGACCCTTTCTGCTTTAAGCGAGTAAAAAGAATCAGTTCAGTGTCAATATTTCAACCCATCAGTGTCTTGATGCAAGAAAGCCTCATGCACATTGATACACTTGAATCAAGAGCTTTTACTTTAGATGTATTCTTTCTGCTTTATTACCAAAGTCAATAGACACCAAGTGGCAGTTTATTTGCGTAACAAATAACTGGCAAGGGTATGTCAAAGATCATGTAACAACTGGTTCAAGCAAACACAGGGCCAGGCAGGCACCAGTCCAGACTGATCTTACACGTCCAGGAAGTAGTGGCAAACTCCAGGAACCTCAGCAAAATACAAGCAACCCAATTCTGAGTTTGTGAATGATGAAAAATGTGACCGTTATCAACAACTGAAGAAAGCCTTCAACATCTTACCACTGACAAATATCAGGAGTCACTGTGATTTAAGTCGTGGAAGGTTTAACATTCTCTTCAATTACGTTTAGGGACTTTGAACACCATAGCTGTGATATCCTGTCTTTTGCTTCTACACCATTATTTGAACACAAGGATTTTGTTACCTGATGGCATCAGTATAACATACTTCAGAATTTAGTTTTGTTCTGCAGATAACGCATAAGGACCATGTTTGTTTTTGACTCTGTCCTGTTCTGAGGTCTGTTATTGGGACTAGCAGTTATCTTAATGTGTTCTCTCTTGCTGAATATACATTCTCTGTTTTTTTCTCTTTCCAGGCGTAACTACAGTCCTCACAATGACAACCCTAAGTATTAGTGCCCGTAATTCACTGCCTAAGGTGGCCTATGCTACAGCTATGGACTGGTTCATTGCTGTCTGTTATGCCTTTGTCTTCTCTGCACTCATTGAATTCGCTACGGTCAACTACTTCACCAAGAGAGGCTGGGCCTGGGACGGAAAGAGTGTGGTCAGGGAAAAGGTACAGCTGTCACACACCTTTATTTTTCATTACCAATTAGTTCCTCTTGGTCATGCTCCTGCTACCACTCCAACACAACTACAGTTATTATCATCATTATGACTATTATTTCTGTTCAGTAATTACACATATTATTATTGCTATTATTGCCTTTACATGTGTTACTGTCCTACAAATATTGTTCTATCTATCTATATATATATATATATATAGAGAGAGAGAGAGAGATGTGTGTGTGTGTGTGTGTGTGTGTGTGTGTGTGTGTGTGTGTGTGTGTGTGTGTGTGTGTGTGTGTGTGTGTGTGTACATCTGCATTTCAATACCAAATGTAAAAGAGGTATTCATGTTTGTATGATGAAAAGTTGCTTTTTTGTTAACTAAAATGGAACGACAGGATAATGAATGACCATATACTAAATAATGATAAGATACTAGAGAAAGTACTAGGAAAGACTGTGTTGAGTTGAATATTCATTAGTTTAGGATTGGTTCATTCATATAATGAATTGGAATAAAGACAACTTAAAGTCATTAACCAACAGTTTTGCCTACTGTACATTATGCTGACAGAATCATGTTAGCCATTGTACAATCTCAGAGCCCATCGGCTAATGTCTTCAATGAATTAGCCTCTGGGGGCAACAGTCAATATTTTGGGGCTTACGATAACCAGGCCAAGACTCTGGCTTCTGTTGGTACACTGTTTACAGTCCAACTAGTTCTTTATCTCACATGTCGAATGTTTCTCCACACAATACACAAACAGGAATACTTTTTGTAGGTTTTTTAGGTCCAGATGACATTTTGGTTGCTGATGAATTTAAAAGCTGATAGCTGATGCATTTCGGTCAGTGAGTTCCACCTCGTTTGCTCTCCACACAGAATGTTTACCTGCGGGCAACCCAAAGCCTGCACAAATGTGATTTGTCAAACTAGAAACGGAAAACAGAAGGCTTCCTGCCCAAGATCTTGTCCTTCGATTCTGCATATGCACCTGCAGAATCTGTTCATAGACTTTCATTGTTATTTAAAATGTACAGTGCAGATATAGATGAAGTAAATTTGCTCCACAACATTAATTTTGATCATGGAAAAGAAGTCTCTAACCCGGAGGAATTTTCATTGCAGAAAAAGGAAGCCTCCATCATGAAGAAGAACAATGCCTATGCTGTAGCTGTGGCTAACTACGCTCCCAACATTACAAAAGACTCGACGCTGTCCACCATCTCCAAGTGTGCCCAGAATGAAACCAACAAAACCACGGCAGAGACGAAGCCCGAGAACAAGAAAACCTTTAACAGCGTCAGCAAGATCGACCGCATCTCTCGCATCATGTTCCCTGTGCTGTTTGGGAGCTTTAACCTGGTTTATTGGGCCACCTACCTGAACAAAGAACCGGTCATTAAAGATCTGGATCTTTCCAAATGAACTGCTGGGACTGACTCCAACACTCCAAGCCCTATTCAGGAATTATACATGTGCTGGTATTACATGCATAGAGAGTTATCTGTCTTTACCGAGTACAATTTTAGATCAATTCAGGTACATATCATAACTGGGTTAGAATAAACCTGAGAGCTCACATACCGAGTGTAAGTGCCAAACAGCATCCTCTGCCATTGTGTCATTATCTTAGTTTCACTTGTTGATTCAGCTGCTCAAGCTGAGAGGAAAGGAAAACTCATGGATGATCCATATCTTTTTCCTCCTGGAAACGAGAAATGGGAAGTGTTAATTTTGTATTAAGCCTACTTAAGCATTCCAAATGTTTTAATAATTACAGCATTTAATATCAGAAAACAATTTATTACTGGAAGAATCTGAAAATACTTCATTCTAAATCCAACCAGGGACCTTCGTCACATTTCTTAACCTATATTCCTCTCCCTAAGTTTTCTGTTAACAACAAATAAAGGAAAGGCCATGTTTAAACATGAAACCAATCAGGGTTTTTAGCTGCATTGCTTTTTGATAATGAATCAAATGAGGAAAGGTCATTAAGTGACAAACCCACAGAGAATAATCAGCAACTTTACCTCAGCTCTCCGGAGCTTTTTAGCCCTTCTTTCATTCATCAACTTTTGGCCAAGTTGTGGTTCAACATCATTCCCAGCAGCAGCAGGCCTTTCTGGAGTTGGTGGAGACCAAACCAGAAATAAAAATAACTAATACAAGCAAATAATAGGATCAAATAAGGTTTTATATCAACTTTCAACAAATCTGACTAATTTGCATTACTTGCTTTGAGAAATATTATTATTTATTTTTGTATTCATTTGTACATTTAATTGGTGCTCACAAATTATGATACGGTGATAATTAGGAGGTCTTTATCTTGTAATTTGGGGGAAAGAAAAAAACGTATTAACTAAAAAGTATGGACCAAAAAGTAAAGACCAATTATTTTTGCTGTTAAATTTGTCAGTGCTTTGCTAAAACAATGTAGGACCGTACCAACTGCCAAGATAAAGTAACTACATTAAGTTAATCAAACAAGATCTGTGTATTTCCTGGAGCTTCACACAGTCAAAGCTACACATGTCCATTATTAAGAGCTCTCCTGAGACTTCCAGTGTTAAAAGTAAATGACCCGTTAAATGTTTCCTGGTTAACGTACTCAAGCCCCAAGGTTTGCGTAAAACCTGATGGCCAATGTTAGTACTCCATAAATGTTCAATGGGGCTGAGGGCAGCTGACTGTTTCGGAAAGTCCATCACAAGCAGGACTCCTTCGTCTTCTTTGGTCATCATCCTGCTGCAGTATGAACCTTTCCACGCAGATACAAACCAACGGGCATGTTTCTGAATGACGGAGCTTTGCTTCTCTTTGTCCATTCAGTGCAGGTGAACACTGGCTGCATTTGACTCACTTTAATAGGCCTTTGATGAGTAGGACAACTAACAGGATTGCTGACCTAAACGGTGAAACTTAAATATTTCTTCATTTTACATGACACGACATATTGTGTTTTGAAATGTTACTGAAACTTCACATTGTCTGATTACACACTCAAGCACACATACATGCATAATATGTAAATATACAGTATATATACACTGATGGTCCAGGTGGTTTGAGAACGTAGCATGAAACACATTACCCTCCTACATATAAACTCAGCAAGATCTTTTGGTCAACATGAGAATGTTAACAATCAATAATATCGAGCCATTAAGTTCATCCTGGATCTTGTTTAACATAATAACATTGATTTGAGGTTCTCTTATCATGTTCGTCTACATGCCACCTACTACTACTGTTTAAAAAGCTTGTTCAGTCGTCAGCCCATCATCTTAGTGTGGGTTTTTAAGGGTTTTGTGTGAGATTTGTTTCTGTGGTGTGTATTGAACCAGCTCAGCCGGTCGGTGCAGTGAAGCTCTCATCAGCTCAGCCTTTGTGCTGTCCATCACCAGTCTGACCCAGTATGTGACCTTATGTAGCACATTTACTGTTCACTATCCTAGCACACCCTGCTGCTGCTTCCTGGGAACATCAGTCACCGCCCACCCATCGCCCACCTGTGCGCTCAGTTTCTTCACATTATAACATGAATATGTGTGTGCCCTCTCTATTTTAGGGAAATTGATAACACAGATGGAAAAATGTAATTAATTAATAATAAAAACCTTTAGATAACTATATCTGCATTATATACACGTATCTCACTGACTGTTAATGATGGTGGAGGAAGTCACGTCCCTTTATCACTTACTTTTCCTTTGTATCATTATTCTTGAGGTGTTCCCTGTGAAAGTGACATTGCACTGTTTTTTAAAATAAACAATATTCAAACAGAAATTGAAACCGTTCTTTCTAATTCTGATTGCAGAGTTGAGTCAAGCTACTGTGGCCCACAAATATATGAAAACTACAAATCTGAAAGCCTACCCCTGCAGTGTTATTGCAAACATTCTGAAAATGCAAATGCAAATGTGAACTGTAACAAACTGCTGAAATGTTAATCTTTCCGCACATCCACCATTAGGCTGCCAACATGGCTCTTTGTTTTCGGACTGCTAGAAAGTGTCCTCTGTAACATTATTGTCACTGTGATGTGCTACAGGATGAACAGACTAAAGCACAGTCTCATTTGGACTTAACTGGCAGAGCATCTGACCTGTAGTCAAGTAAGAAGGAGTCACCAGTTTGCAGAAAACCATTCAACACAGATCTCTGCTCAAGAAACAGAAGCACCCCTCAGAGAAAGACTGCAGTGGTGTATGTCACTGGGATAACACTTCACTATAAAATGAAATATATGTAGTGTCTCAGTAATGTGCATGGAATTGAAGCTCTACTCCCTGGCATGTTCACTCCATGCTAAGATAATATGAATGGATGGATGGTTACAAGCCCAAAAGGTTGGAACAAAAGAGTAGTTATTGTATTCTCTAAGCTTACATATATTAATAAACCGCATCATATTTTCTCCAATGGAAAAGATTCATCTGAAAAGTACCTAACAGCCAAATTAATGTATTGAGGTTGAAAGTACAATAAATCCCCTCGGAAATGCAGTGAAGAGTAGACATATTAGTAAATACGTCAGTGCTAAAGTACAAGTACTTCAAAATTATACTTATATACAGAACTTGTATTGTTGAGCCAGAGTTAGCTGCATGACAACTTTGCATTTGCAGTCCTTGGGCAAGAAAATGTCAAAATAAATCTGACTTTTTTTAAAGTAAGAATTATATGACATGCTGATGTTAATATCACATCATAGAACTAGAGCCAATCACATACCATGGTCACTGGTCGTCTGACCACATTCACTGGTAATGTGAGTTCATACTGTGCAGAACAAGGTAGAACAAAATGAGCTGTAACGATGCAGAAATATAAAACAGGACGTGTTCATTTACTGCCTCAGTGTAGGCTGCTCGGGTTCTCAGCACACCAATGTTTCAATGGTGATCATGTCTTCAACACTCTTTGAATTTTTGACTAGATTTTTCAGAATAAGAGCACACATTTATTCGTTCAAGATTAACAAATCAATCTCCCGGGTGAGAGTTAACACCACATTTTAGCCTGATGGAGGAACTTTGGCCTGCAGTTCAACCATGTTTGTAGGACAGGACTGAGGATGAGTTTATTAATATAAACTCATTTTCTTATTATGGATATCAGAGTTATCAAGTTCTCCTAATTATCTAGAGCATCTCTATCTGTACACTTTGCCTCACCTGGCTAAAGTCCTGCACTGTATGACTCTGAACCCAATTGAATACACTGCATAAAGGTGTCCAGATATCCTTAATGCACACAAACACACATACACAAGTCAGCAGACCTCGAGGCATCCGAATCCAAGCAGTGTTCACATCCACAGCCTCGCTGAGAGAGGAGTTCTGCTGAAAGGCGAGTGTTGCTGAAGAGGCTATAATCAGGCCCAGCACAGCATCCACAGCACATCAGCACATTTACCCTCCTGTCTGCACCTGTCTTTGATCTGCAGCCGCACCACCTTATCCCCACTGCTGGCCATCCTTTCACGGCCCTTCATCTGCTGACTCACACGGAGACTTAAAGCCCACAAGCTCTGCACACGTCAGCCGTGGACAACAACACAGACCAAGTCCAAATACGAGTGATCTTTAACCTCATAATTCAACTCATACACTTTTGTGATACAAAACACAGACTGAAACTTTGTGTTGTATGTGCTCCCAGGCTATACAACAGAAGGGAATTGTGGTTTCTATCTTTAAGGTATGTTTTGTCCACAAAACTACACACTACACACATGCATTTAAAGCTTGTCATATACTGTAAACACATTCAGTGTGATTCAAATCATTACATGCACACTCGCTCGCTCGCTCTCTCTCTCGCTCTCTCTCTCTCTCTCTCTCTCTCTCTCTCTCTCTCTCTCTCGCTCTCAAAACAATCGATAGTGTTTTCTTCTGCATCCCATGTATCTTATCTAATTTCATAATTTCTCCACTGCACTGTATTTTAAAAGTCGTTCTATTATTTCTCCTCTGCATATTAAAGCACACTCAGCATTTTCCTTGTTTCAAATAAACCTACCTTACCCTGAAGTCAGTTTGTATTGACGTCTCTGCCACTGCCCTTGTCGCACATCATCCAAATGCATACTTTGATACCACAAGAGTCTTGATGCAATAAAGGAATATTGTGTTTAGTGTCTTTCAACTGAAGTTTTCCTTCACAACTCCCATCCAACTTTCTTTCAACTGAGAGGTCAGCTCATTTAATTAATGCTGTATTCACACAGTTTAGGCACGAATCATTGCAGGCATTTGCTCAAGTGGCTGATCAGAACTCGTGCTCAACAAAGTAATTAACACTAATTGCTTGATCTTACCCACCGTACACACTGTACCCTTGACACAGTCAGCACCGCAGCACTGCGACATTCAGATTCACACAGCTTTGGACTGGGCTATCAGTGAGACTATTCACAATGCTTTCATTATTTGTGAACAATCTGCCTGTCTGCCCCTCTGGCTGTGTGCATCCACAGTCAGCAATAATAAACGAGTTCAAATAAATCATCTCACAGCTGAATCAAACTCAAAGGGATAGTTCATAGTGAAAATGCAGTCATCATCTACTCCCCACGATGCCTAGATGTCCTCTGATATCCTCCTCGAAGGCACGTTCAGGTTCGCACGCACACCCCGGAAACACCGCACACACTGCACACAAGGTCTCACCCAAGGGCACGCACGAGCTGCGCGGCAGCATCGCTATTTCTGGACTTTTTTGCTTAAACATGGTGTAAATTATGCCATTTCGAGTCAAATTTGAATGTCTGGGTATTTTATGATTTTAGTTTTATTACGTCTGAAGGTGTCACCAGTTACTTCAATTGTATTGGATTTGGCTGCAATGCTGTTTCCCCCTGAAACTCCAGAATTGTTTTGTGGACTGCAACACTTCACCCACCCCTCCATCGGCATAGTGCGTGGTGCGTAGATAAAGAGTGAATTTTCATTTTTCTGCAAACTATCCCTTTAGAGCAATAATATGAAATATTTCCATTATGTCAGTAATTGATCCATTCAAAGGATCATATACCTGTCTCCGCTCAGCTTTAGCTCTCTAACTGGCAATTATCTATACAGTACATCTAATAAGAAGCTATACACATGGGGCCTGTTGTACAAACAAGTTCAACATAACCAGCATCATTTTTCATCCGACTTCACTGAACCTAATATCGGCCATCCTGATAAACTATACTACGAAGGTGGTTATCAACTGTCTCAGTTAACTCTGTGTTTTTGTATGTATGACTAAGTTTGACTTCTTACCAACAATCCTATGTGAAGATCAAAACCGGTAATAGCATATCTGACCAACAAGTGTTGTGTGCTTAACCAAGGCCTGAGGATATAGAAATATTTGCGTTTATCCTACCTGGTTTGTATGCAATAAAGAATTTATAGTCAGTGTTTTTCATAAAATGAACCTGAATTAGCTTTGTTACTGTTCACGTGCGCTGCTTTTATATATATATATAAAGACTTGACTGCAGTTATTTTCTATATACAACATGTCGACTATTTCAGAGGTCTGTTAAGCACTTGACACAAATGCTAGACCCAGGTTCAGAACTTTAAAAAAATATATACTCTAATTCAGCTCAATATGAAACATTGAAGCAACAAAACAAACATTGCGCTTGTACTTGTTGATTAATTGCTACAGAGGATAATATTTTATGGATGTTGCTGCCTTGACAGAGTTCTGCATCTGCTACACTTGTGAATGTCTGTGTCATTCAATATTGTGAAATAAACATATCAAATTATCAAAAATATCTGCAGCGATTTTGATCCAGTTGCCGACCACCGCTGTAGTTTATTTGGGAATGTAAGAACACTGCCACACCGCACTAGAGCACTGGTTGCCTGTTTATTCAAATTAAATTTGAAGATGATTGAACATATTGTGTTTCCAAATCACACCATATTCGACACTGCACTTCATTGGGTGATTAAGGATACATTTACATTTATTTTAAGTGTGAAGCCGTAAGATGAACGGTTTGCGAGATATGTGTTCCACATACAGACGTCTGTGGAATTCGTAGGTAGACATGATATACTGTTAAGGCCACAAATAAATAAAACAAACTCAGTTTCATTATTTATTTACCAAAATGTTATCAATAGCCTATATAGAAAATCCAAATTATTTCATAATTTAAAGATTTTGTTTTTTAAGTGTTGGGCCATATGATCACTGTAGTACCAAAACGTTGTCTATATACTGAGAAACCCTAAAGCACAGTGTGGCATGAATATGACCTCTCACTACTCTGTCAAGGTGCCCTTGAGCAACACGCTGAACCCAGTGTCCAGCTGCTCCAGCTGCTCGCAGCCTCTCCAGCCTGTGGTTGTCCAAAGTGGACACGGTGAAGTGCGTCCTGCACCAACGATGGATCACACAGCAGCTGGTGTCTGTTGTCACTGGACACAGAAGCGTCAGGGTGAATGGTAGTGATCAATAATAAACACGTACAGCGATCACATCAGTCTTCATTGAAGAGGAAAAGACCGATTGGAGTTTCTTCCAGCGGCGGCAGTGTGAGCGCAGCCAGTTAGCGGCACTGCAGATGGACTGGAGGCGAGTCAGCTCTCCATCCTCGCGCACTCTGCCACGTCCCCCCCCCTCCTCACACACACACACACACACACACACACCATGGACGCATCTCTCACATCCCCTCGTCCCTTCATTTAACCCGCATCGGCTGCATCCAGACCCGACCCGACGACACGAACACCCGCTTCCCTCGCAGCTCCCGCGGACACCGACAGGCTCGTTCCCCCGCCGTGGAGGAGGAGGAGGAGGAGGAGGAGGAGGATGAAGCGGCTCTTTGTCAGGACCGTGGAGGACAAAGCCATGAACCCCTGGCTGCTCTTCGCCCTGCTCGGACTTTGGTGAGTGGGTGTGATCGGTGGGTGTGATCGGTGGGTGTGATCGGGGGTGATGCATGTCTCCAGCATTAGGGAGGTTTGTCAGGGTGAATGGCTGCAGACGTTCATGCGGTGCTGTTGTGTCGTTGTTCCAACATCTTGTGTTGCACCTGTGATCACAGCTCTGAGGGTCCCTGTGTGAGCTGGGGGGGCCTTAGAGGGAAAACCTCTGAGGTTCCTGTGCTTCACGGAGAAATGATCATTCAAATGAACCGTCCTGGATCAACATGTCTTTCTAATTTGTGTGATAGCCCGTTGGTCTATTGAGTGTGTGTTGGTGTTACACCTGCATCGCCCCTTTGTGTTTCCACAGCCTCTGAGCACGTTTCTGTTCTAGTGTCAAGTGGGTGATGATGGATGTTTCTGCTGTTCTGAACCAGAGCCCTGAGGGAAACCTTGTCACTTGGTCACACAGGTGTGAAGTGTGTCCTGGAGGGGACAGGCCCACTGCCCTGCATGTGACAACTGGGTCTGGGTATCATCTGATAATCACTCATTTATGTGTAACTATAAAACGAAAAAAAAGGCTTTTGGTCTCAGAACCAAAAAACCAAAGCAAAAAACATTTTTGTTTCAAAACGAAAAACAGGTCCCAATTTTTTTCTATAAATTCCTTTTTTCATTTCTCATTTAGGACAAACAGTACAGTTATGCCTAGACCGGAAGCGAAGCTGAAATGTGGGGGGAAAGTATTTAAGAAAATAATAGTCGTAAGGATAGAATGTCCAAGCGAAGCAAAGACAGATGCGGATTTGGACAGGCCGGGAGTGGCTAATTGGGAAGACAGGGACGATTCCCGTTGGGCCGGACTGGTATTTGTGTCAGTACGGCCAGTAAAATGGGCCGACGCAATCAGGTATGAAACAATAAATATAACGTAGGCGATCGCGTTACGTTCTTCAAATAAAGTCTGACTCTGTGAGTATCCAGGGTTTTTCCCGGCCGAAAACTGGGCAGGGGTTGTACTGAGCCATCAGATGGACCCACGGACCCACGGACCCAGGGTCAGCTGCCCGTGCTCACAGCATGGCCACACCCCCACCATGCCTGTGGTCCTGACGTTAAACCCCTTGTGGTCTTCCAATAATGCATTCCTAATATATATAATTTTGATGCATGTTAATATCTTCTCTTTAGTATGCAGATGCAGATGTAGTCTAATTTACAAAAAACTGATCCCCCCCTCCGATCAAACATGCTCTGCTTACTGTTGGTTCACTGTCCCGCTTCACTGTGCAGGTCAGCGTATGTGCAAAGTTTTCCAGAGGAGGATCACAGAGGACATTTAGGCGTTAAAACACGGTGTGAATGACCTGTGTGTCAGGGCCTACGGACACTTGGATGACACCACACGAGCAGTATGGAGGCATTTTATGTTTGTTTCTGTTGGTTTTTTTTACGTTTGAAGACGAGGTCACTGTTCACTTTAATTGTATTGGATTTGGCTGCAAAACAGATGTAGCACTGATGTTGTTCAAAATCATTGCACACAGTGGAACCAGAGATAGAAACAGAGCCTTTTGTCTAACATGTTACCATGTCGGGAGGGCAGCAAAATCATGTATTAATACAAGTTTTACTTGAGCTGCAGCTGCATTATTAGGGTGAGAAACTCATGATCTCTTCTCATCAAACTTCCAGAGGATTGATCTGACATGAGACCAGTGGAAGCATTTCTCCTAAATATCTTCCTACAAACGCTCACAATCAAAAACCTCTTTCCCTTCCAGAACTAACTAAAGCTTTTCATCTGATGCCAAACAAGATGGAATAGTTGAAAATCCAGCATGGTTCTACTTGCAGGTTTGACCCCTTATGTGTCCCCCTGTTCTCTAAAATGATATCCGGCAGAGGCAGATGGCCGCCCACAGTCTGGGTCTGGGTCTGCCAGAGGTTTCTTCCACCTAATAAGGGAGTTTTTTCTCTCCACAGTCACCAAAGTGTGCTCATTGTGGGAACTATTGGGTGTCTCTATAATTTTACAACCTAACTATGGAAAGTGCCTTGAGATAATCTATAATAAATATGCATATAATTTGGCGCTATACAAATAAAATTGATTTGAATATCCAGTATATACAAAAATGGAACCATTCCCTTCCATGCGTGTATTAACATTAATCTCAAAAGTCAAATAAACAACTCACTCAATGTGCAACTTCTCCAATTCCTAATGGCCATATCTCTACTGTAAACCATTTCACTACTTAACAGCGCCCATTATTTGCACTGCTCGGCCTTGGTTTTAGACTCAGAGACATTAGACATTAGACTCCAGCAGGAAGTAGAGCACCATGGAAACAGTCATATGAATAAAGTAGGTGTAAGCAGCCATGAGAAGATGTGGAAGTCCATCTCCATCTCTGCTTTATGGGATGCACTTGGTCAGCAACAACACTACCTGTAGCATACAAATGATGGCATCTGCTTCATTTCCAGGCTTTTCTACTCACCACAGGTGTAAACAGCTGTTGTCTGAGTTACAGACGCCTTTCTGACAGCTGAAACTAATCTGGCCATTTTCTTCAGACCTCTCTCATCAACAAGGAATTCCACTTGCTGGAGGTTTTTCTGTCTTTTCTGTCCATTCTGAGTAAAACTCTGGTGAAAATCCAAGGAGATCAGCAGTTTCCGAAAAAGTCAAACACGCCTCAATCATGATACGTCACTGAGATTTCATTTTTTTTACCATTCTAATGTTTGATGTGAACATTAACTGAAGCTCCTTACCTGTATTTGTATGATTTTATGCATTGCACTGCTGCCACGTGATTGGCTCATTGGGCAATTGCATAGTGTAGGTGCAGGTGTTCCTAATAAAGTGCCCCGTGAGTATAAAATACCAACCTGAGTCCCGTTAACATCGGTTTTCTCTTATTTCTTTACCCACCCCCCCACTAAAACCGGGCATACACAGTGGATCGTGTCATTCTGTGTGCTGAAATGTCCCAAAAAAAGAGCTGTCAGCATATGGACCCATTGTGGCTTCGAAGACAGGGGCATGTTGGTCAGGCTAATACATTTAAAGCTACTACACTGTAAATTGATCACTAGCTAAACTCTGATTAACGTACTGTAAGAACCCCTTTCTCTCCCTTTTGTTCTTTCTTGCTTTGCAGTTGCTTCCAGCAATAATTTCTTGCTGCTGACACAGTGAGGGAAAAGGTGCTAAATTTGGGGAATCGACTTGTGACTATGATTTATCAGTGTGAGACTGAGAAGACTGCGACAGAAATTATTCTTACTGTCCAACCCTCAGATCGCTCCTTGCACCCCCCGTCCACTGCACAACAAGCAGCGCACAACAAAGCAGAAATTTGATCCAACTCTAAAACGAGTCACCTGTCTTAGAAATCAGGTCAAAAATCACCTTGTATGCGCAGCTTAAGGTACATACACACGCAATTGTGTTGTAAAAATGGTAAAAGTTAAAATGTGTATACCTTCTTATAGAATATGAAAAACATCACCCACTGCAGGCACATCTCATTGATTAGCACACTGCTGTGTGGTGAACTGACTGAACCGCAGTGGAGTCACTGATTCATGGCTAAAAAGTCTCCAGGGTTCCAGTTGAATCAACACTCAGCATCAAAACAAGAACATTCAGATGTGTGACTTTAAGCTTCAGCTGAGCTCAAGCGACTCCGTGCTGGAGGCTGTGCCCCAGTGTGTTATAATGAGCTTCACTTCCTCACATCGCTCCCATGTAAAAACTACTGGCTGTAATGACAGAGTGAAGAAACGTATTACTAGAAATACAAAGTCAGTGTTTTCCACATGAATGTCTCCAGATCTGTCAGAAATTCAGTTCTGAAGGTCAGCATTACCATTTGTGCCTGAACTGACGTCAGTAAACACCCTCCACAGTTTATAGAGCCACGATCTGCTTCAGCTTTCACCTACTGTACCTTTTGAAGTTGTCTGCACAGTTTTCTTGCGCAATGGAGGATTATTGGCAACAAACAAAATGATTCAAATATTCTGAGATCCTCCGGACATTCTCTGGAGGGGCTGTATGTGCAAACGCAAATGTCTGACTCAGAGCCTCCGCTCCGGGGGGTTTTGATGAAGTTTGAAACAGGCGACAAAATGCAAAAAACCTTCTCTGGATGAAAAAGCAGTGCCATGTGGGTAGAAGACACCAAGATGTCAGGAGAGGTTTCGGTCAGGGCAGACGCTGGTGTTGATGTGCTGTAAGGTCCAGTCTGAAAACTGCTGAATTTCTCTTGGTGTATCATTGAGGATGTGCTGTCTTTCCCCCTTTCAGGTCATAAGGGTGCAGGACGTAATAACATGAAATGCTGGCAACAAGTAAACTGAAAATATGTATCAATGTGTTCCACAAATAATCAATATGTTTTAACAAACTGCGATAATTGTGTTGTTTCGAGATGTTTTTCCACTCTGTTGTGTTATGACAGTAGCATAATAGAAACAACATTACATGCAGTGCCTTAAATCTGAACCTTATCACACAGGAGAGTTTGTAACACTCCTCTTGAAATTACTGAGAGTTAGTTTGTTAACATATAAAAGCAGAGTCGGGAGGAGGAGGCAAAAGCTTGTGTCAATGTCTGACCTCAGAGTGCACACAGGGAGCCATTTCTTAAAGGTGGCAGCTATCAGAATAAACCTGATTCAAATCAAACTGTATTGAAACATTCAAGGGTCACAGATACAAACAGGCAGCAACTCGAATGTGTTACTTGAATTAAACTGTTTCTTATTCAGGTTCTGGTAACAGGCTAAATCCATCACAAAGAATAGAAGTTGTTCTTTAGTTATTCTTTTCAAAAGTGACAAATGAATATAACAAGCATTTTTCTGACACAAAAGAGGATTCATAAAACAATTCATTTTTTTTCATTTTCAAGTTGTTAAGGAACCCCTGTCAAGAGTTAATGTAAACCTTAACCCTTTGACATTGTTAAGAGCAGCTGACAGCTCAGTTACACTATAGGCTGTATCCAGTCTATTGTGGTGAGTGATGGTGTGTGCCCTGCAGGGATGAAAAGAGATAAGACCAATTGATTGAACCTGAAATGATAAAAGAAAGTGACGGTACCAGTGGGAGGGAGAGTTTTAGCATTAGAGAGTTGGATTAAATGGAGCAGACTGAGCATGTGATTGTATCTCTGGGATGTGGAGTTTGGTGAACACAATGAGGCGGAATCCCAGCTGAGCTAGTCATTGTCTGCATTTCCTGTGGGCAGGCGCCGTCGGGGTGCTAGTGCCGATGGCAAAGATAGGCTGCAAGTTGTAGGTTCTAGCAGTCATGTCCACTCCCCAGCAGCGACAAGGCTGCACAGGAGACGGAATTGAGCCAGAACAAAGCTGTTTGGTTTTAAACAAAGCGTTTTATTTTTCAATTTAGCCACTTTTCAAGACACAGATTCAGATGAGTGTTGGACAACAGTGTGCTGGGTTATTGTGCCATGGTTGAGGTCATGTCTTTGTATTACGCCAAGTCGCCAGGTCTCTTCACATAATCAGGTCCGTGTTCGTCGAGAGAGAAGAGCAGCTTGGCACAGACGGAGAGTTCAGCCATGTGTAACTGCCTGGTAAAGACACAGCATGGCAGGACAGTGGAAAACAGACACTTGATTCTGAACAGTGGTGGGTAGAGTAAACAGAAACAGTACTCAAGTTAAAGTATTGTTACTTTATAATTATAATGACTCAAGTAGAAGTAAATAGTATATAAAATAATGGATAGGAAGATACAGACATTCAAAAATAAAAATAATATTCCAATAAATGAAGCAAAATAAATCGATGCCATATAATATACATCTTCCAAACTAGGTTGTAAGATAAAAGGGGTGAAGAGCACAAATATGGAGACGTGGTGTTGATTCAGTGCTATATTCAGAACAAGATAAGACAATAAAATAAAATAAAACTATCAATCCCTGCAGGAGTGGCTTAGATGCAGTCATTCAAAAACAACCTATTCCATTAAATAAAGTAAATCTTTACAGTTTAAAATATGTAACATAAATTAAGACATGAAATATTCACCGGCATATCAGTAATACACCACGTGTTATTAAAACATCCATCTTTTGAATCAAGGTCTCGCCTATTTTCTCCAGGTACCGCGCAGTTCACAGCAGAATAGATAATGGAAATGATCTTTCACCACAGTTTTAATGTTTATCTGTTGAATATGTCACATACATAAATATTTGCAACACTTCCTGTACCTCTTTCAAAGTAAAAGCACTGCAGTGTTTCTGCTGTTTTAACAAGGTTTTGTAAAAAACTTTGGTTTTGTTTGATCAAGATGTTTAGTGTTATTGAAATACAGGAAGATGCACAGTTTCATAGCATAGTTGCTTATAGAGTTGTACTTTTATTCAAGGAAATACAGTGATCATACCAGAAACCTCACATTGCAGCTCCGCTGCAGACACGCTGCCTGTGTGAACAACACACACATGTGACATGCAGCAGATCCACGGAGCAGCCGTTACTCTCAGTGTGGCCTGGGCGTCACTGTTGGGAAATCACTGTGTCCACTCAGCTGAGTGTAAGAATTAATAAATCACAGACAAGGAAAAGTAGCGAGAAGTGGGTGGCCCGATGTAACGGAGTGGAAGTAGTTTTGTTTCATCATCAATGTAACTGAGTAGGAGTAAAAAGTATTCTGCAAAACAACTCTCTAAGTAGAATTTATTGAAAAAACTACTCAAGTACATGTAACGGAGTAAATGTAATGCATTACTACCTGCCTCTGTGGAAAGAAGAAAAGAAGAAAACTTAATTCGGATCCAGATTCTTTCACATCTGTTTATAAGAATACATGTGATGCAGTGATATTTGACACCTGATTCTGATATCGATTTGACAGAGGAATCTAAATGTAAGTTTATGCTATATGATATGGAAAAGGACGACATTCAATCTGTACTCTGCATTAATTTTGTCCATGTTTGTTAATATCGTCTAAAATCTTACAGTTATGGATGAAACCGATCAAACGGAGCAGTACCAACAGAATAGTTCAAGTGAGACGACCTGGGACACACCGCAACAAAGAATTCACTGTCCACATGTCACAACGTATTTAATGGCCTCACAGACCATTGCTGTTTACAAAGTGGGGCCTTTTGAGGTCCATTATCACAACCTCCTCCGCCGTCGCCATGTTTGTTGACAGAAACCCTCGACTCTGCACTGCCCTCTTAGGGTTGTATTGTTTAGAAACCACGCCAAAGTAAAGGACACATGGCGGTATATGAGCAGTGACAGCTACATTGTTTGAAATAGACATATATCGCTTGTACATAATGGCAGCATAGATTAGATTTATTGCTTATCCCCTGTGTACCAGTGCAGCAGGTAGAAGGAGAGATAGAGACAAGTCCACATGTAAATTAAGTTACATTTACGCTCAAGCACTTTTCAGAAGTCAAGAGGTCACCACCTTTTAGAAGTGCTCAGAGCCCAGTGCAAAAATCACTGTGGTTACATACACACTTAAGTTGGAGGAAAACAGACGGTGCAGACAGCTGGAGGGATTAAACTAAAGCTCATTTGATTCATCAGAAGTCTCTGAGACCTTTTGAGTGAAGACTGCTGAACAGCTGAAACACCTCAAGGGCTTCATTATACAAATTCCAAATAGAATTAGGTGCATTATTACACACTGAAAATTCCCCAGGGCCCTGTACCAGAAATTGGCCTTAGTAAACTGAGTTTGTGTACCCTGAAATGAGGGGAACCCTGGGTGTTCCGTCCCAGCAGCTGAGATCTCTTTAACAGTTCACTGTGCAGGATAATGACATCCAAAATTATAAAATTACAGCTTACTACATAAAGACATAAAGACACAAAGACAATTCTATAGTTTCAGGTGGTGCAGCATGCAGAGGCAGGAAGTAACATAATAATTCTGCTGCAGAGATCACATGTTTTTGTTCACAGCTCATAGACATTGGCGTCGGCCTTCATCACCAAAAGCTCTCTTGACGTCTTTATTGGTGTCTCCTACGTGTACGGCGCCACTTTTACGTCCTTAGATATTCAGTCTGTAGTCTTTTCAGTTTTCTTCGTTTTTTTGTACATTTTGGGGTTCTGTGGACGATCTCCAGCTGTGCTCTCACATTGGCTCCTCCAGAGATTCTGCAAAAAGTCCAGAGGCTCTCACTTGGACATTTGTGTTCACATCAACAGCCACTCCGGAGAATGTCCGGAGGATTTCCTGTCTCTCCGTCTCCTCCTTCTGGCATGATGCTTCATTTTCTCGCTCAATATCACAGTGCATTTATGATCACACTTTTCGATTAAGTTTATAGTTGGGATAAGATTAAAATTCTGCTTGTACATTAGTCTTTACTAAAGTTACTTCTTTAAGGATCAGTCAGTCATCAATGTGAGGACATGTACAGTGATCTCTAACATATTACACTGTGTCGGTTTGTCCTCAGCTTATAATTAAATATATTAAATGTGGACATTAGGATAACTTTCTGGTTATCATTTACTAGTTCATTTAGTTTAGATTATGTGAGATCTGATTTATGTTTGCTGTGTGGCCAAAGACTTTTTGAAAACGTTTAAAGTTTTTAAGTAAACATGTTTAACACCTTTTCAGTTACTGTGTTTACTACATGTTGTGATATGGTCATTGAATGCTCTTGAGTACATTTTTAAATATTAAATAGACATTTGAAAATGTACAGTTTGAACTATACCTTTTTTTTCACCTGCAATTCACTAGACTCATCTGGCTGTGACTGGTTCAGACGATGAGGTTCGGTCATGGATCTATAAACTTATGTTATATGTTCATCTCTCCATCAGGTTACAGCTGAACAGATATCGAATCATTTATTCTAACAAACAGGATTTCAGCACTTGAGCACACATTAAAGAAGCCAGATGTTAATCCTTCTGGCTTCACTGAATTTAAATGAGTTGATAGATTTAACTCTGGTCAGCTGTTCTGGAAATGAAAACTTGTAGTTTCCAATCTTGGGGTTCATAGACTCAGACTTAAGAGTTTGTTAAACCTGCTTCTTGGAACAGGCCCCACGATGCCTATATATTTGAGTATAACTAGATAGTTAAACAGGGAACACTGGGCAGGGAAATAGGAATGTAAACATTGGAAGAAGGACATATAGCATATTTGTGCAATTGCTAAGCCTGTGTAGACCCAGATTAGTTGTGGCAATGGATGGATGAATGAGAAATGACAGAAATCTAAGTTCTGAAGGGGGATGGGACTTTTTCAATCTCCTCCAACTAAAACAAAGTAAACTCGTGATGTCAAGGCTCTTCGGTATGGGCGTTTCTCAAATGCAGTTGCTGGGATAGTGAGGCTGTTGACAAATCCCAGTACACTGAAACGTCTGCAAGTGTAGTGGAAACTGGAGCCTTCAATGCTAAAATAGGTAATTTCCATCAAAAAGAGAATCAAATTATGTAAAATACTGAGTCTTATCAGTTGACAAAAAATATGCGTTAACTATAGACTGTCATGTCAAAACTAACAAAATGCTCAAATCTGACCACTGAGCCATTTCATACATGCAGAACCATCATCTGACATTCAAAGACACCCAATAATCTACAAATTCTTACTGTGTTTTTTTTTCTACTCCACAGTGCAGCGCTTGGGCCCATTAAACAGGAAGAGGAGGACTATGAAGATGTGCCCATAAATAAGACCTGGGTCTTATCACCAAGGGTCTATGAGAGCGATGTGACTTTGATCTTAAATAAACTGCTGCAGGGCTACGACAACAAACTGCGCCCTGACATCGGAGGCAAGTCAATTTCATTCTTTATTTCACAGCTACATAGGTTTCTTGTGCTAAGATAGAGATTCAAGGTTTTCTTCAAAAAATACTTTATTTGAAGTCTGGCATCTCTAGACCAGTTTGCATTTACAAATGGGAAAGCTTCAGTTCATTATCAGTTTATAAGGGGTGTTATCAACAGTCGCAGAGCAGACCCACAACCTATCAAAATACTGTTTCTATGGTGGATTTAACAGACCTCTCCACATCAGTGGCAGCCAACCCTGGTTGTTAAAGAAAGTGCTTAACGACACTCCCATTGGGTGCTCATCTGTCAGTCATTGTGTCAAACGCTCCCCATTTTTCATAAGTAGTTGTGATTGGCTCGACCCCTTTCAGGATGGATGTAAAACAAATAACGACAAGCTTGCTGATTGGTCTGTTTTCCAGGCTTCATTATATAACTAGTTAAATTCCTCACTGATGATATCAAAATAATATAACAGGAATCTGTTGGCCTTGAGGAAAGTGTGTGCTTTGTGATTCGGGGCTATAGACATACATTTTGACGTGACATGAAGTCCCTTCATGTAATATGCTGTTCGCTGCTATCGTTCACCTTGTGATATATGTTAATAACATCAGTTAACAAATATGTTCTGTGTAAGTTGATGTCTGTCTTCTGATATATTTCAGTGAGGCCAACAGTGATTGAAGCAGGCGTGTATGTCAACAGCATCGGACCAGTGGACCCCATCAACATGGTGAGACTGCCTCCACTGACTTCCTGTTAAATCATTTTATTCATTAGGATTCATCCTCTGGGGACCGTGAATGTCTGTACAATAATCGAAGGCAATATATCCAATAGTGTGAAGGTTAATTTAATGATCCTTTAAAACATGACACAGCTATTTAGAATTCCACATATTTTCTCCAATAATGTTCCACCTTGAGCCACTGAGGAAAACTGAAGGTCAATTTCCATTGAAATGTCACTGAGCTGGTTTGTCGAGTTTGACAGCTGGTGGCACTTTTTTTTTTCAGTTGATGCCATTTAACCAGAATGGGGTGCATTAAGATGACATAACAACCAAAACTAGAATGGTCAAAAAAATATAGAAAACTTTGTGTCACATTGGTGTTTTTCAGTGGACATTTTAGAAGCATGATTCGCAAATATCAGTTTTTGCTCAATCTGATTCCATTGCACCTGGTTGCATTTGCCATTATCGACACACTTACTCTTCCACCTCTTTGGGTTATTTTGAGTGTTTTCTGTTTTTAATTTACCGTGTTTCAACTTAAATGTCTGATTGTATTCAAGTTGAAAGGGAATACAAAACCAGATGGAAACTCCCCTTCAGCTATGGTTCAAAGTGTGCAATACAGCAATGAAGTGCCTCTGAGTTTCGATTTTTGATTGTGTGCTTCAATTTGTTGCATTTTAAAATGTGCCATTAAATACTCAACTAAAACATTGTCAAACCTAGCGTCACTAGAGTAATGGATTCAGTAAAGGGCTGATTTCATTGTCTGTATGGTAATCGTAAATGTTTGTAGAAAAGATTTGTTTTAGCCCCTCAAGTCAAAATTTTTTAAATCAAGTCAATAACTTCAAATTTTGACCCAATGATTGTGCTATATGAGAGGTCAGCGTCTCACTGTAGAGATTAGAATTGATCCTCAGTGGAGGATTTCATGGCAGTCCATCCATTAGTTGGCTCTAGCGTCTCTCTTAGAGAGTCTCTACTGGCTGTAGGGATTTCTTACAATTTAGAAATCTTCTTGTATAATAAAGTTATTGTACATTTAATATAAATTTATATTTTTAACTGGTTGTATCTGCATGGATTACTTATCTCTGTTGCAGGAATACACCATTGACATCTTCTTTGCCCAGACATGGTACGACAGCCGACTGAAGTTCAACAGCTCGATGAAGCTGCTCATGCTAAACAGTAACATGGTAGGCAAAATCTGGATTCCCGACACATTCTTCCGGAATTCACGCAAATCAGACGCCCACTGGATCACCACTCCTAACCGCCTCTTGAGGCTGTGGAGCAATGGGAGGGTCATGTACACGCTAAGGTAGGACAGGTTTTAATGTCGATGTATCAACTCTTGAAATATCTTTGTCGTCTGTGCAGCTTTAGTGTGTGCATCTGTGTTTTTTGTCGTGTAGTTCTATTTTAGGTGACACCAGTTTAAACATTGCACAATTTAATTGTCATATTTATTTCTACATTTGTTGGAATAATTACACAGTGAACAAAGTTCCTTTGCTATGTGCAGTCCCACTTGGGAAGGAAATCAAACAATGCTGAGACTTGCTTTTTCTCTGTCACAATTCTGTTTTTGTCAGGTTGACTATTAATGCGGAGTGTTACCTTAAGCTGCATAACTTTCCAATGGATGAGCACTCATGCCCCCTGGAGTTTTCAAGCTGTAGGTGGTCCAACATTTTCCCCTTCCATTTTCGAACCAGTCATCTCGACTTCAACTTGCCCAGAGAGAGGGGCTTCTGTGTGGGCTAGCATAGAGCCTAAGCCCTCCTTTCTTCTCTTTGCAAAACGACCCATCTGCTTGAGGCTGCCCTCTCTAAGCCTGTATCAATCAATCATCAGCTCCATGAGCAGAGAGAGGAGGTCACCCAGTCCCATTTTCTCTGACAGACTTAATGCATTATGCACCCTCTCCCAGTCTGATTCATGCTGTCTGTGTCATTCTTCATTTGTCTCTTGCATTGTGCTTTAGCCTCTCATGACACACACCAGTGAAAAATGCAAAGACCATTCCATGGAGTTGAGGACAAATGTCAGGACCAGCACAGTCACACTAAATATCTTAAAAGGAGCACAAGTGGTAACTTCATGAACAGTAACTATGGCTTTGTTCATACCTGCCATTAATGTGTGTCCAGGGTGATCCGTTCACAAGTAGAGTTCATTATGATGCCAGAGTGACCACTTGTGATCAGACTTCACTTCACCACTCTATACAACTAAACATCGACATAGTTTCTAGTGGCAAAGAACGGAGCCATCTCGTTTTTATCTGGTGGCAGGAAGCAATTCACTTCCCATGCCTCGTCTGCCGAGAATATAAATGAGAAGTAGAAGAGAGTTCACTGAGTTTACTCCTTGGTGTGTTCCAGGTTAATCAAATGACTTAGGATGCATTGCACACTTATATTAAGTATATTATTAATTATAATACATACAAGTATATATAAAAGTTAATATAAAATGTTCGTGAACAGAGCCAGTTCATGTAATTATAGAATGCAGAAGAATCAGTACCCAAGAGACATTTGTGGACACAACGACAAAAGAATGTTGCCTATTCACCCAAGTAACTTTGGAAGGCACTGAAATAATATAGTTTAGGTTTGAAGACTAAACAATTCTTTCAATCTCAATTTAGATTTTCAACCCTTTAAATGTAAAATTATCGATTTTAGAAGCAATACAAGCTCATGTCAAATAAAATACTGAATTCTCAACAAGCAAGCATAACTAAACATATAATAATTTATATATTAATATAATCAAAAATTATTAATTAAATAAAGAAATAGGAATTTCCTTTTTCAGGTAGAGCAATTACACTGTGTTACCTGAACAACCCTACTACACACTATTGCAGGAGTGCCTGTCAAAGCTCACTTTAACATACCACATGCGTTAGTACACGGACGGTTATTTGCATTTGAAGACATCTTGCTCATTTGAAGAAATTTCATGAGACTGGGAAAGTCAGTTCCATCTTGAATGCTCCCTTTGCTTTGCCATGGTGCATCGTTCACCTGTGATGTGCAGTGCTCTGAATGACAGATGTGAGCTTCCTGTTACATATCATAGGCATTAGTAAGGCTGCTAACTCATCTATTATGTGACTGTGTTGGGTGTGGGGGTTCTGCAGATGGTTATCCTAAGAATGAGATCATGTACCGGTGGCAGAGACGAGCGGTAGAGGTGGCCGACCAGCGGTACTGGAGACTCTATCAGTTTGCCTTCGTTGGGTTGAGGAACAGCTCTGATGTGGCCCACACCCAATCAGGTGAGAACTGTTATAGTTATACAGCCACATCACATACATATGGTCAAATGTATTGGTACACTTAAAAAAGAAAGAAATTCAATTATATCTAAAATAAGGTGAACATGAAAAAAGTAACTGTTCTGTTTCATATTTAATAAAAGGAATTGGTCTTGCAGCCTTAACTTTGACCCTTATCGTAGAATAAGCAGGAATTCAGCACTCTTCACAGCTTCTTTGATTTCTTCTATAACAAACCAATTGTTAGGAGCCACGATTATGTTAGATCACTGACCACCACTGACACGAAAACAACAACACAAAGCCTTTAAAACAGCCCAAACCATAAGATCTATTAACATCAAACGACAACACACACAATGTTAAAATCCCAGACTGAGGCCCAGGAGGACCATCAGGACCCACACTGGAATTCTCTCTTCTGATCCTGACACAGGAGTTTTTAAAGAACCTCAATCCACTGGCCAGGTGCACGTCAATGGTGACTGATCAGGGTGGCGCTAGAGAAGAGATGAGAAAAAAGGGGACACAGACCAGGAACACATCCAGCAGTAACACCAAAGGCCTGCAGATATATATACGACAAACAAATGTTTATTTCATCACTTTCCTATGTAAATGAGTCAAAAGAGTCAAAGGTCATGTGTTGTGGGATGCCACAGGGTATTCTGTGGGGCCCTTTATATTTTTCAGTAAATGACCACACAGCAGTGGCTCAGAACACAGTGAGGACCTTCAAAATGTAGATGGCTCTGAGATATTTACTATCATTACACTGGGGGGAAATGAAAGCCAATCTTTTTCCTTCTAAATTAAAATGATCAAGGTCACCAGATTTTATAGTCAAAGTTGGAAAGGTCCAACTAACTGCTGTGGACAATTCAATTTATATATAATAAATATTGCTTTAAAAACCCTAACTCTTAAACACAGAATTGTCTTTCTGGCCGGAAGCCTTTCTGGAAATTGGATTAGAGTATTTTTAATTATGTAGCCATCTCCTGTTACATCACAGCACCTTAACAATAAATGAAAAACGGCTCAAAATAAACGTAAAAGGGTTCTATTAAAATTCCATCCACGAACACATGTTGGCCCTGATCAGACTTGGTATTATCAACTGGCACTGCAATTTCATCTTTTCACACCTGACATTAAAATGCGTCTCCACATGTGCCTCCAATGACCACTTATGATTGCATCCCCCCCCCCCACTCTATATGCAAATATACATGTACGTCATTTCACACTGTTAAAAGAATATGGACACTTCCCAATGTGATCTGAGCGACTGTATCTCAAATACATCCTCACTGAGTTTTCGGTGTGTTCTCACCTTAACTTATAACTACTGTCTGAACACCCACTTATTTACCAAGGATTTTGGTCATTCTTTGATATCTTTCTGTTCAACTTCCAGGGGAATATGTAATCATGACCATCTTCTTTGACCTGAGTCGAAGAATGGGCTACTTCACCATCCAGACCTACATCCCCTGCAGCATGATCGTAGTCTTGTCCTGGGTCTCCTTCTGGATCAATAAGGATGCCGTCCCAGCCCGCACGTCTCTAGGTTTGATATATTCTCTATGTTATAAAGAGTTTACTCAGAGTGCACTTATATAACATAGTAATCTTTGACAGTTTAAAAGAAAAAAGGTTGAAATCTACAGTAGAGATGTATGTATTTGTTGGTTTCCCTGCTGTTCATATTTTTAAAGGGCTGAGCTCTTTGAATGAGAATGTGATGCGATAGGTTGGTTGTATTCAGATTCACCACCACACAGTAATAATAACCAGCTGAATTTATCAGAGCAAGGACATTCATAAAAGCACCTAAAGGCAGGATATGACATTGTATTGAATTCATTCTTCTTTCTATCCATGAATGTTTCCTGTGGTGCTGGCTGCCACACAACCCTAAACAATTTCCACCCCCACAGTTAGATTCTCCTCCCTTTCCTCCGAACGCACCTTTGGTGAATGGAGCCAGAGAGCTGAATTTTAACTTCATTAGTCTATAGGAAATTATAGCTTGATGATATCTGTTTTATAACTTATACTTATTATAAGCTGATTGTCAGTCAGTTGCTTAGAGGAAACTATGGCTCCTCTGTGACCTCAGTATTTTTTTCTCAGCTCTGGACCTTAATTACAGTCGGTCACTTAGGTCTAATGTACTCATTAAGGTTTGAGTGTTTCACAAGTAGTAGACCCAACTTTTGCAAATGCAGCAGTTAAGTTATTTTATTTTAAGTTTAGTAAGTAACTAAGTGACTAAGTGAATTTACAATAGCAGCTATTTCAGGTAAAGGTCACCAAGTGCTTCATATGAATAAAATAACACCAGTAATGTGAAATACACAATAAAAGTATTAAATAAAAGAAAAACTCTGAAAAAGATGCAACAAAAAGACAATATAAATGCATGGATTCAAACACAACAGTGCACATGGTGAGAAAAAGCCAGTGTAAACAAATGGGTTTTCAGTTGTTTTTAATAGGCTTTAATAGATACTGCAGAACATTAATCTATAGGAAGAGTTTTTCATAATGCTCATATACAAATAAAGGGATAGTTCACTGAAAAATGAAAATTCATTTTGTGGTGGGAGAAGTGTCCACAAAACAGTTTTCAGTTTCAGGGGTAAACAACGTAAACAGCCAAATCCAATGCAATTGAAGTAACTGGGGACTCCTACTTCAAACGTAAAATAAACAACATTAAACATAAAATGCCTCCATACTGCTCCTCTGGTGTCATCCAAGTGTCGGTAAGCCCCAACATTCAAATTCGACTCGAAACTGCATCGTTTACAACATGTTTTTAGTCCGCGACCGAAAGTCAGGGGGAAACATGATGGAAATTAAGCTGTTTCAAGTCAAATTTTAATTTCAGGGCTTACAGAAACTTGGATGAAACCACAGGAGCAGTATGGAGGCATTTTATTTATTTTTCTGTAGGTGTCCCCAGTTACTTCAGTTGTATTGGATTGGGCTGCAACACTGTTTACCCCTGAAACTCCTAAAGTGTTTTGCGGACGATGAGTGAGTTTTCATTTTTCAGTGAACTATCCCTTTAACAGATACACGGGACCCCAGTGATCTACTTGGGCTGTAGAGACACCGCAAACTGGCTGTGAGTGAGTGAGCAGAGAATCTCCTGCTGCGTTGTTTAAATGTGAAAAACAAACTCTGGGGAAGGTCTGGACCCAATTGTACAGACATTCTATGACATTCATATATGAAAACAGCTCTTACTTTTCACCACCGCTGTTGCTCGTTCGTTGTATTTTCTGTTGCTAAGCAACCAACTGCAGAGTAGACAATCTGATTCCTGTTTAAACTGGCCCAGTGTACGTAACTGATCAGACGATTAACATTTTCAGGGGCTGATGGTCAAAGAGCATGGACTAATTTCTGAGATTAGTCTGAACAGAAGGGAGAGTGATGAATTTAGGAAGCTATGATGTCTGAAGCAATAAGGAGGACCTCAGTTGTATCTGCATTTAGTTGCGGAAAATGTTGGCCATCCAGTCCTTAATGGCAGTCAGACAATCTAAATTAGACATTTTATCAGCCATATCAGGTCTCAATGAAACATACAACTGAATATCATTAGCTTAACAGTGGTAGGAGACGTCTTTAAATTTGTTAATGATGTGATCTATGCATTTACAACATAAATAGTAATGGACCAAGTATGGAACCCTGGAGCACACCACAGGTGAGACCAGCAGACCCTATAGGGACCAACTGACCCTGAAAAACTCCTATCAGAAAGATTGGAGATGAACCAGTCAAAGGCACTCTCATAGACACCAACCTGTTCTCTGAGCTTTTCGATGGCTGTGATCTACAATATAAATACCAGTAACAGTGCATTTCATTTGAAAAGACATTCAATGTCTGTTCAATGTTGCTGCATTGGTTGCATGTACTTTTACACTTCAAAAATTATAATTATGTGAGTGTGCCAGGGGTGGCCAACCATTTGCATACAACTGTGTACAAATATATTCCATGTCTTTGTGATAATCAATTTAGGTATCACCACAGTGCTCACCATGACGACTCTCAGCACCATCTCCAGAAAGTCCCTGCCCAAGGTTTCTTACGTCACTGCCATGGACCTGTTCGTCTCTGTTTGCTTCATCTTCACCTTCGCTGCCCTCATGGAGTATGGCACTCTGCACTACTTCACCAGCAACAGACAGACCAAGAAGGCTAAAGCCAGCATTAACACACAGGTACCTCACACTTCTCTTCTTTCTTTTATTCATGTCATTCCCTTTTGAACCCACTGAATGTGTAACACCTCCACAGCAGAGGGCATCCAGCATGGTGAACATCCGACCGGGAACGTCCCTGCTGCAGATGAACAACATTGTGCCGTATCATGATGAGGATGATTTCGATTCCGAGTGTTTGGACGGAAAAGACTGCACCAGCTTCTTCTGCTGCTTCGACGACTGCCGCTCAGGCGCCTGGCGTGAAAACAGGATGCACGTACACGTTTCCAAGATTGATTCCTACTCACGAATATTCTTCCCCACCGCTTTTGGCCTTTTCAATCTGGTTTATTGGATAGGTTATCTGTATCTATAAAACCAGTATTAGTCAGAAGGAAAGCTGAAGTTTAACATCTGCAAACATTTCACGGAAATAGAAATGTTTACATAGCAGAATTAGGAAATTTATGACAAAAAGGTAAACTAAATTAAAATCTAAATAAAAATTAAACCTGCTAGCAGTGAGGTATGGCAGCACAATATAGAGTAGCCACTAGCTACAGAACAGAATAGATATTCATTGTCCCCAGTCCATAATCCCTAATAATTAAAATGACCCTCTGACCTTACATCCATGAAATCTGTTATGGAATCCCAAATGTAGTACTTGTAGAAATATCTATAATAATTGACATATTGTTAACTCATGACACTTAGGGCTCTGTTGTGACTGCAACATTAGTGCAACTAGTACTACAACAATGTGGTATTCTTAATCTTTAAATATACCTTCGAGACGTTGTTCACGTGAGGAAAAACATCTTATTTGCCTTTACATCTCCTACTTTCCATCCAAAAAATCCATCGATCAATCTATTGGAAAGGTAGCTTAAACATCCTTTCTTCCCACAGTTAATCCCTCCAGCATGTTCGGAGTCAACTGTGCTCAGAAAAGTCCACAGGTAGATGCGTCCAAAATGCAGTTAAACAACTCAACTTCCTCCCTTGAATGTAGAGGACAGATAGTAACACTCTGTCCTTCTGTCAGATATCTGAGACCCTCACTCTGTCTGTTACATTGAGACCCAGACATCCTGCAAAGCAAACAATACTTTGGGCTACTTGTAGCCACAGTCTCATTCTTCTCAGTCATTACCCAGAATGCATAGCAATAGGCAACTAATGCGACACAGATTATTCAATTAACTGAGGCCTTCATCTTCAGGCTAATCGCAGTCTTCATCATGGCAGTCCAGCGCAATCAGAAACCCTGAGATTCTTCATGTCCTTCCCTTGTGGCGTTGATTCTCTACCAACCTAGAGGGGGCAATGCATCGTTTCCCAGCATCATGTTCTGTGTGTGTACGAGTCACAGCCCACTGTGCTTCACACTGTGCTGTACTGGTGTTTGTGACTGCACCATTACATCAGAGCTCTAAGTACATTTTTCAATAGCAGGGGTTCATAATATAATATAATATAATATAATGGATCTTGATCTTTAAGGTTAGCTCAATACTGTGATTCTATTCAATGCTAATGACTTCTGTTGCGATCATGTTTTTAATTGAAAAAGAACAACAGGCCTCTTTGTTAGCCAGCATTGTCTGTCACTTTTAAGAATTAAAATAACAAAAATAACTCGTAGCAGATTCAGCTGTAGCTAACACATTTAAATTCTACAACAGATAAAGTCAACTTTTTTAAATATTGGAATTAAAAACTCATTAGACCCTGAAAGGATTCTGATTTATTTACCGACTCATGGCAGCTCTATAGCCGACACATGTTTGCAGAAGTAAAACTCCAGTTTAAACAGAGGAGATATTGCCATCAGATGTTTATAAAACAGCCCAAGTGTTTACTCTTTGCTGCTGTGCTAGTGACGTAGTTGAGAGGCAGGAGTGAGGAGGTGCATTGAACTTTGGACCTGCAATATGTGATGGAGGGTTGTTGTGCCCACTCTTAAAGATATACTACCTGATTTAATTATAGAGTCCAGTAGTTATAATGATCAAAAGTGGTTTTGGGGAGTTCTGTGACACTATTGGTCAATGTAACAAAACCAGGGAACATGTCTTTATATATTTGAACAACTTAATTGTTCTGCTGCCTTTTCTTGGCAGCAGCTCATAGTGGTAAAATTATGGAGGTCAAACTGGGCCAGATTCTGGTCAGAGGTGAATTCGTGGAAGGAATTAGTCAAATCTGTCAAACAGTGAGTATCAATGAACGGCGATGGTTGTTTTTCCCAGCAGCCACATTTTATACTGAATGAAGTTATAAAAAAAGTTATAGAATTATCATTGATACACTGTAGAGGGAAACGCTAACACGCCTGTGTTAAAAATTGAAAACGTCCAGCTCTAAATTGTACATTTCTTTTTTGGGAAGGATTGAGAAAACTATGCCCTTTAGATTATACGGCTCAAAAATTACTTGAATTTCCTTTTTTATGGTTGTGTTGCATGTTAAAGGCTTACAATAATGCCACCATGCAGTCTATCTGAAACACAAGAGATAGATACATACTGATATATTTCCAGCAATACCTTGAAATTGCTGTATACATGTTAGATACAATGTCTGAATGGCAGCTGTCAATAGCATAGAGTCAATAGCAAAAGGAGCATTTAACTATGATAGACTTCAAGCTTCAATTTTATACAACATTCTTTACTTTTCAGAGGCAGAGGTTCAGAAAGTGGTCCTGGAGTTTGAAATGTAAAACTTTAACTCTGAATTATTGGTGGAGATGATCAGGTCAAATCTTTTCCCTGATTCCTTCAAGATTCTTTTCACCATTTATAGCACCACAATGTTTCACAGCTGTTTACCACTGTTGCCTGATTGACTCTAAATTCAATTCAGTACAAATCAACTGTATGACACCGAGTTGACAGTGGAATCAATCTCAGTCGAAGAATGATTTGTAGGTTCGGAGTTAGTTGACAATTTGTCGTTTGTCACATGAGGTCACCAAGGGGCTGCTGTTAGTCAGGCAGCTACTGTTGGAAATATTGGTGATTTAATTGAAAGAAATTATAATTATTGTCTCTGCTGAATAAAAAGTATTCAGGCGATTATGTAGTGAAGGACTACATACTCTAAGACAGTGCAGGATACCTATGTTCTTTGCTCTACAATAAATGCTTAAACCAGAAGTTAAATAGTTGTCATAAATGTGCCATCATCAAATAATATGCCTTTACCGACATTTGCTTTCTTCATCAATTTGAAGTTGCGAAGCATTTCCTGTTGTTAGTATTTAGAAAGAAGGATGGAGTGAAGCCCTAAAACAATACTACTCTTTTTACATCTTCGAGTTAAGTAGCATCAATATACCCTGCTAAGTCTTTGGCTTTACAAAAAAAAACAGGTGAATTCTTCTTCAGGTATTTTTCTCATGCTTCTTAAATGTAGTAATAGAAATGTGGCACCTGCAGACAACACAGATACTAAGGGAGAACAAAATCATACACCAGCATTGGTCCATTAAATGACTGCAGACGAGAACTTTTCACATACACCAAAGAAACTGACAAGACACAAGTTTAGCAGTGATGTCATGTTGCTCTCAGTTCTGATTGCATTTAGTCTAAAAAACGTATATAAAACATTAGAAACAGAATAGTCTTAACCTGGAAAACACCATTCCCCCATTGCCAAGATGCCATATTTCTGCCAAGTTTATACAAATAATAAGTTGTCATAATCCACATTTCGTTAATAATTATTGTCTGATATGTTATAGATATAAGTATCTAACAGGGAATGTACGGAAAGCCTCATCAATCTATGCAAACATGAACATTGTTCCAGATGTTATTAATCTCTTTTTCATTGGTGTTAGCTAGAGATGTACAATTTATGACATTACTTTCTATCAATGGAAATAAAGGAACAGTAGAAAATCATTTAGAAAATGTCCATAGTGCACCAATAAAAATATGATGCACATGAGGAGTACTTGACGAGGCCAAAATGGCTTTACATGGCAACGCGTAAAACATGGCATTCCCCATGTATGGCAGCCCATTGCAGCCACGTTGGAAAAAGAAAAGACTTTTAACATCTTATTGTCAGTAGGCGATCATTCCCCTGATAAACTATCAATTCTGCTATCCTATCTCAGCCATGCCCCATCCCCTATGAGAGAGAGGGCTGTTGATGTGCAGATAAAGAAATTGTGTGAGCAGGGGGTTAATTGATTAACTTGATTCTGGAATCTGCAGTTTAGTTTTTAAAGTTGAAAACCCCTGAGATTTGGGCTGGAGAAGGTCAGAGCAGTCTGTCACTGTCAGACTGACCATCAGCAGCACCGGGAGAAATCAGCGTGAAAGCAGGCGTGATTTAGCATAAATTCAGCTTTCACTGTGCAGGTTAATACAAAAACCATGTGTGATTGAGATACACACACACACACACACACACACACACACACACACACACACACACACACACACACACACACACACACACACACACACACACACACACACACACACACACACACACACACACACACACACACACACACACACACACAAACACACAGGCAGAGGGGTGAAAAATAATACCCTGCTGCTTGTGGGGTGATAAAGAAAGAATGAGAAAGTACGACCATACCCTGATAATATTAACAAATGATTATGATCCATTTTTCTTTTTCTGGTGTGGCACCAATACGTCTCCAAAATTGTATTTTGACTTTTCTCCACGTCTTTTTGGAGTATTGGTTCCGCTTGTAACCCTTCTACAACTAAATGCATAATTCGATATAATACAAAAAGTCGATTTCATCAGGCCTCTGGTATACCAGTTGTCTTGATTAATTAATTTCCTCGTAATCATTTCTACGAGTGCTCACAACTCTGCTGCTCATAGTTTCTCTTCTTAAGACAAATATTGACCCCACTCACTGATTAAAGGCACTGTAAAATCTGTTATTCAGATAGAACTGAAACACTTGAGACAGCCCTTCTCGCAGGTGAGGAATGGCAGGGAAGGACTGTGGTGGATATTAGGCCTAAGGTTCTGATTGGTGACAAAGGCTCAAACTGAAGCTGTAGCAGGCTGGAGACACCTACGGCTCATAGGGTCCAGGGGGAGTTTCCTGCTCCTCTCTGACAAATTAATACTATCGTCTCTCTCAATCACTTCGATCCACCTAATTATCATATAATAGCTTCAGGCCTAAGTTAAAGGTTGAGTGTGTATAATTTAGTGACATCTAGTGGTGAAGTTGTATGTTGCAGCTAAATACCCCTCACCTCACTTTCCCCTTCCAAACATGAAAGAGAACCTGTGGTAGCCTTCAGTTGTCATAAAAACTCAAAAGGTGTTTAGTTTGTCCAGTTTGGGCTACTGTAAAAAACATGTCGGCCTCCGTAGAGAGGACCCACTCCGATGTAAATATAAAGTATTTCAATATAAAGGGCCAATTCTAGGGACTTTACTGATGACATCATAGCTGTATCTGCACTGTTCCTGATTGTAATATCGTGGTTTTACCGTATAGCTTGGCTAAATCCTGGAATAAAAGAGTATAAAAGAGTACTCCTTGGAGACTTCATCCCCTAATCGCAGTGCTCGCTCAAACTGGTGATGCCATCAAGCAGTCATAGCAACGTCTCATTTTACGAGTGTCAATTCTTACAGAATTAAAAGAAAACAGTCTTGACTTTTACAAGTCAAATTTCTGTGATGGTAGCAAACAAAAGAACAGCAGTAGTTAAAAATGGAATTGTTTTTTCGAGTGGAAACAGTGTTTCTGTTTGGTAAAGTTTTGGTTTTGTTACAAAAAAAAGAAAATAAACTGAAATAAACGCAAGCTGACATATAGACATACAGTGACACAAAAAAATAAAAGTTAATAAAGTAAAACACAATTTGTCATGCATATAGTTAGGAGATGATACATTTTAATATAAGTTCAATTCCAATGTGTTAAAAAGAGAAACTGGGAGCAGTGGAGGGTTGAGTTTGATATAACCCTGTTATGATTATATTATATAATTTGAATACTGAATTTATGTGTCACATTTGAGCACAAGTTTAACTGTCTCTTTTATTACCGATGCCTTTATGTGTTTGTGCCAGCTGAGAATAGCCAGTCATCTTTTTAAACTGAGAATTTATACCAGGTTCAATATCTCCACACGCTGCAAGGTTATTGCAATCTATTCCACTGTACATTAGATTAGATGGAGTTTATTTTCCAAGTGGAAAAGTTGCCTTGGACACCACACTGTCTGCAGTATAAAATTGCAGCCATAAAACAATAAACACATCCGTCTGACAATTGCACAATCACATCTGTAATATCATCAAACAATAATGTTTAACTCCACCAGGGGATGGTTGATCCAAAGTCACACAGACGTTCCTCTTACCTCTCCCCACCTCTGTGGCCGTGAAACCCCTCAATAGGTTTCACTGATTCCAGTCACATGATTCTTTGAATTGCCCATTAGTAGCAAAAACAAATTCATTCCTCTTAGAAATATTCCTCTTATGTAGCATTCAAAGCAGGCCTGGTAAACCTGTTGATACTGTACCAAAAGGAAATTATGTAGATATATAGGTTGCAAAATGTTGATTCTCATCATGGCAACGCTTATAAAAATCTAATATTGAATTATAATATTGTGTTGGTCTGATATATTGCTCTTCTAAGAATTTTTTTTTCAAACATTTGACTAACTGAATCTGCTTAATATGTACAGCTTATTTACAAAATTATCAATGCAAGTACTATTTCTCTTTCAAAAGGCCTTTGCCCAAATATCATAGCTACATCCGCTGACTGTGTTAATTGTATATTGTATAATTTCAAGAATTTAGCAGTTTCTTACAAAGCTGTGTCTTGGGGTTAGCTCTAATGGCCCCTGCCTCCCTCCTGGTAGGATGGTCCAGTAGTTTCTATAGGGCCTTCAGTTTCCCCAGCTTTAAAACTCCTCTGTCTTGGCTTCAAAAATCATTGTTTTCATGATCTGTGTTTAAAAAAAATATATAAAATGCAAGTTTATATTGCTTTTCAATCTTTGTAAAGTGCAACTGAAATCCTTCATTTAAATGTATTCAAAAGTTGTATTGTCAGACATTATGTTGCATATCCTTCTTTGTATGTAGCCGACGACTAGAAATCAAATGCTGTATTTTTCAGCCCAACAACCTCAAAACTGTGTTCATGTGAACATGACGGCACGGTTTTTTTTAATGATAATGCTACGTATTGCATTCAGCTCAAGCCATAAACACATCGATCACCTGTGTACAATGTCATTCTCTGTAAATGTTGCTCATGTTGTGTCGTGACTACTAACTCAATACACTGTGAGACAATAAAGCAGTGCCTGGAAAAAAGATGAAGTGGTCAGACTCCATATTGGAAACCAATGTCAGACACGCCCCTGTTGTTGATTATTAAAGGTCCAGTGCGGAGGATTTAGCAGCATCAAGCAGTGAAGGTGCAGATCCCAGCGCCTTCACTGCTTGATGCAAGGGGGGGGGGGGGGGTTTTGTAAATTACGGATTTAAGAATTACGGATTTAAGAATTCACCTGGTTTGTTCATAAGGAATAAGTTCCAATCTAATTTACTTATATAGCTAGAACTGCACTCAACATTCCTGAAACCACATAAAATTCTCTAGATTTGGATTTTATTTGAATCAGCAACTACTTGTCCATGTTGAGGATAAGAAGAGCCAACATATAGAATGTTCAGTCATGCTGACATTCAAGTTGTATTTATCAATGTTGTGATTCTGCTCTTAGAAAACGTACTACTTTTTGTATTTGGCCTTTTATGTTATGGTTTTGGATTTGCCTCTGAGTTTTTTTATACCCTGTTTTATTTTGAAGTTTTGTTCCTTGTTTGTCTCTTGCTTCACTTCCTGCCTTTGACCTCTTTCCCACCCTTGTGATCTTGTGTATTGTCTTTGTCAGTTTGTCTGTTAACACATGGATTTTCCTTTCCTTTCCTACCGTAGGCCTGCTTTGTTTCATTTTCTCATTAAACTCACGCTCACCGGCACAAGCTTCCATGCCTGCATTTGGGTCCTCTTAGCAAAACCCTGACAATCAACTCATGCACTGAATAATGTGAAAAGAATTCCATCTTAAAAGTTTCCAATGCTGGTATATAAAGTTGGCTTAGCAACAGTGGATGACCTCTGTCTGCACTACAGCTTTTGACTTAGCACACAGATAAATGAAATCATTTAAAACACAAACTTGCGTTGAGTCATCTACTCTGCTTAATGCCACATTATTTACAGCCTACTAAATCCATGATTTAGTTCAAGACTACTACTAGATGACTCACTACTGCAAATGATTCTCAGTCCGACATGTTGTTGTGTGCTCAGTTACACTTAAATAATGTATGTCAACTTGGCACTATAGCAACAGTGGTTACTAAACTGATCCACAATTTAACTGAGAATGCACGTCTGTGTGGGTGTCTTAGGGTCGCTTTGGCACATGAAGAAATAACACTGCACCTTTGTTAACAATTACTCAAACACATTTGGGGCTGTTGGTAACTTGAAGCATATGAATGGAGCCTTTGTAAATGAGTTCCCTGGCACATGTCTGGAGGGAACAACACAAGCTAAACACTCATTCTTCTCCAAATATTACCTCAGCTGTCTGTTCACAATGTCAGGGCTTTGCACAAACATTGTTGTCAAGCTACTTGTAATTTCCTCAGTGTTCACTTTTTTCTTGATGAATTTTTAATTGAAATTTAATGATGAAACATTCAGGGGAAGGAAACATTTTCTACAGGCAAAGTCAGCTGTTGGGTGCACGACTACAAAAAGCTATTTCAAAGCTGTGAGTTATCCAAAGACACAGGTTTCTTTTGTTGTTTAGCTTCCACATCCCTCGAGTCGTGCTTATTTCTCTCCTTCTATTTTCCCTGGAAGGTACCAATTAGCATGTAAGCTTAATGGGAGAAGGCAGTGGCGGCTGAATGAGGATGCTGACAACAGGAGGGAACTCAACTTCTTGGTGATTATGGGGTATGAAGTTGAAAAGCTCCCACCTCATGGCAAGCAAATGAGAGTGCAGTATGAAACCTTCTTAGATTAGATTAGCACAGAAACTTTTAAGTCTCAATTCGTAGGACCACTGCTCTTCTCATTGTGATTGAGGTCTCTTGAGGTTTTTCACGAGGCAAATTTGCTCATTTTGAATGTACTAGTAGAAACTTCAATTACTCTCACATGACTGGGTCAACCTGAGCCATCGGTTCTACTTGAACCAAGAAAATGTCAAACGCCCAATTCAGACATACTGAATGGCCAGAAAATGCTCTGTCAGCTTGTTCATATCTGCAATTATTTTTCTCAGAATCTCTTGCCTCTTTTATTGAATTCATCTATCTTCTCACCTGCCTTGTACTTTGCCGGCTTGTGGGTCCTATTGAAAGCAAACTAACAGTAAGAACCTTTATATTTGCATCCAGCAATCAAATCTTAACTCCATCTCTTTCTCTCGTAGGACAATTGATTTGGTGATTGTCATCGTAAAGTGTGAAGTGTGTTTGACATTTTGGTTAATATCTGGTCATAATCATTTACTGAACAACTAAAAGCCTGGAATAAAGATATAAAGGAAGATATCTCTTTAGAAAACTAGGTAGTAATAAGTGGAGATAACTAAATAACTTAAGATAACTACAATATGATTAAACTAATTTTACCCTGGCCATACCATGGACTTGACAGTTTATCATTGCCACGTTAACACTCCTAGCAATCCCCTTATCACGGAGAAACACTCAAAGATCACGGGCGGAACAGGATTAGAGAAATAAAAAGTCGTTCTCCTATAATAATTTGTATTTGTATAGCACTTATCTAAACAAGGTTACAAAGTGCTTCACAAAAATCCATGGCAAAAAATCAATTAACTAAAATAAAAGTATGGCGAAAATGACCTATTTTCTGAAAAGGTAGAACCTTCCATAGAAGTCTAGGCCCCAAATCACAGCATACATTATCTCAAGGAATTTACATAGTCATTTTGAGACCTAACAATATTTTAGAGAAACTCAACAGTTCCAAGCACTGATTACTGTGGAGAGAAAGAACTCCCTTTTGACAGGGAGAAACCTCTGGCAGAACCAGACTCAATGTGGGCGGCCATCTTCCTCGGCCACTTGGGAACTTGTGATCAGAGAAGAATGGGGGAGAAAAGATGATTATGTAAACATATTAGTACGTTTCTAAGTCGTGTCTTGACTTATACATTTTAAGTTATTTTATTATAATTATTTCATTGTTGTTTTATCCTTGTGCAAAGCAATTTGTGATTTTACTAAGTAAAGTGTCATACAAAAAAACTATTAGTATTATCCACCTACTAATTCCACAAACGACCGTATGTATGTGGAATGAATATCTTGTGAACCGTTCGGCAACCCATTGCAAATGGATCGAGAAAGTGCAGTACCAAGTTTAGTGTGATTTGGACACACGTTAAATATAAAAAATGGATTAAACAGCCTCTATAGCAGTCAGAGGGGGCGGGGCAGTGTGTCTACTTTCTGTGGACTGAGTCAAACATTTCTTCTGCTACGTCCTCTAATAATCTACAGCAGGGGTCAGCAACTGGGAGATTTTTAAAATTGCATTATTATTTTTTCACCATTTATTTCCTCGGACTGTCACAGACACCCACAATGGGTGCTGATTTCTTGGCAACAACGTTCCTCGAATCACTTCCTGTTTGGCAAGTTGTCCTCTAAAGCGCAACAATCGTTATTTGGCTGCAATACTTTATGGTGAGCATAATTACAAAGCTTTTATTTCTGAAAAGGTGCTTAATAGACTTCTAAATTAGCTGACATGCAATGAATGAAAAAAATTACAGAAGCTCAGCAAATGATTCAAACTTATATATAAGCCAAAGATGTGGACAGTAATAAAACAAATTCTGTTTCATTTTATGGAAGACATAAACTATAAAATCTTCATTGCAGATAAACCAGGTTGGATGAACAAAAGGTTTTCTAAAAAGCTCTGCACACAACTTACAGCACACCATCAATACAAATATATTGTAGAACAGACAGGTTTAGAAAAGGCACTGCACTAGTTATTATAATTTTGCCTTTGGCAATCGGTAAAGTTCATCCCCACATTTAACCCAAACAGTTTGGTTTTAAAGATGAGTTTGCTTCTTGCATCAATACAAATACATTTTTCACACAATTTCTTACAGCTTGACCTGGAAAATAAAATGGACCCTATTATATTGAATATTTGTACAGATTAGGAAAGAGCAACCTCAGTGTGTTTTCTTCAATCAGTTCATTCACCAGTCAGAACTGGTTAAAATCATATGTGATAAGTCAGATGTCCTTCCTCAAAATAATTAGCATGAGTAGGTGGTGTTTTTCCATCCACCCCCCTCACTGTCAGTCACTGTGGAGTCAGACATAACTGATCTCCAGAGGGTCAGAGGTGGCTGTGGCCCTACCGGCCTCTGGAGGCTTTTCTCTTCCCACTGCCTGAATCAGATGAGGTCGGTGGTCGTGTGTGGGGGAGGCTGCTATTATCGGTGTTCTCTGAATTGTGTGAACTCATTTGAAGGTGACATGCTGTGCAAGTGGCTGGGGCGCTCCAACATTAAAAAGAGATGCGCTGGTAAAAACACAATCCTTTTTTCCATGATGGAACACAGCACTTGACATGCACGGCTAAATTCTGACAGCCATGCATAACTTCCACTTTAAGCCTTTGGAAAAACACTTGATTAGTTTATCTTCTATCTACCCACTGATGAGCTGCAGTAAATGGCTGATTAGCTGCAGCTCTGAACTTGATCTTGAATGGTGCAGTGCCAATTCTTTCTGTCTCGTTCCTCTTCGTTGATGCACACCAAAGCCAGGTCTGTCACATACTGAAGAAATGCACACAGCATGACTGATGCATTGATCTCATGCCTTAATGATTCGGTCTCTCGTGACTGGCCTAGGTGTTTCAAGTGTGAAAATAAAAACAAACAGTAAAAAAATAAGGTTTTTATTTTGATGAACATTTAGTAATAGTAGCATTTTAAAATGAGTGACAGGACACCTGTGCAATAGTCTTGGACCCATAGTAAAGATGGATGTTGACAACACAGAGACTGAAAAATGGGGGCAACTTCACTGGTTGCGACAAAAGTCAATTTTCCTATAGAGGTCTATGAGAAATTGACCCAACTTCTCACATGATTTATAACAATAATAAACATTGTTCAAGTTAATGGTCTCCATTGCTAGTTTGACATTAATTACACTTCACTAAAGAATGATGTTTGTTTTGTAAATTGCGGTCCAATTTAGACAATAAATCTCTGTGTCTTGGGGCTTGGTTACGTCTGGCAGGCGGTACTGTGCCATGCACGGTGACTTTCCATTCTCTCAAGACCGAGGAGAGGGAGTACTGTGTCCACGCTGTGATCCATTATTTCAGGTCATGAAAGTAAATGGTAACAATTTGTTTACCTAAATTGTCCCTGTTAAACTATATAGGACATTGTAAGGAGTCGGCTGTTCATTTTTTCAGGTAGGTATTTAAGCCTGGTTTTCACTTGCCAAAATAAGCCTCCCAATTAATATCACAGTAAATGTGAATTGCGTACATTGTTAACCAAGCTAGCTAGCTAGTGCTAGAGTTAGATGACAACTTAACATTTAATAAAGATGTTTGTTTTGATGGCCCACGTGTCTTTTGGATTCCTTTGGATAAGCAGCAAGAAAAAGACCCAATAATCAACAGTAAATGCTCTGACTCACCCTATGCACCACAGATGCTCTTCAAGGAGCAGCCAGGCTCAACCTGTCTGCATGGGTTCCTCCTCAGAGGGAGGTGCAGTGCGTCTGGTGGGTCAATTATGTTCAGGCTGGGCTCTGGTAATCTTAAGAGATGTAATGTAGTGTCTGGGTTTGTCCAGAACTTGCTCCCTAAAGTGGTTTTCCAGTCTAATTGTGAGGAGATAAGAGAGCTCAAATTACGTGGGACATCACAAGAAGCCAACACAGTTTTCATCAAATCATTCAAACTTTCAAAACTCCTCTTAATTCTTCCTCATTCCACTGGACATCAGCAAGTACAGTTGTGACACTCCTATTGCTCTGCCATAGACTCAACAAAAGGTTGGATTGCATTTCCCCTAAAATGTGCCAGTCAAACTCATCTTTAAACCTGGTACTACATTCTTCAAAAGACTGAGTGCTCTGGTGGCCAAATGGTCCCAGCACATGACACATTATTTCTGCGCTTCCTATTCGATTCTGGTTGTGGACCTTTGCTGCACGTCATATCCTTTCTCTCTCGCCTTGTTTGCAGTTGACAAATCAAGTTAAGATGAAAATGCCAGATGAAATCTCCAAGAGTATCTGAGGGCATCTGAATCTTCAGCTTTGTTTGGATGGGATCCACCTCTGAGTGTGCATGTCTGTCTTAATCTGTTGTATCCTATCCCATAAAGTTTGCCAAGCATTATGATGATTTTCAAGCTAGAAGTGTAAGTAATCTTTGAGGTTTATAGCATGAACTGTTGGGAGTCTGAATGAAGTAGAGCATTACAGAGGGAGCAGATGAGAAGCAGGAAAGGAGTCTCTGGATGAGGAAGGGGTGAGGCATTGGGGTTGTGGGACTGAGCCGGATAAGTAATGAGACTATGGAGAGCTGGACATTGGGGACTGAAGATCCAAAGCTGGTAGCAGAAGACAAGGACGGAGCTGCAGGTGGCACACAGCAGAAGGCAAACTGGCTTACACACCTGGAACAAAAGGACAGTCAGGATTAGAAATGCACAAAATTACTCAAAGTATTACAGACTAGAATTTGGCCATGATGTTATACCGCATGGCAGACAGTTATCTGGCAGCGTCTGCAGGGATGAGCTGGGGTTTAAATACTTTATCAGGTAATAGGCTGATGAATCACAGGAGCTCAGGTGTAGTGACAGGAGCAGAACCCATGTAGCCACACCCAGGGAGACACACAGACAGACAGGAAGAGAGACCAAGTGGGGACAAAAAGCTACACGAGTTTAACCGTGATACAAAGTGCATGTGTAACCTCACAACTGAATGCCTAACTCTAACCCCTTGAAACCAAGTCTAAACCCTCAAATAGCCATTTGAAGATGTGTATGTGAAGACTGACCAAAATGTCATTACTTGCTCCAAGGAACAAAACACACACACAATTATTAAATGCCAGCTGAAGTGGTTTATTATGGGAGGAAAGAGACCATTATATAAAGTTTGCAAAAACACTGTGCGGCTCTATAGATTGTTGTTTAGCCCATTTCAGACATGACCTATTGGCTATGTATTTTACCCAGAGTTTGCCTTTCACACATGCACAACACGGGGAGGTTTTCTGCACAGCCACGTTCATAACAGCACATCAACTGCTCCTGGATTTCTACAGACTCTGTACTAGGAGGTCAGGCAGAGAAAGCCCGTAGAAACTATGGAGCATCTCACTCAGACATCTGCGTTCACACATGCATCTCTTCCGGAGAGAATACGGAGGATCTGCGGAGTCCAGTGCATGTCTGAAAGCAGCTTTTGAGAATGAATAGTTGAGTGCGCAGACACTTCATGTTTTAATGGACACAGAATAAGAAATACAAAGGCCCACTCACTCACTGCCTTTCATTGACAGAATAAAAATCAGGTAAAAGCTACAATCAATGTGAATAATAGATACAGGACCATTTTCCTCTTGTGTAATCCAGCAGCTCATCCATGTTCCCCCCCTGGCTATGAAAGAAAAGTGGTAACCTGTCACTAACACTTTGTTTACTTTCCTTTATGGCCAAAAAACTGTCATCTGAGCTTTAGATTTCTAAAAAGGGGATAACTTTGAAGCCTGTCACTTAATTTCAAATTGGACTCCACCTGTATATCTCGTATCCAGTGTCATTGGAACCATGGCTGTGGCTCAGGGGTTAGAGCGGTTGTCCTCAGAAGGTCGGTTGTTCTATCCCAATCTTCCCCATTCCGCATGCTGAAGTGTCCTTGGGCATAGAGAAAAGTGCTGCACATACGTATCTTTCACACACAAGAATTTATTATGGGGACAGATCAGATGAAGAAGCAGATGATTCTACTCTCCCTGACATGAATATTGTGGTAGAAATAAAGAATAGAAGACATAGACTCTTGAACAACTGCCTTAACCTTGACTAACTTTTTAATAATATTCTTTAATATCAACACTGTGTGCTAGCACATCGCCAGAGTGTAAGCAAGTATACAAAGTCAGCAAAGACAATACTTTGTGTTTAGATGCAGCTGCAGACCGTATTGTTAACAATGATTCTTTGCTATATATGTGGGTGGCCACCACAACATACTGTAGAAATAACCAATGTAAAAGGACCTCAGGGCACTCACAGGCTTTAACCCCTATAAGTGTGATGATAAATGTAACAAAGCAATTATCTCTGTTTGTGGGTGAAGTTCCTCCTCATATGGTTTTAACTATTTCTGATGTTGCAATTCAATTGTTTTATTTACTGAGGATCACTGGAGCATGTGATGCAGGACGAACCTCCATGTGGACCGGCAGTAAAGTGTCGTCACCCTCAAGGAAACATGAAGCCTGGACATATACAGATGACGTGCAACAGCAGTTCCTTCCTGCATAGCTGAGGTGGTTTGGATATCAGTGTATTGATATCATATTGACCATCTCCAGATGTGTGTTGAATCTGGAACTTTCTAATCACATGACCTATGTTCTTTTTACACCTTTACATAACACATGAGATAGGTAGGTGTTTAGGATGTCCCTTTTCTCCCTGTCAGAAAAGAGGACTCTTTGTTTAGAGAAAGTCCACTTGATTTGTTACACTGCTGAAGTTTTATATTAGCTCCAGACAATAAAATCCCCCATCACTTGGCAAGGGGACTTTTAATTCAGTGTCTTTTGCAGTGGTATGATGTCATGCAGCTTCCACCTACATTGCAGACTAAAGTCATTATGTGCATGACTGCATGAGACTATCAGGGAAATGAAGATGGAGGTTTATTTGGTTAGTTTTAGACGGTTTCATTTTATAGTTTTCTATACCTTTGCAATATGTTTGTGTTCCAGGCAATGAGTTCAAAGTGTGTTTAACCATACATGTTATTGCTACAACAGATACTTGTACAAAAAAAAACTTGTCGGAACATTTGTTAGTGTATTCTAATGTAAAGTTTTCCTGGTGCTTTTAGAGACAATTGTCTTTTTTCTCCTGTACAGTGAGTGGAAGTAATTAGTGAGACACGAAATGAACCTATTAGAATGATAGCATTAGGCAATGACTTGTATGATTAAAAAAGAACTGGAGCTTAACAAAGGTTTACTTCACTCACATTTATTCCTTTACTGTTCTATTCAACACACCATCTTATGCTAAGCTGCACCTCAGCCTTTTCCCACTTTCACGTTGAATTCTTAGGGGGATCATTCAGTCACTGATATTCAAACTAAATTTAAAATACATTGCAATCCGACCTACAAAGCAGCCTCTCACCAAACTGTTCTCTGTCGCAAATCGATTGTCATCGTTTGAATTTCCAATTGGACAAATCCTTATAGTGGGAGTGCAACAGGAAGTACTGTGGAAACAGTTTAGTGATCACGGATATAGTGGTCAACAGTTTATATGGATCCAAAAGCTTGGGACAAACGCTGTTGAAATAATTCAGTTATAGTGATCAAGTATAGTGATTTTTTTTTTACAGATTTCCCCGACTCTGTCAGTAATTTACTGCTCCTCTCTGTGTCAGAATCGACCCAAACTGATCGCACCCGACATCTCCTCCGGCTCTCCATACTCTGTCAAAGATTTGGTGTTTTTACCCAGTCTGATGACACTGTTTGTGTGTGAGTGAGTGTGTCGGTATGTGTCAGCACAAGAGATGAGCTGAAAATGAATTAATGGATGCGCGCAGGTATGATGAAAGATTTTACTCATCAAGAAAAGTATTGATCATTATGTGGTGATCAGTGTTGATAGTTTATCATAATTTCAAAGAAACTGTAGCGGGTCAGAGATGCCAGCTGAGGTGGTGTTGGTGTGTGTGTTTCTGTGTGTGTGTCTGTGAGGCAGCGAAAGAGAGAGAGAGAGAGAGAGAGAGAGAGAGAGAGAGAGAGAGAGAGAGAGAGAGAGAGAAGGTGTGTGTGTGTGTTCACGTACATCAATCAATCAATCAATCAAATTTTATTTGTATAGCCCATATTCACAAATCACAATTTGTCTCATAGGGCTTTAACAAGGTGTGACATGCTCTGTTCTTAACCCTCAACAAGAGTAAGGAAAAACTACTAAAAAACCCTTTTAACAGGGAAAAAAGAAGGTAGAAACCTCAGAGAGCCACATGTGAGGGATCCCTCTCCCAGGACGGACACAAGTGCAATAGATGCCATGTGTAAAGGAGAACATCAGAAAGATAAGGGTATTTGCAGCATTGATTAGAATAAACACTTTGTAGCATAACTGAAGGTCAATGAATTGATGGATTATTGTCAGTAATGAGTATCTGAGGAGAAATATTATATATCAAGCAGTCTTGTTGTAATCATAGTCCATGGTCAGCCTAAAGTATGCATAACTAAATCACATTGTGTCCTTACGTCTTGCCACTGGTGTAATACGCAGAAGAGTTGGAGTTTGGTGAGAGTTGAAGTTGGTGTCTCTCTGTCTGGGGCATCTGGATTACTATAGAAATGAAAGTACCTGAGCATAGACATTTCTCCATAACCTGACCTTGGGTACTGCTTAAAGAGAGAAGGGAGTATCTGTGGAATCAGACAGGCACATTCTCCTAATGGTGTACAGAGGTAATGTGTGAGGATGGTCAAAAGTAATCAATTAAATCTATCTTGGAGGAAACATTTCACTATTTTATTTGTAATGAATCACTTCCTCTAAAGGGCACAATGTAGATGATCATGACCAACAGGGACAAAGATTTCTTTAAGCTCCTACGAGGCTACAACTCTGCACTGGATGTTGGTTCTGATGTGAGCTGTTGCATTTAGCCCCTAGGAGGCAGCTTAACTGGAATCATGGCAATTAAAGCTGCTCATCTTCAATTGAGCTGCCAACAACTCATCCTACATCTTTGTTCAGACAGTATGCCACAATATGGACACCTTGAGTGATATGTATGGCCATTATACCTCGAAAAACCCTTTGTTCAATTCCTTCCCAGCAACAAAAATGCAGTCAGTGTGATGGAAGTTTGGTCAAAGCTGGTGAAAGGAGAACTCAGGCAGCAGCTGATGTCTTATGCATTTTATTGCAGGCTTGATGCACCAAGTAGACCACGTGGTTGATAATAAAGATTCCTTCACAGTCAGGAGATGGTATAGGTAGCTGTAACTGTAAGTTAAGTAAGGAATGGATTGACAACATGTTTAGCTTAGCTCACCACACACTACGCTGGGAAATTGCAAGCTTAGATTTGTTAACAGCTGTGTCAAGTTGTTTTAAACTCATCACGGTGAGGTTTCACACATTTCATAATACAATGTTAGTCAAAGTAATGACCCAATGAACCAACTCCACCCATCTCAAACCTTGTCTGATCATCTGACTGATTTTAGTACCTGACCCGTAGCTGATTCAGTTCATTACATTGGTGAATGTGATGTTATTCAAAGAAAGATGAACAATGTCTTTCTATGAAATATAATGTAACTTTAAAATATGAGAGTGCAGCATTGTAGCTACTTTGTTCCAACCCTGCTGAATCCTGGGTTGATTGGTGACTAACGTTGACACTAATTAGATATAAACCCCAGAGCCTGGCAGATAAAGTGTCTCAGAATTGTCAGTATAGTGTCACTAAAAATCATAGCAAAAACTGAAAACACTCTTTCTTCGGAGTAGAACACCAGCTACAGTGTCTGTTTGCTGTTTTTTTTTGTTTTTTCAGCAGGATAACGTAAAACGTATTGAACAGAAAATCTGCACCAAACTTGGTAACAGGATTAGGTATTGATCAGGGAAGGACCCATCATACTCTGGTGCAGATGGAGAGTGTAGATCTAGGTATTACTTTCAATCACTTTCCTTAACATTGCAAGAGATGGCGTTCTTTTATTTAGATTTCTTTTCAACATTTCAGGAAATATTGTTATGGTGTTGAGATTGATCAGAGCTAGACAGAAGTCTGGCCAAGCGGAGTTACAGTGTGTGCTCTTCTGAATACTCCTAGTGTCTGTTTTATGACACTCTGAGCTGCAAAGAAGAAATTATGATAATTTCCTGTAGTATTATTGACCCTAACCCTTGATGGCCAGCACTTTCTCCCACAGTCCAAGCAGTGAGATGCGGTTAGGTTATTTGGAGACTCTAAGTCGACCATATATGTGTCTCTGTAGCCTGTGATAGGCTGCTGGCCTGTTTAGGGTGTAACCCCACTCTCGCCCAGTGTAACTGTGTAACTGCTCCATATCCCTTATAGTATAAGATATATTCAAAATTCAAATGCAGATAATGTAACCACTTTTTTATGTGTATAGGCAAATCTTATAGGTATAGCATATAAATAAATTAAAATAGGTGATCTGACTCAGCCATGTAGAATAAGCCTATCAGCCCCATCCAATGTCACACGTTTACATCCTAGAGCTAGAATGATATTCAGTAGAGTACATCCCATCAAATTGCAATGTTAAGGGAAGGAATACAAAAAACATAAACCTACAAACACACCAGCAGACAGGGCTGAGAACAGAACCTCCTTGGCAGAGGTTATAACACAGCATCTCACCCATATTAAACAGGCACACAGCAATAATTCAGAAAATGTTCTGGCTGCTTGTCGTCTCATCGTCTCTTCTACTGTGAAATTCCTCTTTCATCTAAAACCCTTTATGTTCCCTGCAGGTGTTGAAAAATAATTATTTCTCCAATGCCACCCAGTCTATAGAGATACACCAACAATCCTAACGAGCCTCTGTAATATTACAGCCCCCCGCTGTTATGCAAAATAAATTAAAAATCGTTGTGGCATATAAGACCATACATAAATTTCCCCTGTTATAATTAAGAGGAGATGTCATCCATAATCCAGGTGACATGTTACCCTGATGGTAAATCTTGTGACCAAGATGTATTGAACAGAGCCATGTATTGATGCTCAATGCATCAAGAGGGAAGTGTGATGCGCAATACTATAAATAACTTAACCAGTAAAGCCACCCAGAATCTGAAGCTGTTCCCTGAAAAGGACGTATTTAAACCCACAGATCCTCACATGGGCTGTGTAGCATGTTACTTATGCCACGTAGAGACGGTTTGTGTTGACATTGAAACACTGAGGCAGTTTTTTAGGTAGATTTATAATGGTTCTTTAACAATATCCACTAACGTTATCATATTGTGACTTTAATAACTGTAGTTCCCCAATTCCTAGGGGAGGATTTTCTACTCCCTTGTGGCTCCGTTCATATCTAGGGGTGTAGGGCCAAGGGAGAGGGACTGGGACATAGAAAACGTCTAGTTGGAGCAAATATGTCACGTGACAGAAAGTGTCCTAGTATCTTGTGCCATCAGCAAATTAGACAATAAAAACAGTCGTCAGCTTGAGGGTAAGTGACCCTGAAACACAGCAAATGAACTGTACTACTCTAGAGTCAACAACAAATGATCACCAGCTGCCACACTGAGTCAACACTACTGGCCTGACAGGTTTTGGGTGTTTTTATGCATGTAGGTAACCAAAAGGACAATATCACCCAGCGGTTCTTCATACCACTGGGAAGTTTTGTAAATACGTTTGTGTTATGGACAGATAAACATTGTGTTTCACAGAAGAATAAACAGAGAAAATGATCTTTTACCTGAGTTTTGATGTTTATCTGTTGAAATTATGTCACAAACATGCATTTTAAAATGTTAAAACCACTTTCTGTATGCGTTTCAAAATAAAAGCACTCCAGCGTTTCTGTTGACGGAATCCATTCTTTTGTTTAAAAAGGTTTTTTTATTGTGAAATATTTGCAGGAGCGATAGACGCACGGCTTCATACTGTATATTCCATGTATTTATTTGAGTACAATGGACTACTTTCATACAAGGAAATAGTCATATTTATGGCCATATTCAAGGCAAAGCCTATGTAACAACATTGTGCTGCAGTAGCAGCTCCTCTGCAGAACACAATATTTAACTGAAGCTAAATATTGTGCACTGAACAGATGCGGTAAATATGAATTGATATTAATGTGAATATTGTGCATTGAATAGAAACAGTTGCACAGCTGTCTTTCTTTGTGTATATTTATTTCGTGTACATTCAGCCTTTAGCAGAAATTGCAAAAATAATAAATATGACCCTCCTAAGTGGGTCTTTTGGAAGATATCAGGGTGGTAGATCTCAGCTTATGTTTGGAATTAAAAAGGGATCTTGGGCTCGAAAAGGTTGGTGATCAGTGCTCTGAAAGTTTGAATGAACATGTGTTAGCGTGTTAGTGTGTTTGCTGAATCTTACAGAGGTATTAGTGTCAAATGACCTCATGATACCTGGTGTCTTGGTTTTGGGAAATGTCTCGCCCCCTCCCCTCTTCTCTCTCTTCATCCCTCCCTCCTGTTCCCCTACTGAGGGAAATGAGTCTGTCACACATTCCTACATCCTGAACCTTCATGCTATCTTGTTGTGGTTGTTGTTTGGATTTCACTAAACTTCATGCATTTGGTCCAAAGTAAATTGTAAGTAGTAAATTAAATTGTGGTCCATTGGTCCAGACCGTGGTTCAAGGCACCTTCCACGCCTGTTATTTTGGCTCAGAATAAACTGAAGAATCCAAGGTCTGAATGTGGGTCAGTTCTTTTCTATCTATGGATGTATTCCTGTATCCATGCACATAGCATCAAGATGTGTTTAGGAGTTCGTTAGTTGGTTGTCTGATAAAAGCCATCAGGTGGAAGGTCAGAGTCTTTCAAGGAGCAACAGGAGTCACGTATAATAAAGTCGGTGGACCAAAATACATCGCAGACAAAAAGCCATGTTGGCCGACAATCCTGAAGTGAGCAGTAACAGCACAGCAGGGGATTCCTGCAACCCACTCACTTGTTTCATTATCAGCTGTGTGCCAGGTGATAGCCAATGAAAACTGTCAAATCAATGAGATGTTACATATTTAGTGCCACACTGACCAATAGTGTGTGAAATCACAAGAGAGTCTGAAAGGGCCTCTCTGAAGACTGGCTGTCCAACTGCTCCTTTAATCAGCGTCTAGTCTAAATGAGCCTTTTTTCTTTAGACTACACTGATGTGTCACTTAACAGCTCAACAGCTACAGCAGCTCATTGGACTACAAACTGTGGAAGGAGTTATCCACAGCAAGGCTCAGATCTTATGTTCAATACGACTCACCTCATTTGGAACTGATTGTGCTGTAATGTTAGGGTTAAATGGAATTGATTTAATTCACACTAGTCTCAATTTAATCCTCAATGGCATGTCAATAACAAGGCACTGCTTATCAGTTTCTTACCAAAGTTGCAACTTTGCAATTCGCATTTTCCAATTTTATTTAAATAATTTATTCAATGCAATAATTTATGGATTGGAAATGGTTCCTTTATGGGCAAGAAATGGTGGCTAGATTTAGAGTGATTATGAGACAACTTTCAGATCCTGCGTCGAGAAGTGGACAAAAACCCAGTCACAGATAAAGATCCCGCACCAACCCACCTTAACACATCTGATGAACAATCCCTGAATTGACTTGAGGGTGGGCTCTGTCCAACCAACCACCCTTTCTGCAATCTGAATTGTGCTTGTTGTTGTTTTGTTTTGACCCTCAGCATTAAAATGACTTCTTTGCAAACAACTTCTGAAACTCAATTTCCGGAAGCCCCCCCCCCCCCCCCCCCCCCCCACCACCAAAAGCATTTTCATGGAGACATCCTGAATATAGCAGCTTTAATAAATAATAAAGCTAATCTTAGCATTCTGAAGATTTCAGCAGTAGTTGCCGTCTTCCAGTACTGATCCACGTGCCACGCAGATGGAAAGCAAGCCTTTCTTTTAGTGAAATGCCTCATAAACAATGCATGACAAATGTATGTCAGTGGAAGTGCTCCCCTTGATGGAATTTCCTATTTTAAGGTATGAAGGAGAAATGTCCCATCCATCCCATCTTCTGCCAAAAGCTCTGCAGCCGCGGCCCCAGCACAGTGGAGGAAATAGATCACACACAAAATGGGTGGGGGTGGCACTCAATGGTTGAGATGTATCATCTGTTTTCAGCTGCTGTTAGTACACATAGTACAGTGCACACAACTGATCACATACTGTATATACAGATGGACAATATGTCAGCTCGCCAAAAGGGATAGCAAATCATCTTCATCGCCCCTGGTGGCTGGCTGCAGTATAGGTCATAAACTCTAATGTGTTCTCGCGATCGAGTGCAGGGGCAAACTGGGGCCAACAAATGTTGTGTTCAACACACACACACACACACACACAGACACACTGGAAGACAGCACCACTATAGACAGCACAATGAGCTTAGAAAATTTGAACTTTATGATTTCAGAATGTCAACTAAGTAAGAAGTAGCCTTTAGTATTTTGTCAGCAGCTCAATCTTCTGTGCCATCAATCACCATGTCAGTGTCCAAGGTCATCATGCCCAGCACACACTGGAGGTGTGAGCAGTGCGTGCACATCACAGAACATCTTGCTTTTCATTTAGGCGCCCATGTTATCAGGTTCGAGCATTGCCTGCTTGAACCACGTGTCTCAGACTGTTCTTCCTCTGTTTTCCATCAAATTGAAATTTGTAGGAATCCAAACAATGATACAGACAAAAAATTAACATGCTTTGGGTCTGGATTCAGAAAGAATCCTGCTCTTAAAGTTTAATTGTGAAATATTGTCTTGTGTGTACAAAGATGTAGACTGAATACTGATGCAAAAATGAGGTTAATAGTAAATATTTAATATTTCTTCAATGATTCAGTGCATCTTCTAGGTCAGTGATCAGAGTCAAGGTATTGACTCCTCAGCATGTCTTCTCTTGTATTCCTTCCATTGAATGGTGCATTCAGGTGAATTTTAAATAATCATCGGAAGCTTGCTGAAGTAACTTCCAGCTTCCAGTTTCCAGGAGATGGTTGATTACTGAGTAACTTTGAGATACTTGGAAAAAAGGCATTAGAGCCGGAAGTCAAATAGTTATTCTCAGCAGAGAGAGGCTTCACCAGCATCAGAGTCTGTCTGGACTAAATGTGTCAGCGGTGAACTCGACAACAAACTGGATCAGTTGTGTCGAAGGCACGAGCAGTCGGACCAGTAGTGCCCACACCATCAGAAGATCAATACATTAAACTGAGTTCCCTGAGAGACAGAGACACAACTTCATCACAGATACACAATTGATTAAATAACAAGGGAAAGACTCCAGTCAGCTGTATCATAGTGTCTCAGAGGAAGAGGAGCAGTTTCTAACGAGGACAAACACTTTCACAGTGGACGACTGAAAAAAGTCCAATTTACTGATGAATCCAAGTTTATTAAAGTGACAGAAGGGGATTGAAAGAGCACGAACAGGAGATTGAATGATTCCAAGTGAATCAAACCAACAGTGACAAATAGGTTTATAGGTTTTATTGTAGGTTTATTCAAGTCTGGGGGTGTTTTGTCTACTCTGGTGTAGATGTGAATAGAGACGTCATTATCTGTATGAGTTCAACCAACAAAATGATCTCAGTATGTGTATTCAGCTAGAAGTAAGTATGGTAAATAAAGTATGCTAAGTACCATTACATCAAGCAAATGTTGTACTTTCCAGGGCTGTAAGTGATGAGTTACATTTACCCTCATGACAAAAGACATTATTTTTTTATATCTTACTCTCCTAAGGCTTCTGTCGTTTGTTTGTTGGACTTTTTTTTTCAACTTATTCACAAACCTTGTTCTATATTAAAGACACTTGACATGAGCCTGTGACTAAGAGTCGAGCATTTGAGTCCAGAGTTTGTTTCGGTGCACATACATGTTAATGAGGACATGGCTTTGTTATCCCACACCATTTTCATTAGAGTACAGAGGTTCCAAAGATGCTCTTAGATTTAGCTGAAGGAACAGCTGATGTATCTGTCTGCAGCTGCACAAATGGCATATCAATCCCCACTCCCACCTTCACAGGCAGTTGGTGCATGACTTATTAATTCAACAAGGCATATGGGTTCATTATTTATAGAACACAATGTGCGGCACTGTCCCATCACTCCTGATGTAATGAAAGCTGAGGCACTGGGGTTTTGGCATTATAAATAACCTTTAGGAATGGTGTCAGAGTGAATCATGGGAGGGGTGAGATCAATGCATTACACTGAACAAAACTCTCTGCAGACTTTAAAGACATTGCTATTGGCAGGAATTTGCTCGAGTATAGGCACTGAATGCTGACAGTCAACACCCATAATGGCTCTAAAAACTGCATGTTATATCGAGCATTTTGTTCACTTTCATTAGGCCTGCTGAAAGGCTGACAGCATAACTGATATCCTTATAAAGTCCAGTATTGATCCTCGAGAGGAAAAATTCAGGTGGCAGAGGAAACAAAACACAGAATGGGATGATACCCAGCTTAAAACCTTTGTCTGTTAACTTAAAAACTAGATGTTTGAATATACTCACCAAGGTTTAGGGGATAATGTGTTGGTTAAAAAACAAATAAATAACAAAAGGAGCATCTTTATTAGAAACAACAATAAATCAAAACAAAGTTATACAATTATTTGAAAAACCATACTAGATAGTTCTTTTCTCTTAAAATGGCTTCTGTGTTTCATGTCATAGATTCCACAAATTGGAAACGTTCCTATGAGGTTGTGCTCCATGTTGACATGGTTGCATCACATCATTTCTGCAGATGCTTTCAGTCTCCTGCTCCCTCAATGTTGAAGTCTACTGCATGTTGAAGTGTCCTCAGGCAAGACACTGAACCCTCAATTGCCACTGATGCCTTTGCGTGTGTTTGTGTATATAGAGGATCCAAGTGAATGGTTAAAAGTGACTAAAATGCTTTGAGTGGTCATTAAGTCAATTTCTTCTCCTTTCAACTTACATTACACTTGCATTATTTGTTTGTATTTGTTTTATAATTAATGTTAGGCTGCTGAATTACTGAAACATTGATCTTGATGTGTCGAATCAAAAGCAGGACAAGGGGCATTTTTGACTCTTCAATGTGAAGAAAAGGGCAGGGACGGTTGAGTTTAATACATACATCAACAGATAAATTATGAACCTCAAAGTAGCACATTCTTATATTACACTGACTTGTAATTGGAAAAGTGTAAAAAGTGCAAAACTGAATGATAGTCAATGGCTCAAACACACCCTGTGTCCCCTCTTTGGCTTGTGGGGCGGCTCTGGAGTTGGGATAGAGTGTGAGCCGGACACCAGCTCTCCTTCCAGGGAAACTGGGAACGCTGAGACCGTTTCACAGCTCAATGATGTGTGTCTCCTCACCCTGTCCGCCTCTTTTGATGCTTCTTTGATCATTGAACTCACAGCTTCCTCTGGGGAAGGGAGAAGACCAAGTGACCGAGGCCTTGAGTTTCCCAGGATCCAACGCTACCTCTGACAGGAACAGGTGCATAGCAGGTAACTGTGTCTGCGTGGGAGGGGCTTATCCTGCTGACCACCGTAGATATCAACCAGCATGATATTAGGGGCAAGTGCTGGGGGTTCAGGAGGCAGTGTGATATTTTCTGCCCTGCCACTGTATTAATGACATGTGGGAGGTCCTAGATCACCACTGGTGGTGGAGCAATGGTAGCATCGTTGCTGACATCCATATTACCCAATGTGGAAATGGGAGATCTAGGAAGGAAGTGGAGATAGAGGGAGCTAGAAGACTTGCGAGCAGGAGTGCAAGGGCATGTGGAGCAGGCATTGAGGGGATTGCTTGTGTGCTCCGGGCCAAAGCATTATGGGGACCAGGCATGGAGGCCAAAGTTTAGGTATGTAGCTAGATTGGAAGGAGGGGCAGAGGCCGAAACCACCGATTAAACATTGTACTTTAGCAAACATCTTCATCTTTTGCTCTTTAGATTGCTGGAGAAAAAGAGGGAGCAGATATCACATCACATATAAATCTCATATCACGTGTTATATACTGTAGGTGCGGAGGTAATTGTAGCCTGGTGCAGGGCACAGATCAAGAAAAACAGTTTTCACTACTCGGCAATCCTGAGGGACAATGACAGCTTTTAGAGGGCGAAGCCTATACCATATAGAATATAAATCATTCGGCTGGGTTTCACTTCAGTTAATTGGACTACACAGGTTAAGCAATTGGTGGAAGAAAACCACTTGACTACTTGGACTCAGAGCCCAGCAGAATTAATTATCGCATGCAGCTTTGAGGCAATATTTCTCAAGATCAACAGAATAGGGAGCAAAAGAGCAGTCAGTATGATTGTGACTGTTTTAATCTGTGTGAATCTCATTAAAGGATCTTACAGCTATGAGAAAAAGGTCATGCTCTTTATTTAAATCCCACTATGATTGTGGTCCCCTACATTGGTCTGTGTCCTGCCCAGATGTCATGGACATATATAGGCTTTGGTGTGTCAAACACATTGTGTTCTGGTGTTTGTAATGCACAACTGTGCTCTCTGGCCATACCCCCTTCAATACGTGATTATGATAGTCCCTGTTGGTTTGTCTCCTCAGCGCCATGTCAGACTCCTCACTGCTGTCTCTGCATGCACTCCACTCAAAGTGTCACTGACAGTCAAGATCATGCAAGGAATATCCTTGGAACTCCCTATACATCTACATGCCCCTGTTTATAAAAGTCCTAACTATAACTACAGGTGCTATTGGAGTTCCAGGCTGTGAGAATATGACCAAATGTGTGTTGTGCTGTTGCTCTGCCTCTAAGGAACTGGTACTGTAGCAACCACAATGTTTGGTCAGACAGTGCTAACAACTGCTAATAGCAGTATATTAGCATTACAAGGGTATGATAGGCATGACCTCAGACCAACACAGCATGTCTTTTTTTGAGCAAAATATTCCACAACACGAAAGCACTGGATGACTTCAATAAACCACTTATTACTAGATGTATGCAGTGTTTGTAAAAAACATATACATTGATAATGATACCACATTAAATTACAAAAATGTGACAACATATAATGTGGGGGTCACATCAATATTATCAAACTACCAATCCTCCCCTTTAATTGGCAGTTTATTAGGTAGTCCTATGGTAAATATGATATAGAAATGTAATGGTCCTCAGAAGAAATAGAATTAGTAAATTAGTAGTAAAATGAGTAAACAGAGGACCATCATGGCTGAGCTTTATCACACTTCAAAAGAACTAGACAATCTTCAAACTTTCGTATAACAACTTGGTCTCTCTTGTGCGGTAAGTTGTTTTCTCCATGACTCAGGCTCTCGTGCGTGGTGACTTGTTCTCTCATGAACGTCCTTCTTTAACATCTCTTGTCCATTTGTTTCTTCTCAATTTCCCCCCAGCTTTTGTTCACATGAAGCCTCATATATTTCTATAACTTGGTAAAATGGTGACGGTCTCAGTTGGCCACATTGTTGTCCTTCAAAGTCAGGAATCAATGCACTGAGTCATCTGACCTCATCGGATCTTACATATTTTTGTCATATAAAATGAAATAAGACATTGATGCTTTCTTGTACTCTCCACAACCACTCCGCATCCACCCTGCAGGCAACGTTCACAGTTAAACATTTGAGTCAAGGATGGTTGTGTTGTCACAAAGGAGGCAACTGTATGTGCCTCCCTGCCCCTGGTGCCTTACAAGGAGGAGAACAACCCCCAATGCCTTACATTGATGTTGTTCTCCATGTGCTCTGCTAGCTGAGAACAACAGCTCCAAGTGGCCGTGACTGAGTTTGTAGGTCAGAAGGTATCGGCATGGGGCAGTTGCAGGTTTATCACACTTCTGCAATACAGTTAAGTGTATTTTTTTTTGCGTGTGGAATGCACATGTACAAGTCTCTTTCTTTTACGTTGAGCACATACAGCAGTGACCCCATTTCTTTAATCCCTCCCCAAGTCTGTTGAAAATGTTTAGGATGTCAAAGGCTGCATCAATTATGCACAGGAACTGAACGGTTGTATTGTATCTCTTGTTTACAATACCAATCAGCCACTCCACAAAGTCTGGGCTGCAAGATGGACCTTCATTTTCAGATTTTGCCTCTGAATGTCCGATATTTTTAATTTGATGCAAGCCATCCTTCACATGAAACTTTGAAACCTCCTTGATGTCATTTTATCTGCCGGCTATCTTTCCCTGATTATCAGAACCTCAAATGATGAGAACACATTCGGAAGAAGCTTGAGCATGTGTCAGTTCATGGACTTTTTGTGTTTAATTCCTCAGGATAGAGACAGTGAGCTCTTGTGTCAATGATGTCTTGGTTGACACCACACTCCCCAATCATTGTGAAGTTTTGAGAGGGTCCATCACATGTCAATGGGACAACTGCGTGAAACCTAATAAGGCTCTCATGGATGAGCTGTGCTCTTTTGCTCCTGTCATGCCGTTGATAAGAGAGTAGGCATTGGGGATCTTCCGAGACTCATGGTTTGCAACAACGATGCTTGTGTCGCCACATTTTCAGTCTCACTGCCACAGATAGAACATGTCCATGGATTTACCCTCCTGCCTTCAGTCTCCTTGTTTGGTGGCTTTTCAACCTCAGCCTATTGCGAGCTTCATTGAGCTTCTACTTTAGTTTTTTACTTTTACTGCAGAAGCTTTCCTTGTAATTGTTCTGGGAAACTCATAAATGATATAGCAGTGATCACTCAGAAAGCAGCTGGTTTGAGACAGTAAAAGTGGCCTGATGCTGAATCTGCCCATCCACCATTTAGATCAGTTTGCTTAACTCAACCACCATAGCCAACATTGTAAGATACATTTGCTGTCAGAGCCATATGTCACCATGCACATCATCTTGAGCTACATAAGCTGTTCAGGTTTGTCCTCATGGCATTGCTCTGACTGATGTCACGACTGCAGTTGTCTACATCGCCAACCTCCTCGTTGCTATTTCCAAATGAAACTGAGATGTCAGTTATCTCCCTATAAATACTTAACAAAAGCAGTTGGCTGCTCATCTCCTTGGACATACTCATCACACTTGTGCAACAAGCAATGAAAGAACAGATAGGTGTTTTTTCTTATTTTATACTATTTTCAGATTTTTATATTAATGTTAATACACTTAAGACAATAAACTTCAAACAGCCTCTACCTGTTTAGTGCAACACACCTGGCTGGCAGAAAGGTCCCATTTGACCGGCAGGTTTGAACTCAGAAACTCCTTGCTGTGAGGTGACTGAGCAAACCACTGCACCACTGTGCCGCCAAGGGCTGATGTTAGACTGTCAACATGCAGTCACATTCTGAATCTAAACACTATAATGAGCAGATTTGCAGTCGTTCTGAACTGCTAATCTGCCTTTGACATACCACAATGTTGATATATTGGGATCCAATAAAGAAGCGGCTGAATTTTCTAAAGTGACGGGTCCTTGTCATTTACAAGTGGGAAAAGCAAAGAAATTAATCAGTCTTAGTCAAGTGCCGATTTGAGAGGAAAAACTCACTGCTGTGCTGCCACTTTCTTATTTCCTCCAAATACGCCAGCACAGACATGAGCTTGATAATGTCATTCTTAGATAGGAAGGAGATTGTTTCCCCCAAAACGATGAACTATTCCTTTAGTTCCGTGTCTGTCCAATATTGTGTGAGACAAAATGTGAAGACCTAATTTAAAGCAGATGATTTCAAGAAGTCTAGAAACTCAGTCTACTTGTTGTCAGTGTTATTTTATAGTTGAGTAAATACACAGGAGAAAGGTAGGTTATGACAGATCTGTGATCCATCACAATGGACTCCTGCTGCATGCTTGGTTGTCAGTATTCATTCAAAGATGCACTAATGAATATGCAATATAGTTCTAATGATTACTGATAGAGTCACAGTGTGAGTTGAACAGAATTGTGTGGATGCAGCGGTGCTTGTCTGTCCTGCGGTAAACCTGGTGTGCTCAGTCAGATGTGCTGGATTACTTCTTGTCAAGTTCATTCTTCATTCCTCATCACAGAAGCTCAGTTTCCATGGAAACAGACAAGACAGCCACAGTGACCATGAATAGCATACTAGTGTGCTGAGCATCAGGTCAGTCCTTGCACACATGGACTATGAGAGGAGCTCTAATGACTCACAGCAGTGGTGGAGATGAATCATGAGCGAGGTGACGCAAGGTGATAAAATATTTGCTGGGATCAAGACGTAGCACTCACCTCAAAATAGGTTTGGCAAGTGGAGCAATCCACCTGAGGCACACTGGCATGTGTCAACAGTGAATCCTTAACCTCACTTGATTTGAGTGATAAAAAATAGATTAAAAAAATACAAATTGTGTTTCACATTTAAAAAATAAGAAGAAGTATGGGTTAGGGTTAGGCACAGAACATCATGTACCTAGTGGCCCACTGTGGCCGCGAGTCCACAGGAGTCAACTGTGACATACCATGTGACCAACCTTAAATTTATTTCTCGTTTAAACACGTGTTTGCGAAGACAACCGGCTGCGCCGTTAACGTAGTTGTTCACATACTAGCCGATGTACTACGCGTGTTACCGGAGGATACCACTAGAGGGCACATCGGAGAAATCAGACCGTATAGAACAGGGGTCAGCAACCTAAGGCCAATGATGGCACGCGTGCCAATTGGCAATTGGCACGCGTGCCAACAAAGCACAAAAGAACTTTCAAAGATCAGGCAGACAAGGGAGAATCAATCAAACGTGCAGTGTCCAGGTATGAGAAGCAAGCCAACTCTCAAAGTCTTTGCCACTGCCAAAAACCATGCGACTGAAGCAAGCTTTCGCAATTCTGAATATGAGTGTGGTTGGTGGGGTTAATGACAAACTTATTATTTTCAATCATAATGAGATAAACATGTTTCTTTAAAGTGTTGTTCTATATATAGCCAAAATGGATGGAATAAAATGACATGTCTGTTGGAAATATTAATGTGGTTCAATAATAAAACTTAATTAAAAAAAATGTTGATATGGCACACTAATTAACAAGAAAATTTCACATTGGCACTTATTGTCAAAAAGGTTGCCGACCCCTGGTATAGAACATCCGGATTTGCATGATGTAAACAATAAACATGGCGACACTCGAGGAGGTAACTATTTTGTTCATTCGGAGATTACGGCAGAAAAAGAGACAGCGGCACTATCGTAGATGGTACTGATCTGTCGCCAGCTATTTTGACAAGCATATTTGTCACTGTGCAGTGTCAATGACACATCGTACAGATGCAGGTAATTGTGGACTTGGTCAATAAGCCTGTCTTCAAAACTTTCCACCATTGTTGTCGCTGCTTTTGTGCCCATTGACCCCTGACCTGTTCGTTAGAAAATCTAAAATCTAGCCCACAAGATTAAAAATTAGGTTAAAATCTTCAAAAAGCCTAAGGGTTAAAATGTGAGGTTGAATTGTATTAAAAGCAGATGAGAAATCAATAAATAAAAGCCGAGCATGACAGCCCTTTCCCTCTAAGTGTTTAAAAAGCAAATGGAGCAGAGTGAGTGAAGTATCCTGTAGGCAAACTGCAGCGGGTCAAGGGGGCGTGTCTTAAAATTTCAGACCGCACAATGTTTTTAAAAAATGTCATTAAAATAGAAGTTAAGGCCACAGGTCTGAAATCATTAAGGGTTCTTGGAGTGTTTATTTTAAGTACAGGGACCACAATGGCATCTTTCCAGACCGTGGGAACAAGCTGTGTTTCTAAAGATTTATTACAAATATAATTAAAAACTGGGCTCAGCTCTTTTGCACAATATTTTAATATGTGACCGCAGCTATTGTCTAGCCCATGGCTCTTGTTCACCTTTGTAGAACGGAAATATATATATATATATATAAATCATGCATTGCAGTAGTCGAGTCATCAAAAGACAGAGGCGTGAATAAGCTTGTCTAGGTCAGAGACTTTATTTTATTTTGGTTATATTTCTTGCTTGTAGTAATGGCTGTAGTTTGCCTGCGAGGTGGTGAGGTCCAAATATTATTATTGAGATTTTTTTTCAGAATTTTGCCGCAAGTTCCTGGACATCAATTTCTCAATAGCCGTGGCACACTTCATTAAATTACTGAGATGATTAACATTATTTGGTTTAAAAGACATATAAATGAAAAACTAAATATGGCCAAGAACAGAACCATGTGGTACCCCGCATGTCAGTGGAGCTGAGGATGAAATTTGTCACTTAAATTGTGTTTCTAAAGTACATAGACTATGGTTGCATGTGCAAATAGACAACGCAAGAAAAATAAAAAATACAAATTCAACTCAACCAAATACAGGAATGCGCCACAATTAGCACAGACAACAATGGAAGTGTTTTTAGGGGAGATAAAAAAGTATTTGTCCTCATTCACCAATATCATCTCAAGATTTTTATTTAATTTGTTCTCAAGAAAATTCCTTTTAAAACTCTACATCAAATGCATGTCGTGTTCTTAAACACTAGTATTGTTTGCACCAGTGTTATATATATCTTATATTGAAGCATGCCTATGTCTTTGTGAGTTGAAAGTCCATGCCAGTCATTCCTACATAGCATAGGTCAGCACACTGCCAATACTTATAAAGGGGCATGAGACTGCAGGGCAGACATTTCCCAAACATATATCCTGTAATTACTGTGGTGCTGATAAGACATTGTACAGTGCTAAGATTACCAACTCAAGCTACCTAAAAAAAATGCTGTCCATCATGATGCTGACTGTTATTTTCTCTAAAGAGAATATGCACAACAATTATTCCACCCATCCAATGTTAGAATGATGAACTTTCACTGAAAGTTGAAATACTTTTCCTTAAATCAATCTTTGTGAAAGGTTGAACCTCAAGATGAGGTATGCCCATATGCTATTCTTTTCATTTCAAGGTTATTTTAGCGGAGGCTGATAGCATTTGCATATATATACAACATCACTTGTTGTTTCACTATCATTTGACCCTGTGTTTGCTCTCAGTTACACAGACGAAAATGAAAAGACTGCTTCGATCAAAGCTGGTGATGGAGGTGAGCGAGGAAGAGCAGGTGCTGCCACTGTGTCGGATTCACTGATCACATTCAAACAATGTGGGTCTAATTACTACAGAGATGTATGTTCTTTTATAATAACAGTAGAGCCTATACGCTAAAAAAAAAAAAGACAAATCTAGCTTACTTATAATAATAATAATACAGTATAATTGTATTAATACATCGCTGTATGATACACATTTTTCTCATGGTTATTGACAAGTTTCTATAATTCAATGAAAATGTCATGATTGTGTCCTTTGTTGAACTTTTGAGAGACTTTGGACATTTAGGAAAGACATTTTATTTGTGTTGTGGACATGCAGTGTTTGGACTTTGTGATGTTTATTGTATTTCTGGATGTTTCTTTGTTTGCAAAGACAGTTCATCTGTTTCCCCTAAAGAATTTGCTTTATTAGGGCCCGAGCACCTCCGGTGGGAGGCCCTATTGTATTTCGAAGGATTTGTATTTCCCTTTTAGGGCTTTTTCAGGGCCTAGACATGCTCAAATTGTTACCAAAGTTTGCAGGGAATTCAAAACCCCAAAAAGTAATTGTATTCTGGAGTCATTTGAAATGGGCGTGGAAAAATGGCTCAACAGCGCCATCTAAGGAAAAGCCCCTCAGTTAGCTTTCACCGATCTTCACAAAAATCGCGACACCTGTGTATCATGACCAGACGCACAAAAAAGTCTAGAGGTGCATTGTGAAAAACACAACAGGAAGCCCGCCATTTTGGATTTAGTGGCCATTTTCCACATTTTCCACATTTTTACTTTGACGAAGTTGTCCCAGGGCTTTCATCAGATCAACTTCATATTGAGATGAATGTCATCTCCACAAGATGGGAATATAAACTACCTTGAATTTCATGTTTTTGTCACACGGTGTGACCGTGGCGTGGCGTCAAAGTTTGATTACACGCCATCAAAACACAAGGTTGTGTATCTCAGTATCTCAAAAAAACCTTTTAAACAAGGGAATGGATTCCATTAACAGAAACGCTGGAGTGCTTTTATTTTGAAAAGGCATGCAGAAAGTGTTGCAACCATTTGTTTGTGACATAAATTCATCAGATAAACATTAAAACTCAGGTAAGATCATTTTCTCTGTTTATTCTGCTGTGAACCACAATGTTTATCTGTTTATGACACAAATGTATTTACAACACTTTCCGAACCCGTTTCAAAGTAAAAGCACTCCAGCGTTTCACTTTCGGGAATCCACTCATTTGTTCCAACGGGGCTTTGATTGTTATCGACAGACCAAAAGATGCGCATCTTCATGGATCATCATTATGTCGATAACGTGAACTTGCACATCGTTAAAACAACAATTAAGACATTATCATAGACGATATATATCACACACCCCTAGGTTTCAGGTAAAAACATAGACTGTATATAAAGATGAAGAACACAACCTATTGATTTATGTAGTATCATAATCATACTACATATGCTTACATGCGTCAAGTGGTTTGTTAAACTGAGGGCACAGTTTGTTAAAGCGGGGGAACGGTTTGTTAAACTGAGGGAACGGCTTGCATCCATGTAGCCACTTTCTGATGTAATTGTTCTCAGTTTTGAACTGAAATGGCTCTCAATAGAACGTGTACCTATGCCAAGGCCAAACTGTCTGCTTAAATTCAGTCAAACTGCACTGAGTTGCACACGGTCCTTGATATCAGTCCCCTAACTAGACCAGATTTTTTTTTTCATCAAGATCCTGGGAAATTGGGGGAAATGTCAAAAAAAATTCTGTCTTGCAATGTTAAAGAAATCTGTGCCTGAATTTAATTGTTTTTTCTTGACCTGTCACATCCTTCCACCAAATTTCATGGGAAACCGCTAAGTAGTTTGTGCATAATCCTGCTGACCAACTAACCCAGCAACCAAATCATAACCTCCTTGGGGGAGGTAATCCATCTTAATACAGTGGTGGGAAATGGACCTCAAGAGTCTCAAAAAATGACTGAGGGACAATGACATTGATGAACTGTTCCCCTGCACTGAGTTGGGTGATTTTATAACCCCACTGATTGCTGCTGTTGTATATCAAAAGAGGGATATTGGCATTTACCTTCTAAAGGAGAATGGCGATCCAAATGCCCTTTCCCAAAAGATCTTGACACCTTTGCATTACGTTGGACTGTACAACGCACCGGCAATTTGTGCAAGGATATTACTTGATGCAGGCGCTGATCCAAACGGACGGTTTCCACAGCCAATCACACCTCTGCAAATAGCCGGCATTTTTGACAGGGATGATGTCATGAAAGAGCTCCTCTCTGCTGGTGCACCGGTAAACTTGATACATTCGACTAAACCTGAAAATCATTGTTTTAATCATAAAATAGCTCAGACAATTTTTAGGTTGGCTTCCAGTGGAGATGAACTTTGCTCCAAATTAAGGGATTTTGTGGAACTGAAAATTGCTGTGCTACACGGACCAAAACCAGAAGAAGTGTTTAGAACTTTTGACAGTCGTATGCTATGGTCTTGATCCTCAGACTCATCTGACCATGATTGAACTTCTCTTTACTGTTACTGGGAAAGATGAAGACAAATACCGCAGAGAAAGCATCAAATGGCTGAAAGAAACTGAAAATTTGAACTCCTTCATTACAGGGGCAGTGAGTCGCCTTCCAAAGATTCATCAGGAACATGTACATTGTACAGTTTAAATTTTCAGTCGTTAAAACAGTTTTGTTCAGGAGATTGTTCGTGTGAAGTTAGTAATGATCATGTAGGTTGTGTTTTGGTCCTTTAGATTTATTTTGCCGACTTGTTTTTTTCGAAATATAAACTAGAACATAAATAAATGACCTTGTTGAGAATGTCAGCAAACTATACAAGGAAACATTGTCATGTGGAAAAGAGATACATATGGGGTTATATGACAGACAATTTATGGATATTTATATATGTATATTCCTAAATCTTTTGTAATAGACAAGAGACCATTTCTTTTAAGGAGGAGGAGTAAGGGCTTAAGAGGCATAAGTAAAAACATCAAGACATGAGGATATATTGAATATCTTTTTATTAGTTTACTGTTTTCTGTTTTTAAGTGTTTGATTCTCAAAGAAACAGAAATAATCATGAAAAGAGTTTGGAGAAGCACAATGAGGAGAAAAATCTACTGATGGCGCTGGATCTTTATGGTGGTGTCACAAGCAGATCTTTGAAGACAGAGACAATATATTTGTCCAGTGTTGGGTCTTCCATTTCCAATTCAAACAGCACACTTACAACACCGTGCCACTTTTTGCAGATTTTTTTGAAAACGGCTTTGTCAAGGTGTTTCATCATTTTTGGGGTGATCTCAAAATCTTCATCCTTGATTTCGACCCATATGTTTTCGAGTAGACGCTCGATGATGGTGTTTGGTGATCTGAGAGTGTTCGACAACTTTGCTTTAGCAAAGATCCTCGAAACCAGCTTCAGAACAATTATCCTGATGGGTAATTTCCTTCCTTCCACTGTTGGTTCTTGCTCTTCTCTGTATTCTTCATTGAATTCAGGAGTGGTCACCTTGCTTTCTGAGCCAGACCCTTTACCAGGTGCCAAAGGCAGACTGGCCCCACCGATCGGGCCCTCTGACACAGCTTTTTCTAAAGTATGTGTTATCACCCTGGAAGTGAGAGTTTCTGACTGTGTGTGAAGCCACCACCTCATTACTCCAAGGAAACACCACACAATGGCAAGGATGTCAGCTGATATGATAGCACGTGGCGGACAAACCGTTATGCTTGTGCACTGTGGTTGTGAGGCTTTTGGTCGTGAGGTAATCTTAAATCTCATCCTATCTATGTGATTGTTGAGGATATTATTCAGCTTGTTGGTTAACTCGAGGGTTTCACCACTGAAAATATCATCCATCCATTGAGACCCATTCTGCCCCTGCTGTATCTCACCAACTGCTGTTGGAAGCAGAGTGTCAATATCACTCATGACAGATTGCATTGACTGCCTACTTAAAACCTTGTCAAAGGCTGTGTTGTAAAGGCTGTCAAAGTACTTGTTATTCAGTCTGCCCACAATATGACAAATGGACGCTTGGGCAAACTGCTTTGCAGCGCATGTCTTAATCCTTTCAGACACTTTCTTCAGAGAGGGTGTGCTCTGGGCTGTTTCTAGATCATCTTTCTTTTGCGACATGATTTCATCAACAATCACCTCAGCAACGTCATCTGCAACATTCTTAATCTCCAGAGTGGAGCCAGATTCCAACTGTAGTCTTTTTGGAGGTGTGACACGAGGAGTAGTTGCCTTCACACTGTCCACGCTCATGGAAAGGACAGAATTGACACACTCTGCAATCTCTTTAGCAGTCAACTGGGTCAAATTCTCTGAACTTACAAGATTGATCTCATCTGGAACATCAAGAGCCAGTGCAAAAACCTGAGGAAGTGTGTTGCCCAAAGAGCAAATCACACTCTTCTCAGACACAGGCACAGCTGTGCTCTCAAGACCCTTCATGATGGATTGTGTCATCAAAATGACAATTTCCAGCAGTTTCTCTCCGAGTATGGTCATTGTGGCCACATCAGGTTTGCCTGCTTTCGAAAGATTCCATTGTTCTGATGTCATGCCTTGGAAAAAGGACGTCACAATGGGCAGAATGCTGTCGATGTCCATCTTCATGTTTCTGATATTGTTAGGCTTAGTAATGAGCAATTAGCAGGCAAGGATCGACATCGCGTGACGGACGCAGGAAGTGAAGCGTTTGTCCTTGCCGCAGTGCGCAAAACGCATGCAACGTGGAGACGTGCGCTTGGTCATTGATCGCTCTCTCCACCGACCGCAACAGGCTTCGAAATGCGTGTGCTCGGGCCCGTCAGTGCTACAACGTAGCCCTAGTGTTTCTGTTGAGTTTTGTTTCTCGTCTTCTTTTTCCCGCCTTCAGAGACTTTAGGTCTGTTTTTGTTTTTTTCTTTGTTTAATTCACCAGCCATTGCATCTGCACATGCATTTGGGTGCTGCTTTGCAATGCGTAACAAAATGATGCAAACTCAGTCACAAAGATGAAATAAAGAAGGTGCAGTTCTTTTGAAAACAACAAGAGGAGTAAGAACATTCTGGACGGACAGTAAAACAAACAGTGTGGTGTGAATTTCCCTTTACTTGGAATAATTTAATTAAACAGAATCAACATTTATTCAGATGTTTAATTGTATCTTCTGTATATTTACAGATTGAAGTGTGGGTCATTTATTGATAGATGCAACCTGATCCAGATTGTTAATCCTACAGCTACTGGTATAGTTTTATATCAGATTTTCATGGGGCCCTGAACCCCACTAGCCAGCTCGGTGTTCATACCCGTGTATTTCTCAGGATGACCAGAATTGCAATGTTCAATATAAAAGTATTAATTTGGACTGTATGGCATTTACACTGAGCAGATCACATATAGGGGCAGTGACATAAAGGTGAGACAAATGGGTGTTTGACCAGAGGGTCACTGGATTAATCTCAGCGCCATCGAGACAAATCTACGAGGGGAAATTGACAGAATAGGACTTATCCCTCCCTCATTAAAACCACCCTGATGCCCCGGAGAAAAGCTATTAACCCCCAGCTGTTTGGAGACTGGGGTTATACTGGGCACATTCAGGGGTAAATGAGTGTCACCAGGGTCTGAGCTGCAAAATCCTTCCGACTCATAAAAAGTATATACATTTCAGTTAGTTTTATTGAAATTAGGAATTCTACACACATACACATTGATATTAATACAATGTGCAAAAGGATTTTATTGTGATGAATGGACTTTTCAGGTTCTAACGCAGATACTGAGCTAATACTTAGTATTATTTAGTATTCACTCACAGATCTGCATTGTATTTAAGTAGTAACCAGTATGTTGTCACATTTCTCCACATGATGTGAGATTTGGTGAGATGTGGCACTGAGGGACTTCACTGACCACAGCACATGTAACCACCGCGCTGGCTGGCAGACACTTGCACAGTCACTAAGGAGCAGTTGCCATAGTGACAGCGCCCACACAGTGCCAAGGGGATGTCCAACGCCCATTTGAAGGGAATCCTAATCATCGCTTATCACAGAGATGCATGAAGGAGGAGGGAGGGACTCAGTGCACACTGGCCTGAGGAGGCAGGAACAGGGGCTGAGAAGCTGCTGATGGCTCCAGTGATGTTACACCCTCAACATGAAACACTCTGTGCTCGCTGGAATAATGGAACATGTGGGTGGGTTCAGTCAAGATGCAAAACTTAAAGTAAAATGGTAAATTATTTTCAAGTAAATCAAACCAATAACAAAGAGATAAAAAAAAAAAAAAAACAGATCCACAAGCTGTAAGTAGTTACATCTGAATAATCTTATACCTTTGTAACACTAATAGTGTGAAGAAAACAGTGCAGCAGATAAAACACTGTTTTATAGGGTTATTAGGATAGTGTTTCAAAAACAGATAAAATATATGAACTCCATCTAAGGATCTTAAATAGTTTTTGTGTCCATACAATGTTTCCTATTAATTATCAAATATGTGAGAATGAAGTGGAGCCATACATGGAGAAGATGCAGATGTGTCAGAGTTTGGTTAAAGCAGGAGGAGCCAAGCAAAAGGTTTTAACAAAACGTGTCATTTTAATAAGGCAGGGTTCAATACAAAGCAAAATCCAAGAAGCTCCATAAACAGACAGAAACACGGTGATCTTAAAGTTCTCAAAAAACAACAAAAGGACCAAAACAGAAAAGCACTGGAATCCAAAAACTCAAAAAGAAGGCTAAACAGAAAAAAACAAGGGAACACTAGGAGACACAAGGAACTTTGAGGCGAGGGATGATGGAGGAGAAATCACAACATACAATGTTCGACAACCTTGTATGAAGATGGCGAAGTGACAAAGACCAAGGGACAAACAGAGACAATCACAAGGGCAGGAAATAGGACAAATACAGAAAGTCAAGGTGGAAAACACACAAGGAGCAGAATCTACAAAATATACCAGGAGGCAGAACTCACGGAGAAAACATAAATCCAAACACCAACATAAACACAAGGAGACACAGGAAAAGGCAAAATAAACAAGGAATCTATAATTAAACCAAAGACTCTCCTTATTCAGGAGGCAAAATCCAGAGAATATATATTTCCATAAGTTCATAATCATGACAAGATGAAGATGTAATTTGGAAACACAACGAGATTTGAGAGTTTTGATAAGTGCAGAGGCCAGTGTCGATGTGCTATGAACAAGAATACGTAATCTCTTAAAGAATCATAGTTCGGAGTGTCTGTATTTGGATAATAACACACTGTCTCTGTCCTTCAGGCCTCAGCACATTCAATTCAAAATGTAGCAATACTACATTTAAGTGGTAAGGCTCAGTTTTAATTGCAGTAGGTATACATCATTATATAAGAACTTCGTTTGGTCCACAAATAACGGAAGCTTATATTAAATTTAAACAAGTATTTCAAGTTCATCGACCGCATTGATTTTTACAGATTTAGTGTTTGTTGAAGTGTAATGCTGTTTGGTAAGATATGTTTCATTACACCCACCTGGAGGTTATGTTTCCGCCCCTCTCCATTTGTTTGTTTGTTTGTTTGTTTGTTAATTGACTGTGCACAGAACAATCTTATCGGACACTAGTCAAATAAATTCACGTCATCTTTATTCGTCATAATGCAAAAACTACTGAATGGATTTCCATGAAACTCAGTGGAAGGATGGGGCATGGGCCACAAGTCCCACTCCCTTGGCTTATGTCATGAATCTGCCCCCTTGTTAACTTCTGAGAGACTTTTTGTGTTTGGACTTTGTGTTGTTCATTTGGATTTATCTCCATTTGTACTTTAAGTTCTTTGTTTCCTGTTTTACTTCTCTCATGTTTCTCTCTTACTCTACGTCCTGCCCTTGTCTGATATTGTTGTGATCATCTGCAGCTGCCCAGACGTGTCACACATGAAGTGTTCCCCACTTTGTCACAGTTTGTTAACTCGTATGATTTTCCTTGTGTTTCAGTTCTGTTTACTTTTATGGATTGACCTCATACTACGGGACCTGAACGATGAAGGGATTTACCTCTGGGATAACAAAGGGACTTGAACATTGTGAGATTTGAGATATTCACAGATATTTGATAATTCAGGGATCTTGATGAGAAAAATAGGTATATTTAGGGAACTTATATATCAATGAGTGTGCAGTATGGTGCAGCTTGATTGTATTTAAGGGGACTGTCGGGCTGTGGTGGAGGTATAAGCTCTACTGAGTGCCATTCTAGTCTCATTTTACTCACTTTCATTGCACAAAGCAAATTGAAGTCTAATGTTTGCGAGACACATTACTGCGCCTGTGTTCCCCCCTAACAACACTTTTCCTGCTCTGATTTCATTATTCAAAGGTCATGTCTTACTTCTGAATTGATTGGAACTGGCAGTATATTGTATAACACTGTAACACTTGAAGATTCCTTTTGTGGAACACAAAGCTTTTATTTTCCGCTTATACCTGGAGATTCTCAGTCATCCAGGTCACGGTATCTTCAGGAGTTGTACATAGCACACCTCTGAGTTCAGACACATCGTGGATTTACACTGATCTGATTTATATCACATACATTAATATCATTTTCTTTATATTAGCTTGAGATAAGATACGATTGGTAATGTGGTGGGACTGCAGGCCCTGTTCTGTTTCTAGTGGTTGATTATATCCAGCATTGTTTTATACACAAAATGGTTTGCAGTAATTTGGGTGAGCCAAACCTTTAAAGTTCTTCTCATAATATTGGCTCATCATTAGATATTTTAAAGCTACACCTGGCAAGACTTTAGTGTAACTATATGCTCATAGTATCTCACATCCATCTGTGTGTCCCCTGTCTGTTATCTCTGTGGGTGTGTGTGTGTGTGTGCGCGTGCATGTGTGTGTGTGTGTGTGTGTGGGCATGGCATCCCCTGCAGGTTCCAGAGGACCCCTACTGCTCATCATCTCATCAGCTGCTGCAGTAACAATACCCCAGGTCTTCCTCCACTCACTGTCAGTTTGTCCAATCAGTGTCAGTAGTAATATCTGCTCTGCTCTCGTGGTTTTTGGCTCCATCATTTATGATCTCTTGATGCAAGATCCTTTGTGAGATTTTGGCAATTTCTAACACCTGTTCTCCACTGCCTCAGGTTCCCTGCCTGCCTGCTCAAACATACTCTCCTTTGGATTCTTTCGACCCACTGAGCAATCATCGTTGACACATGTCACGCTCTGCGGCTCTTCAACTCAATTCACCTCTTCCCCATCTCATCATTCCTTACCTCTGTCTGGTTTCCAATAAACCTTTTTATTATTTCCTCGGTCTGCTTCACGGATCCTCATTCAAGACTAAATCCCAACACTGTATTTAACTCTTTTAAATGAACTTCATGGCATCTAAAATCAAGATGTCCAGGTGGTGTTTTATTCTGTTATATACGGTTTGGACCACAGTACAGTCTTTGAGGTATCATTTTGTCTGAATACACCTTTTCCTGCTTGTGCGATGTGAGTGGCTGCTCTTATAATAATTCAAAGTATATCTATCAATCGGAGAGTAAAGAGTTCATTTGCTTTACACTATTTTTCATAAAATAATCCAATATTTGAGTTTAGGTGTGATACCTAAGCCCAGTGGAAGTCATTTTGGTTATTAGTCCAAGTGCAACTTTAACTGAATATTTAGCAACCAATCTCTGATGAGTTAACAAAATAAAGTCAACATCTTCATAGATAGTAATTCTGTCTGTAAATAATTGTGGTAACTTACGATTAGTGTGGTGGGTCAGAATTAAGGTGGACATTTTAACTTTTTATTAACAGATAAATACTCCCAATGTTTAATCCACTAATTGAAAGGCACATCCCTGACTCTGTGGCATTTAAATGTTATTTAAATTAGAAGAAAGATTTAACACAAATACAATGTCGTGGAATTTGATGAATATGAAATCTTTCTCAGCAGAAGCAGGAACAAAGTTATGTTTTAACCTATATATATATACTTTACTGGAGTGAAGCCCACTCACCTTATTGCTGCTTTTTAAAACTCGTATTAAACTGTGGGAGTGCAAAACTTTTCTGCAGAGCGGAATTAACAGCTGGTCATTGGAAAATAACAATTTTATCCTAAAAAATGTGTTGTACGGTTTCTGTTGCACTTTTATTGGTATATGATTGAATTCAGTTCAGTACACTCATTATTTATAGTTATAATTTCTTTCTGCTTTTGCCTCTTCCTTCAGGCTTACACAGCTTTTTACAAAGTTATACTGCTGAATTCTCCTGACCCATGGAATCTGTTTTCTAACTTTGTATCCTCTAGTAGCTCTTTGTGTGTGTGTGCTGGTGCAGTATTTGGATGCAGCCTCTGTTTTGAGCAGCATGAATTACACAGAACTGGGATGAAGGTGTCTCTTCCTGCACCAGATAATGGAAAGTGACAGTACTGACAGTACCTGGAAATGCCAATACAATTCAATTGACTGTTGACTGCACCTCCCACCGCTGACACAAATCAATTATTACAGCCAGCCAAACTCACTTTCCAAGTTCAGTGAATTGAGCTGGAAAGGAACTGAGGCTCATTGTCAGACTTCTAAAAGTCATCGTCTATGGCTGCTTCATATCAAAACTATAAACTTCTGAAACCCCCTTGGAGACTACAATAGTTGTCATACTCCATTTATTCCATTATTCTTGTATATATTTTTATTATTCAGATTTTGGGATAGATGTGTTACAAAGTTGGAGATGTGGGTGGAAGACAACCCACTCTAAAGATGAAAAGACATTTACAAAACAGCTGCTGTTTTTGTTGACATCCAGGAGATACAGTACATGGTGTGTGAATATACTCAGGGTTTGGTACATAATGACATTGGGTTGTGTTGCAGGTGTAAATGAACATAATCACCAAACCATTCAATGACACTAACAGAATGAAAACTACAACCAGAAGAGAAACATACCTGGTTTTAAGTTAGTATTAAAATAATTAACCTTTGAATCCTAGACTTTTTTCTTGGTTTTCTCTGAAATGGATTTATTGCACAGATGCCTTAGGCCTAGGCATATATGTATTAATTTCCTCAGGATTGGTTGGGCTGCTTGAAAATGTCAGAAAATGGCATGTTAGTATCACATATTGCATGTGTTCAGACCTCCTCACGTTTTGCACGCTATTGTGTTATAAATTTACTACATTTGGCAAATGTTATTCAAAGTGAATTACAACTGTGGGCAAACACACCAACACAGAGCTTCAGCACAGTAGGAGATCTTGAATTAAGTACTAAGTGCAAAATGTATCCAATGAGACAAAGACTAAGGGTTAGGGGTATGTAGTTGGGTGTTATCTGCATAACAGTGATATCAAAAAAGCCATGCAAGCGGATAATTGGATCAAAGGAAGTGGTGAATATTGCAAAAGCGAGGGGCCCCAGCAATGAGCTCTGGGACACCCCTGTGGCGAGAGAATAGGGTAAGGATATTTGTCCATGCCATGACACACAGAAGGAATGCTCCTTGACATAGGATTCTGACCAAGAAAGGGCTTCTCCCGAACTGCCTATATTGAAGAGAATGGATTGCAGGATGTGGTAGTTCACTGTATCAAAGACTGCTGATAGGTCCAGACAGATAAGAAGTGAAGACTGGGCTGCAGCTCTAGTCGCCCTCAGGGTTCCTGTCACAGATAACAGAGCTGTTTGAGTGGAGTGGCTGCTTTATAAGCCCAAATGATTTAGATCAAGGAGGCTGCTCTCCAAGTTTGTAAACTGCCCTTTCGATAGCCGCAGCGAAGTGACCGGTCAACAATTGTTAATTGAGCAGAGTTGAGTGAAGCTTGAGCACTGTCACCTGAGCCTGTTTGAATGCATTTGGAAATGTTCCAAAACCCAGTTAAGCATTTATCACATGTCTGGTTCCTGGTGCAATGGTGGGGGATATGGTTGGAGCAGATTGGTAGGACCAACAGGTCCAACGGGTCCAACAGGATGTTTTGATGTCTTGTTTTCAGTGAGAGGGGTGAACCAGAGAGGTGATGCAACAGGACATCTAGTTGGATTTCTGCATTTTATGCTTTTTGGAACCTTGCAACTCAGTTAGATTGAGCAATTTGGTGAGCAATTAGCCAGAGGAGGCAGAGAAAGGGTATGAGAGCAGAGCAGGACTGCTACATGTTTATTGTAATGATGTGCTGCCCTTGATGAGGCTTGAGCATGGAGGATGATATGTCCTTAGTTTACTCTCAATAATCTTTAATAACAATGTGACTTTTGCTAGCAATAACACCTTCTAGGGTAAGTTTCTACAAGCTTCGTGCACTGGGATTTAGGCATTCTGTGTGACAGATCCTCTCAAGCTCCATCAGATTGGATGGGAAACTACTGTAAATATCCATCTTCAGGTGTTTCCACAGATTTTGTATGTGGTTTAAAGCTGGGCTTTGGTTGGAATGCTCAAGGACAAGCAGAGATGTCCTGAAGCATTTTCTTGGCTGGATAGCTTCAGGCCATTGTCTTGTTGAAAGATATGCGCACACTGAAGCATCATTTCCTTGAGGGACCAATCTGTTATATTTGTTATGCTAGCAGCTAGTTAGGAGGTCCCAGTCCGAAAGCTCAACCATGAGGATCAATTTAACATAGTCTGTAATGTACAGCATTTGTTTTTAGTCCCAAGACAATCCCAAACCATCTGTTTCCTCTTTATGTTGTGATGTTGTGGTAATAATATCCTACACCAAATATCAAAGGTCACAATTATTTACAGGTGAAACGTACAGCAGTTAATGTGTAATACCCAAAACTACCATAAATTGGGGCTGGAAATTAAATCACAAAGAAAAAGAAGCATTAAATATCGAGCTGACACAGACACTGCAGCCAGTTAAACCTAATACCCATGACGAAAGGTGTGTGACTGAGCGAAGATGAGTCAGTGCAAAATCTTAAGCTGATAAAGGTAGCTGCTGAAATCATAAACTGAAGTGTTGCGTTATGTTTCTCATTGAAATATAGTAGCTGAGGTTGATTGTGATGATATAGTGTGTGCTTTGCTGCTTAGAAAGATTATCATTGTTGTGGATTTGCAAGAGTTGTTGTAGGATAGTGTGTGTGTAGGTTCAACACTATTACAGTATTTACAGTATGAATCCTAAAAGTGTATTATGATTATTACTTTTAATTCAATGTTCTTCACAAAAATGACTGTTATTTCCAATCTGTCACTTCTCTATCACCTTGTTTTTCCTGTTAATTAATTCTTCTCCTGATCTCTAAATGGTCTTGTTTCTACAGAAATGTGTAAAGATAGGGGTCGTCTTTTCATTGGATTCAACAGGGCATGTCTATGGCCCCCGGGGGGGAGACAGGGCTGAGGTGAGTGTGTGGTGCCCACTGTGAGTCATATCTACTCACTCGCTGTATACTGCTGGATCACAAAACCTTTAAATAGAATATATGCCCATGTGATGTCTGTGGTGTAGCCGCAGTGGGGCTGCAGGTGAGCTGCTCCATAGGACATGGTGCAGGTTCATACTACCGGTAAATGTGGCCCCTGGCTGTGCTATTAGAGGCAAATTATCCGCGACAGGCAAATTGCCCTCCGTGCTGATGAGCCGGATACTTAAAGACACCTATTCTGGTGATTTTAATCAGCTAAATAAACTGATGTATTCTTTCTGTTGCTCAGCCCTTGATGCTACGTGATTTGCCCTGTACGACTAGGTGAGATGTTTATGACGGCCAAAAGTGAGGGGTTGGATGACTGCTAGAGCTAAACCAGGAAGCTTCTTTGCTTTTTTGTTTTTGCAAGATTCATTTCTTTGATGAACGCCTGCCTCTTACTGCTTGAATTAAACTATATCATCGAAAGACAATTCCTAGCTTTATGTTAGGCCAACAGAAGTGCATTTCCCTGGAGATCCCAGAGGACTGATTTCCTGTTTATTTTACTACACATTGTAATTACAGAAGCAAAAGGCAGGGTTGTATCTTCAGAGAAAAAAATGAAACATAGAGTAGGGCGGGACTGCTGTCATTGCGCTGCCTGTTTAATCAGGCCTCACTGCATCATAATCATCATAATGAAGTAATTACTCAGTATTAACATATGCCATATTTAATCAGCAGCGTGGATTTCAGAGGTGCTGGAATGCAAACACGAGTCTGTTTACCACGTCAGACTGCTACTGTGGGCCACACTGAATTACCATCCTGAATCAACCAGGCAGAGCCACACTTGCTGTTTGTCAAATGAAAATAAACTCAGAAGTAAAAGTTAAGAGTGTGAGTCAAAAGTTTGGTTTCGACCAAAGTAACTGGAACTTTTTTTCGAGGAACTAAAAGGTTCCTGCAGACCTGTTGTCCCCCTGCATTTCTACCACGGGCCTTAAGACCATGGGGGATGTGGCAGAGATGTCGATCGGAAAAAACGACGAGCACTAGAAACAAATTTCAAAACACCTGAAATATTCGACTTTACACATTAAACCAATCAGGCATCTTCAGCTCTGCAAGCCCCACCCCTAAAAAATCCTGTAAAGTACTGCCCTCTGAGCAGGGACGTTTTGGGAAGGTTCAAAGTTTTACCCAGAGATGAATTTAGAGCGTGATCTCTGCTGTGGAAACAGAGAAAGAGGAGGTGCTGCCACCGGAGCCAGGACAGGATCAGCATGATGCCCTTGTGCTGTTCAACACTGACCTGAGCACATTCAAACAATGTAGGCCAAATAACCACAGAGATGTGTTCTCAGAAGGGTCCTGTCCGAAAATGTTTTTCTTTCCTAAAGTCAGATTTGGCTGGTTACGCTAACAACACTGTGTTGATTTTATTTCATATAAACTATCAAGCTACACTTTTATTTAGTACTTCTAAAAATACAGTATATCATTGTATAAATATTATAATATAAATTCTAAAGCTAATGCTATACAAGTTTATCTTGTTTTGTTTAATTATATCCTTGTTTTCTTGAATTTCTTTTCTCCAGAATGATACAACATTGTCATTTTGTATAAAATGCGTTGTTGCCTTTTTTTCTTTTAAGTATAATTCTGTTCTCCATATTTGTTGCATCCAGTAGAAGATTGTGTGTGAAGTTTTTTCTTTCTGGTGTCAAACGAGTGATTTTACTGAATAAATCACTTAGAGTGTAAATCTGTTTTGTAAACTGGTAAAAACTGAATTATGTTTGATTTACATAACTGCTATTATGTAAATCTGTGACAAATTATATAAATTGAATAATGTGTCTTAAATAAGTACTATTCATGCAGTGTAGTGTACGTGGGAAATATCTGATTCTGTTAACATAGATGATTTTGGTAATTGATTAAAAATATTCTGTATTATGCGTTACATTGTGTTACTTAAATAACATAGTCTGGATCCCCCACATTAAAAAAGTCTGATTGAATGACAAATTAAACCATGGCGGTCATTTCAACACATTGCATCTGAGAGTGCACATTCAAGTCTTAGCTATGACTGCCCCACTGTGGGAAAAAATGGAACTGCATCACAACGTGGCTGAAAGTTGTTTCCGGCACAGATGATGTCAGGACTGAAAGTGTCCCCCGGAGAAAGGACATGGTGGCCTTTGTATATTTCTTTCACAATAGATGAGACCTTTGAAGCAAAGGGTTCTTATCAACGTTTTAACTGCCATCACAAATATTAGTAAAACACTAGAAACAGCCTGACAAAAAGAAGGAGAGACATAAAATAGAAAAAGAAAAAAAACGTAGGAAGGAATGCTGTGACCAAACACAAAAGATAGAAATAAATCACACTATCAGACTGGAAATATTTCAAAGCATTCAAAAATATATGACATGGGTAAATAACATTTAATTTAGCTGACGCTTTTATCCAAAGCGACTTACAATAAATAATGTCATCGAACTGTTACTCTTACATTTTCTTAACAACTCAACTGTCATTGAATCTTGTGAAGTCAAATCACTGCTCAAAACTAAACTAAATATGGTGTTTGTAACTTTGAGGTTCACTGGTGGCCGAGGGATCTGTCGATGTGACAAACTAATCTCAACTCAAAGTTTAATTAGTTGCTTTTTCAGACCTTTCAACCACATCTCAGTCTTCAAGAGACTGGATAAACACTGTAAAAAGCTACAGGCTGCAAACACCAAAACTAAACCATTCACTGCATCCATTTGGAAAAAATTCAAAGGTCATCAACCAGAAGTCAGAAAACTGATAGTTGGGCCTTGAGTTGAGATTATTTTGTTACAATTAAAAGAGGGTACTGTTTCTAAAGTCCATGTAAACGTCAGTGCGCAGTAGGGGCTGTCAGTGGAGGAGCCCCCGGTAACCTACTTTTTACATACAAGAGCAAGTCTGACCAAAGACAAAGGTACTTTAAATGGAATTCGTTTGAGTGAAGGAAGTTTTATAATCACTTTTAAGTTTTAAAAAGTTCCCACTATAGAAGTGTGCTTACCAGTGTTATAGGGTAGCTAAGCCAAACTGTAAAGGGCTTTGAGTGGTCATCAAGACTAGAAAAGCACTATATAAATACAGATCAATCACCATTTACCAAATGAAAAGAAAAATAACTCTGCTGGGAGTTTTCTACCACGTGTCATCACTTACGGTCGTGCTAGCTGCTCTGTCCTCTCCTCTGCTGGAGACAGATTTGTTTCCAGAGGATGTAGTGACTCCGCTCAAATCAAATCTAATCTAAAAATATTTTAGGATCGCATAAAGGCCCTCTGAATTGAAAAGGAAATCACTTGAAGATTCACGGCCCTAGAAATAAAAAAAATACCATAACCTTCAACTTTTTTTCAATCTCCTCAACCACCATCCTCACCACCAACCCCCCAGAACTGAGACAGCGTATCATATACCATGTATAGTACACACTGTACTTGATTACTCTGGCCAGTCAAGAAAAAACATCATTACAGAGCCTGCAAGTCAGAGCTGTTTGATTCCTCATACTGTATTTGCAAGTGTCTGGTAAAAACATGAAGCTTTATTACGCCCTTGTTCTAGAGTTGACAGTAACTAGCAGCTCAACGTGTGATGTCATGATGACAGCCTGCCCTCCTTCCTCCTTCGACTTACGCCTGTGGTTTAATCACAAAGCGTAGGTCCCTGTGCACCAGTCGCTAACTGGTTGAATTTACAGTCTGGGGGAAGAAGTCCGAAATCCCAGAATGCTTTATGATTGGGTGCAAACTGAGTGCAGGAGGAGTCATCAAACAGTTCAAAGTGTTTTACAGGAAGAGAAAGGACAGAGATTTAGATAAAACACATTTGTTTGATATTGTTTTTATAACAAGAGATAAATGAACAGTTAACAAAGGGATAACAGGATTAAAACATTTCATGGGCCCTTTAACATTGTTTAATTCATTGTACATTATTTCAAACCGCAGTTTCAGTCACAGTCTGGGTTGATTTCCACACAAAACCAAGTGAACAAATCTTTAGAACTTCCCTTTAAACACAAACTGCAAAACAAAGAACTTTAGAGGGAGAAGCTCCATTAATGTAAAAGGAACCTGATCATTTCCCCACTCACTGAGGATGTGGAACTGTCTGGGGCTAACATTATCCAAAGTCCTTTAAAGTCCATGAATTAACAAAGTACATAGACATAGTACAAAGCTGACAGGGAGTCAGCAGTTCCTCTGTATAGAACAGTACCACAGTAATAATGTTGTCCATTCGTGTTGGATCCAGGAACCTTCAACCATCGTCACTGTGTCATTGGTCCTTTATACTGAGCACCGGGTCCACCAGCTTGTTATGAACATGCATTAACCCTACAATGCACATGAACAGTAAAACAAAGTATTTTAGATACACACAGAAAAATACCGACGATATAATTACTTTTATAATATTTTGTGACATGTTGATGTTCAGTTTAACTTAAGACCACTCGGAGTGACCTTTTTAGAGCTGTAGGGTACCTCCTTTAGTTTTTTGTTAATAATCAACTGTTTTGCTGCTAACAAACATTAAGAATTTTGACAGATAGTAATAGTTTAAAAACAAATCTCAACTAATAAACTCTTTAACATCTCTGCCCTCCTGGGACACCAGTACCATCTGAACACATAATCTCCACCTCCTTTCACAGTTGACAGACTGTCACTAACCCCACAGCATGAGGACATGTGCTTGTTTCTGAATAGTGTTGGTTATTGTGATTACCTAGAGTGCGCTCGTATGTGCACCAGTGACAAGCGAGGACAGGTGATACACTATGTTCTGTCTGCCTGTTGCGGATGGTAAAACACTTTATGGATGTTGATGTGATTCATGTGCTTTAATTTAATAACCTGTTTTTATATATTGACAATTACAATATGTGTAGGTGTATATATACATACATACATGTATATATACACCTGCAGGATTTAGTAGATCTGGTTGTTTGCACAGCAACAGATCCAGGTTGGTATGAAAGCAGAGTTCGGTCCACCGAGTTGAAGCCAGCATAGATCTGCAAAAACTTCTACCTCCATAAAGGTGCTAATGTTGAGGTTTTGGTGACACTGATTCTGATAAGTGTTGATTCAACTTAATTCTAATTTTGGATGCTGTTGTTTGCCATTTACTGCCGTTGAATTGAATTGTGATTGTAACTCTGATGTGTTATTTATATTTAATCAACCCCATTTATAACCTCTGGTATAACATTTGGTACCTTTAAAGTACTTCACAGTCTTGACTCGCAGCTCCAGCGTGGCGTCCTCGTCACAGACAAAGATGGTGCGTGGGTGCTGCTGGAAGGCTGATACTGTCCACATGTGGTTCACTCCCTCCTCTATGGCTTTATACAGAGCAAAGGCTTTGTGTGCTCCTGTGATCAGAATCATCACCTGAGCAGAGGACATCAACAGGGTTATAGTCAGTGCAGCTCCTACTTCCTGTAGATCCAGCTGAGTGTGAACATGAAGTTGGTTAATATAAAGTGTGACAAAGGAACTCTTAAGTAGTAACATCATTTGATAAGTGATCAGCGCTAAGCTCTGGTCTGTTCGCACTCAAACGCATCCTGAATGCATCCTGAGAACTGATCACTCAAACCATAGTAGAGCTGCATACAGCACATTTGATTTTCTCAGCCCCCCCCGACTGCTCTCGCTATCCTTTCTCTCTTGCTTGCACTAACACACGGACACATACATTGGACCCAACAGACATCTAATAATTTGATCTTTGTGAACAGAAGATGCATTCAGGGCACATTTGAATGTCAGGTGTGAACAGAACAATTAGATAATGATGTCCACTTGTGATCTCTGAGGATAGATGTTAATAGCAGGTCCGAGCAGGGACTATGTGTACGGCTTTGATGATGCAAAACTTAACACAGTCTGTGAACCAATCGCAATGAAGCCCAGAGTTGCCCTCAGAGCGCCTGGCCCCACACCAGAAAGACTCTTACCGTGCCAGTTGTCATAATGTTAGTGTGTGAGAGTGTTGACAATTTATTTCATTATTGTATAGTTTCTTTAGTTTTTTTTTTGTATTTGTCCTTGGAAAAGTGCTACATTAATAAAGCCATAATAATAACAATAATAATAATTATTGTTATTATAATTTTTATGTTACAACTGCGGTCGTACATTGTCTGTTGTGGGTGTGTTTTCTGTTTTTCCCATGGTGAAAGTTGGCCTGACTTGTTGAGTAAGCTACATGCAATTAAGACGAGGTGGTGATTGGTGGACTAAGGCCGATCTTGCAGCTGATTGGCTTGCTGCTTTCAATAAGAAGACCCAAGATGGTGCGGTTGAGTTGCAAGGGGACACTCATCTTCCAGTAGAGGGCAGTACTGCATTACTAATGGACAAACATACACTGCTGAAGGTTGTTTCACCCTCAATGATGTCCTGTCATTGTTCATTGAGTATTTCAAAACATTGTGTTCGTTTTTTAAGTAAGCAGTAAAGTTTGTGATTTTTTTTCATATTACTAATGAATACAGGTACATGTTTTTACTTACATTATGTTAGCATGGAAACAGCAGGGAAGCTACACCTTGCTGACATGTTTTTTAAAAAATATGAGCTTATTGAATCTAACACAGGGTTTGATTTGTGTAAACAAAATGTACATATATAGTACAGAATATGTTGCAGTGGTCAAGTAAGATGATGTTATGGGAGGAATGAATGAACTGCATTCCAATCTGACCTCTTTGGCTGCCATGACAGTTCCTACACCCACAGTGAGAGCCATGGTGGGAACCTTGGACAGGTCGTTACCAAAGAAACGAGCGTTGGCCACAATGGTGTCCTTAGCCAGGGTTTTCACTCTGGTCCTGGAAACGAGGCTGGAGCCCGGCTCATTGAACGCAATATGACCATCAGGGCCAATACCTACAGAGACACAGTGAGAAGGAACCAAACCACTTTACATTACACAAGAGATTAAATCCCCCTAATGTCATCTACAATAGGCTCTGTTTTACTGATGAGTTACAGCAGATGAAACATGTCTGACCTCCAACAAACAACTCGATTCCTCCGGCCTTTGCGATCTGCTGCTCGAAGGCCTGACACTCAGCCTCCAGGTCGTCTACGTTTCCATCCAGGATGTGAGCGTTGGCTGGATCGATGTCGATGTGCTTGAAGAAGTTGTTCCACATGTAGGAGTGGTAACTCTCTGGATGAGCTCGTGGGAGACCTGAAGAACAAGAGGGTCACCTCGGTAACCTAAGAGCTACGAGGCCAAATAACAGCCTGCTTCAAAACCATGGGACCTCAATTGAAATGATGCTAAAATTAAACAGTTCAGAGCTAACCCATGTAAACAGACCAGGACACTTCATTTGACATAACACACATCTCTAGGACAGCCTTCTTCCACATGTGCATTATCATGAAAATTAGAAACATCCTGTGTCAGAAGGAGGCTGAGAAACTAGTCCATGCTTTTATGACCTCTTGACTGGAATTTTTTAATTCTTTATTATCAGGATGTCCCAGTAAGTCTGTGAAAAGCCTCCAGTTGGTCCAAAACTCTGCAGCACGAGTGCTGACAGGAACTAGGAGAGATCATATTGCTCCTGTCTTAGCTTCTTTGCATTGGCTCCCTGTAAATCCTGCTCCTTACATATAATAAAGCCCTTAACAATCAAGTCCCATCAATTATTAAAGCAGCATATTATCCCAATAGATCACTTTGGTCCCTAAACACAGGCTCTCTTGTGGTTCCTTCTTTCTCCTATCTCCTCCATTTCAACCCAACCTGTCGAGGCTCATGTCCCTGTCACACTGAGCCTGGTTCTGATGGAGGTTTTTTCCTCTCCACTGTCACCAAGTGTTTGCTCATTGTAGGAACGGTTTGATGTCTGTCTAGAATATTGTAAAGGTCTTTAAACTACTCTGTTAAACTTTTTAAAATTGGATGACCCTCTCAACACATTACTAAAAAGTCTGTGTTTGCAAAGGTCAGTTTGCAGAGTTCCAGAGTAATGAAGTCAAAAGTTACCTCTAAATGGTGGAAGTGTGCAATAAATTTGTCGCCTAATCAAAATTTAATTTCAAAATGTGCTGGAAACATTACCTCAATTGCACAACATCTATTCATTGGCTGAGAAACAACGTAACAAACTAAAATACATGCAGAAGGAAGCAGAGTGATGACACCAAAAATGTATCAGAGCATGTCTACAGAGACTGTTCACTTCCTATTGATGCCATTGGACTGAAATTAGCTGCAAGTCACCTGCAGGTCAGTCGTGAAGTAGTCCTCAATGAATTGGTAGTGAATAGAGCTTAATGGCTAAAATAATTATTTACGCCTGCTTCTGGACAAAAAGGATGCATTGTATTTGAATTCTTGCAAATATGCAAATCGATTACATGTCAGAGTTGATATGAAAGAATAGTTGAGGATTTACGACTGATTGCGACAGGACACCCTTCTCAAGGCACTCAGAGGAAAGCAGGACCAGGTGAATCATCGTGTCTGACAGAGAGATGTAAATGTGGCAGCTAATAACTGGTCATGGTGGCATTATGTTTCATGGTCACATAAAAAACAGACTCTGGTGAACCCCAAAAAACGGTGAATGCTGTAAAGTGTCATGTGGTGTGTCAGATTAAAAGTTGAAAATCTAAACTAAATTCCACCTCTCATATCACAAACATAAAGAGAATTGGCAGAACATTTTTTTCACCCCATAAATTTTATGTTTGAGGGCAACAGCTCCATAGGGGTTCCATTCAATCTTGACCACACAACGTGGAGGTTGTTAGAGTGGAAGTTCTCCATTTGTTAGAAATGCTCTGTAGCATCTCTGAAGCATTGGCTGGATGTGCTGCACAACTCAACACGAGGTCCGACAGAGGACGTGAGCCATCAGCTTTGCTCAAATCTAGTGCCACAGCATGTTCTCCCAAATATTTCAGAGCTGCTCACAAACTTAAGGATCCATTGTGGAGATGAAGTGGACATTTGAGATGAATCAGTCAGCCTTTAACTCACCTACATATTCATCCATGTTGAAGGTTTTCACATATTTGAAAGAAATATCTCCATTTCTGTAGTATTCAATTAACTTCTGGTAGCAGCCGTAAGGAGTGCTCCCTGAAAGACATTGGACACGTTAATGCACTCCACTCAGTTGCAGTGATGTTGCAGAGATACTTCACCCCTGAAAACCCTGGAGAACATCAGTGTGGGTGTGGACAGTGCCGACCTGTAGGCAGCCCCAGAGTGAAGCATCTGTCGGCGGACGGCTGGAACTGGATGATCTTGTTGCGGATGTATTTGGCTGCCCACTCACTGGACAGATCGTAGTCGTCCAGAATGACCAGCCTCATTGTATCAGCTTTCTGAATGAATGAGAACGATATAATTAATGATAAATAACAGCCTGGCTGGCCAATTATACAATGTCAACAGGATTGTCATTTATTTTAATTTTATTTTCTAGGAGGAAAATAAATCAGAGCACTTAAAAACATTTGCGGGCTTTGGTCCAGACTCAGTTTCAAACTGTTTCCCAGTGGGTTTACAGGACAGGAGTGATGCAAACATATAGTTTCATCTCACACAGACTAAACTAGACACAGAGAGTAGAGAAGAAGTCAGAGGACCAAAGAGCAAGATGTTATAACAACTAAGTGATTGCAGATCAAGAGCAACATAACCGACGTCTAATACACATCTATATATTGCCGTTAGAACCACGCCAAACTCCATTCAAAACGTGCAAACTGGATGCCTGTCTGCTCGCCCATTTTCAAAGATGTTAGCCTCGCATATTTAAAATATGATCTACAGCATATCACTGCCTCACAATGGCTGGATATAATCTGCTATCGATCTGTGTATGGAGGGAGAAACGAACGGTGCGTGACGGAGAGCGACTCTCACAAACAGGACTCTGGTAAATTGTCAGATTTTTCTCTGGCGTTTGGTGAGGACGTGGCTATTAGCATGTGCAATGCTAGCGAGAAATTCGTTCCACGCACATTTAGTGAAACGTGTCGCTGATCTGAAGTGAAACAACGAGATAACTGTCAACAGGAAACAAACGCTTCAACAAGAACAAGTTTTTACCTTCAGTCAGTGGAGAAAGTCAGCTGACGTATCACGGCCGCTGTGTCACATGATCTGCTTCTGTCACATGATCCACTACCGGTCAGGTGACGTCACCAAACTGCTTTTGCTAAACCATAGACAAATAAAAAAACGATACTAATAATAATAATTATTTTCTATTTGATGTGACCTTGTAGGAACAGTTACTCATGAATTGGGCAGTATAATTTGAAGATTGAACATCCACACAGTTCAGTGAATAATAATATTATTAAGGACCAAAGGTGGAGGAAGTACTCAAACAAGTAAAAGTACAAATAAATAGATCAAATGTACTCAAGCAAAAGTACTACATCAACTTTTCTAACTGTGCTTGCAGTATATTTTGTTTTTCAGAAAAATAGTGCAGGCTTTGTCATATTAATAAAGAATGCTGCAGATGCTACTGCTGAAAACATGTGACATGAGTCTTGGCAGTGGCCTCTTCTGAATCTATTCCAGGTGTTTCTTTTTCACTAGGTGCTGCTGCGGAAGGCGGGGTCTAATGTTAACTGCCTGATTTGATTGGATCAGTGAATAAATCCCACCCTAAGGGTCAGGGATAGGGTTACACAATGTGTCACATGTAACATAATGCATTGTGAAAACGTAGTGGAGTGGAAAGTACAGATATTTGCTAATTATACATGTGGTGGAGTAAAAGTGATAAGTACCGGAAAATAAAAAAATGCTTAAGTAAAGTACAGATACATGCAAAATATGTTACAACAGTAACAAAGTAAAGCATTGTGTTACATCCCATCACCGTTAAAGACTAACACATTAACGCCAGTAGATTAACAGAAATATTTCATGTGTTTCATGATTAGCTGGATGCATACATTACATTCCTATGCTGCTTCAGTGACTTTTTTGATTACTATACCTCCAAGCACAATCAGACAGACCAGCCCTCATGTGAACATGAAGAAAAAACAGTGACCACAGCAAAGATCAGTATCTTTACACAAACACTCCATCTTGTACTGATGGCTCAAAGTAACTGAGTACATCTACTGGGCCTGTACTTGTACTGTACTTTTTTTTTGGGAAGACTTTTTGAGGGAATATTTTACTTTATGCTGCACTACGTTCTGAAAACCCATTACACTGACATTTTATACATTGACCACAAAAGTTTATATAATGTATTGTAAGAAAATGATTAAAAAAATATATAATTACATATTTAAGTGATCTCAGTTCAAATATTTGAACACTGCTATAAATCAACAAATGGACTATACACACGTAGAACTAATCAGGTCATATGATCCACTCAAAGCAACCATTACTATATAGTTCACTTGATCAACTGCCAGACCTTCAGGTTAGTGGACGACTCTTTCTAATCACGGAGTCACAGCTGCCCTTAAGGAACATCCGAGAGGAGGCCTCCCAGTAATTTCTTCTGATAATAGTGTTAATGGATTATCTCAGATTGAGTAGTGATTATTCAAAGTGTGAGCTCTCCCGACGACCAGCAAACCCCAAAAGCCTAATCCAAAGGAGCCAAAACACACAAAACAAGCGTAGCTGGGTTTAAAATTTAATCTTGTAACATACTCCTTTATCAGGGAAATCATACAATAAAAACTTTAAAAGATCACAGTCAATGTTTCATGAACAGTTGATGTGTATCTGAGATTTGGAGTAGAACAGTCGGAAAGTTGGAGGAATGAGGTAAAACTATATTCTTCTCTGCAGCTGAACATTGATGGTTATGGTCCCAGGTGGTCACTGGAGACAGGAGGCTGTGTACACCAGGCAGCGATCTGTTAAAATGTTCTGTTCATTCTTTCTTCTTGTAGTCCTCCAGGTGGGCCAGGATCCACCCAGATGGGCCCAGGATGGCCAAGGAGAACATGCCGAGTCCAATAACAGTCTCCTAGGTAACAGACAGAGTATTCAGTCAGCTTAACATAAGTGAAAAGAAAAAAATCTGTTGACAGATTTGAAGGTCAGCCAATTAATACATTTATTAATAAATAGACCATATCTACCATCTGTATTACTCTACAGGGTATCAGTAGTAGGACGCTTTTGTAGTATTGAGTCATTTATTGGCTATAAGTTGGGTAAAATACAATAAACAGTTAAAAGAGCGAAGAACAAAAATAACATACCTATTATTATACTACTAACTTTCTTTAGATATGATTACCTTAATCTTTTTTTCCAGTCTTTCTGGCTTTGTAAAGCAGTAGGTACCTTGAAAGGTGCCATGTAAATCCAAATGATCATTATTACTACTATGTGACCTTGTTTTCATTGCTCTCTTTGCTGCCACTGGCTCGAACTAATGCCTCTAAAGAACTTCCCATTCAAACTGAATCCCTCAATCAGAACTGATATCGACTATCGAGTGTAGACTTCAGTAAATGTTACTGAGTCACCGGCGGTGCTTCTGTCTTAGTGTTAATGTTACTGTACAAATCCTGCTGACACAATCATTGTCAACACTATAGGGTTCCATTTTGATGATATGTGGACAAACTAACCTCTGATACTAGTTTACACAAACACCGACAGGACTGTTGAATTCTTAGGCAGTTAATAACTCAAATCTGAGTGTAAGGTACGGAGACGTGGGACATGTTCACAGAGGAGGACTGTACATCTTAGTGATGTCCTGCGGTAAAGGCAGAGGGACACTGTGTAACTCCGGACTGACGAGTGATTACGAAAGCAATAGTTTCATAAACAACTGTTAGCACAACGCTAACAGCTAGGGTGGCTAACCGTGTTAGGACGGGGCTCACTAATGCAGGAAGAGGAAAACACCGAGCAGCCGCTTAAAATACGTCCCCGCATATTCAGTCATTTGAAATCCGTCACTTTAGTTAAATAGATACGTTAAGGTTTAAAAATAAAACACGCGCCCAGCACTGCCTGCTGACTTTGACCTCGTCAGCCAAGGACAGCTAAAGCTTGTAGCTCGTCGTTCAGTTAGCATGAAGCCAAGGTGGGTGAGAGACAGCGGCAGACTCACGAGGGGGCCGATCTTTTCCTTGGCCGGTCTCGAGTAGATAGTGGCCCGCTGAGTGACGGCATGTGACCGCAGGGCCGGAGCAGCACGGCTGGCGAGAGTCCTGAGGAAGACCGGCATGTTTGTCTGGAGCGATGGAGTCTTCTCTTCTGAAGGAGCTGGTATGGAGTGAGGAGGAAGTGCTTCTGTGTCTCCACTGTCCAGTGCGCTCCACACTGCCACCTCCTGTCCTGGAAGGTCGATGACGCACCACCACCACAGTGAAAGCGTCACGGTGATAAAATATTTCCCAAACTTATGACTAAATGTATCGTTAAAATAAGCCTTGATACATCTGTTTACAAATTAATATATCATACACTCAATTACAAACTAATTCATGATTTGATATTTGAATGGGCAATAAAAAGAGGACTTAGAGAAATAATTTACAATTTAAATAGTAATTCATCAATAAATTGTTCATATCAAAGAGGGGTTTACAAAAACAACATGAAACAATCATAAGGTATATTATTTAAAATGACATTAATAAAATCATAATTAGTGGAATGTAATTTAAAAATCTATTTTAAAGATACAGTTTAAAAGGGAAAAAATATTAACAGATAAACAAACTGAATTTACAATAAATATATGAATTAGGAATTTAATAGTGATTTGCATTTTCATTGACGTTTTTGTGTAGTCTATTTGTTTGTTAGCAGGGTTACATAAAAACTACTGGAAGGATTACCAGGAAACTTGTTGGGAGGATGTGATATGGGTCAGGTACAAACCCATACAATTTTGGTGCAGCAGAGGGCAGATTAAGGAATGTTATTTTATTTTATTTCCACTTTGGTTGACATTGCGAGATAGATAGTAACTCCTGGAACATGACGACAAGATTCAGGTTTGTTTAGGGCACTGATATTTGAGTGTGTGCAATTGCGAGCAGATCGAAATAAAAATCCAGATCTGGTGAATTTAATTGCCGTTTCATGAGGGGACTGTTAGACCTTGGCGCAGATATATGCTCTCTGAGTGCCCCTCTAGTTGTGACATGTTTTTTAAAGTCCATCCAATGTGTGTGTGTTATCTTCAGACCCTTTCCATTAGTATATTTACTATATTAAGCAACCTAATCGCACAGGGAATTAAGACCATGGGCCTTTCCCAGCTGGTAATCCAGAGTTGGTGTTGGCCACAGTTTGTACACGCAGTGAAGTGAATAGTCTTTAGGCATTTACACAACTTCAGTTCAGTTTTGTAATGTCGCTCACTGGCCAGAGCCCAACAGCTCCACGTGAGTGGTAATCCGGTCTTGTGCAGCCCTGTTGTTCACGTTACTTACACACAGCCTCCTGCTATCTGGGGACACAGGAGCAATGGTATGTAATAATCCCCCTCACGTTCACCCCCCCCACCCCACCACTCCACCCCACCACCCCACAAGTCCCTTCAGATCTTAGATAGAAACAGCATTTTGCCATACTGGCTCACTACATCTCTTTTGTTCCCATTTTGTTATCACCGTTTTTTAACTTCATTCCAAGACTGTCTGTGGGAAGACTGCCGGCATCAACGAAGTGAATTCTTTTTCTAACAACAAAGAAAATGGGGATTGACTCTGGGGTTAATATTTCAGATGATGTTGTACCTTACGGAGGAAAAAGTGCCTTTACTCAAATGGAGCACAACATCGTGGCTGGATATCTTATTACTGCAGGTAACTGGTAGCATTTTAAACATATTTCATTGTGACAAATGATGTGAGTATTGTGTTTTCTGTAGAACCAAAGAATGTACCTCTCTGATGTCAGGGACATTCCAAGAGAGTCATTGTTTTAACATGAAGTACATTCAACACAGCTCATCATTTTCAAACTATCAGGGAATTTTGAAATTGTGAGCAATGTTGGTTGTTTTACAATTTCAGACAATTAATCTCTATCGATGAACTATGAACACAGCAATGAGTTTATGTGATTTCATCAAAACTCACTGCTGCTTTCCCCAGTATTGGGGGGAAAAAGAAGAGAACATCAGTGAAAGATGGTGGCTTTGGTAACATTTAGAATAAAGAAAACACTTCTGGTTTTGTAATTCTTGTCATCATTGTTTTGTTTTTAACTAACACAACCTTAACATAGTCTTTTGAGTTACTCACACTGACCATAAAACCATTACTTGTGGGAAAAACGAAATAAATACGTTGACAAAGAACATGTACAGTATTGTTAAGGATTTTTTTTTTATTTTGTTATTAAGAAACAACACCGGCAGCAGTATTTGCTGTTGGAAATTGAAGTCAATGTGGTTGCATTTAATTTGTCATGATCTTGTGCTAGGTTTTATTTTGTAACTGCTTTTATTAGGTATCTATTGGGTTTTACTTTCTCCAATTCACCTACTCGACTCTTATCTCTTGTTATTTGTGTGTGTGTGTGTTTGCGCGTCTTCCTGTTGCCTGCTTGCTTTCCTGTAACCTGTCGGTGAACCAGTCATCCTGTAAGGCTGTTAACATTATTGACAGTTTCGTCATTGCACCTACCTGCCTCTATGTGTGCACTTGTGTCCAGTATTCATTTTAGTGTAAAAATCCAAACTGACCAGTAACGTGAAGTCAGCAGACATCCCCTCAGAGTTTGTCAGAAATATTCTTTGCCTGACCGGCTCTTGTGGTTTTTACAACGTTTTGCCGACTTTTTCATAAATGTTATGGGCCATAGTTTTTAAAAATTTGTATTGAATATATAATGTATTTATTGAAAAACTTGATATTGCAACATTGTTTTGTTTTTTTTATGAAATGCTTTACAGATTTTCCAATAATACGTCTTCTATAAAGAGGTCTATCCATATGGATATGCTCAACATTTTACTGCTTTTCCAGTTTAGGAGGATTGTTTTCTTGGCATCATTGAAACAAGGAAAACCACTTTTATGATGTGATTTGTCAGTGTAACAAGTCAACTCACAAGCAGTGTGATGGAGATAAGGGTTACATTGTTTATTTCCCCCTTCCCTCATCATGCTTCTTTTAAATCCCTGGTGATTCTTCATGTTTTTAAATTGTTTCCATTTTATAGGGTTAGGGTTAAAATATAAGCATTAAGTTCATCATGCAACCTATATTTTAATATTCAAAATGCTTTTGCAATGCATGTTTAACAACCTCAATAATCATTTTCAAGCAGTTACACACAGAACACAGAAGACGTTAATGTTCTTTCTACATTAGACTGAGAAAAGTCTCTTTTAGAGCAGCTTAGAACAATTAAGTGTTTTTTTCGTCCTCAGCCTCTGTGACTTCTGTCCAAATTATAGAATCTGTTCCATGTGCTGGCTGCGTCAAACGTTTTTTTCCTACATCTCAAGTGTATTTTTTTAAGATTAAAAACAAGACATTGATTTGGTAAATATAGATGATGTAAAAGATTGCGTAGTTTGTTTATATAAACGGTCAAAATGGTCTGTATTTATATAGTGCTTTTCTGGTCTTGAAAAACCACTCAAAGCAATTTACATTATTTTTCTTTATGTACTGTATGTATAAAACTTCAATTATCAATTATACATGATTGTATAATATATTTATATATAACCCAAAAAGGCAGATATCTAGAAAGAGCCTGGGAGAAGAGTATATTGAGTCAGTTTATATAAGATAATCATGTAAGTGCAGGTTCATTTGGAGTTTCCTTTGCGTGTGTATAGAATCGGGGGTTTCAGGATCTCCACCTCCCACTTCATGTCTCTGTTCTCCACATCTTCTCTCCTCTCCTCAGGAGTCATCAGTTTAACAAGCAACATCGTGGTGCTGCTCATGTTTGTGAAGTTCAAGGAGCTCCGCACGGCCACTAACTTCATTATCATCAACCTGGCTTTAACTGATGTTGGAGTGGCTGGTATCGGCTATCCCATGTCAGCTGCCTCAGACATCCATGGCAGCTGGAAATTCGGCTACACCGGTTGTCAGGTGGGTGGGATACTAGTGTTCAATTGTAATTTTGCCATGTTGGGTTATTCTGTACACACAATGTCTTTAACACGTCTGAGGAAAATTTGCAATGTATTATATTGGGCTGTATGAATGAAACTGACTTGACTTATTTCAATACTAAAACAATCTACATTAAAACGTTTTGTAAATCACAGCAAATATAATGTTGAAATGAAGATTTCAGTTGTTTTTTGGTGCATTGTTTTATTTCTTTTTTCTTTTGTTTGAATATGATCCCAGAAAATCATCTACTCAAAGGTCAGTTCTCAGAAAGAGCTATCATGCATGGTCCCATCATGGAAGTAAAGCAAAGTTTATTTTTATGACACAGACACATATCACAAAGTGCTTTAACATCAAAGTGATACAATCTAAAAGAGTCGGATTAAAAACAGAACAAAGCACCAGATGAAATATATAAAACTACATGTTATCGAAATGCTTGTCTGAATAGATGGTTTTTAGCTGCTTTTCAAAAATGCTCTACAGAGTCTCTGTTCTTCCAAAGCTTAAATGTGACTGACTGGAAATCATGATCCCTTTGAGTCTTAACGCGTGTCTGAGGTACACTAAGAAAGTCCTGGGAAAAGGAACTAAGTGCTCAGCTCGTGGACGGGGAGTCAGGAGGTACATGATGGAGCCTGGCCATAGGGCTCTAGAAGTGAGCACCAACATTTACTGTAGAATGAAGAGGAAGCCAGTAGTGAGATGTTAAAATAGGTGTAATATGTAATATGTAGTCTGATAGGTCCTTTTAATGGACCTGGCAGCACCTGAGCACTGCCTGGGTAATAAAAACGGGTTTACTGCTTGTTCAAGTTGACATAAAAACACCCAACTCAACTCCACCATCAGTACTGCGCTTTCTCTGGATCCAAGATGGCAGGACCTGATTCCAAGATATTTTGGCTTCCTTTTTGTGCAGTAGGAGGAAGTGGAGAAGCGTCGTCCATCTTTATTTACAGTCTACGGTGTAAACCAGTGAGGTTGGACTCGGCACCCTCCTCTGTTTAAACCATCTGTATAATGTTTGCTCTTGTGTTGTGAGGAGAATGTATTAATATAAGGGACGTTCATAATTAAATGTTAACAATCAATACGATTTTTGACAGATAAATAGTTCTACTATCAGTTAAATAAGTATAGGCTATATACTAATGAGGAACCCTACGTGGCCACGCTAGCAAGGCCTGTGCTGCATGCCTCACAGCTAACCGCTAACCCCACAGCATGTGGAAATGTTGTCACTGACTAAAAACCAGTAGATAAGCTGCTCACAATCCTGAGGATCTGAAAAATGTGATTATGTTTGTCCATGCTGTTAACCCTGTTGTGGGTCACAAAACCATCCCATGTACCACTGTGACCGTGGCCAAGACTTGGTGCTGTTGTATTTAAAAGGGTTTTTGCTATGCTCATTTGTTTATACATGAAAGTCTGCCTACTATTTGCATTTAAGCTCAGTAGTGTTTTCTATTCTTCAGTTTTACTCCAATCACAGCAGCTGTGTGTGATGATGTGAGAATCCTCGTGTTGCATTATGCTGCTATTAATATATGTGAAAATTAGCACCTTGTTATAAAACTCTTTGCTATGACTTATTCTGAGCTGCCCATGAGACTAAACCTGTGAGCAGACTGACGCACATTCACACAGGCCACGTGTTGGGGTCATTTCAGCAGATTATGTTTTTCTTTGGGTCAGACCTCGTTATTCCACAGTGATATTGACCCATGTGATGCTGATCTAGAGGGAGAGAGAGCAGGCCCAGAGCCAAACTATCCACCTGGACAGTGATGGCTTTCCTTCACACACTATATGACAGAGTAACATAATTATTACTCACACCCAGTTCAGTGGATATGCTTCGACAGATCAACATGCTGCTGATACCAGCTGATTTACAGACTCGCTGCTCTCAGCACTTACCATACTTGCCAATCTGTAGTATTTGTCGGCTTGTTAGCTTGTTAGCCTCTGAATGTTACATCCAGCTGCTCAAGGACTTTGAAGAGACTTGCTTTACTTTACATTTTTTACTTTTGGGCTGTCCTGACAATAAACATGTGAGTTGGTAGATTGCTGTTTATTTATATGGGGTTGGTCTATTGATTGAGTCTTTGTCTATAACTTTATTTGTCCCAAATATGCAGATTGTCAAACAGTTGCAAACTTAAAGGTAACACCAAAGCAGACCATTATGATGAACTGTCTGGTTTTAACTTCTGTGTTTCCGTCTCCAGATCTACGCAGCTCTTAACATCTTCTTTGGCATGGCCAGTATCGGCCTGTTGACTGTGGTGGCCATCGACCGCTATCTCACCATCTGCAGACCAGACATAGGTAGCCACTGACTGCTCCTCCGTGACCACAGAATACACTCACTTCACAGTTAGTTAGGCACACTAGTTTAACCAGTTTTAGAGAGGTTTCATTTCAAATGGCTGCAGTTTGAACACAATATTTCAAGAACCTTGAGAGAACTTTGCAAATGCCGCGCAAATGTTCATTGAACTGTAAGAATGAACTGATTAGATTTTAGTGGTCACTAGTCAATGTTGCTGTGACCTCACAAAACACATTTATTGTCTTGTGAATGCAATATCTTGAGGACGCTTTGAGAGAACTCCAAATAACTCAGATGAATTGGTTAGATTTGGTTGGTCAAAGGCGAAGGTCACAGGGGCCTAACAAAACATGTTTTTGCCCTTTTGAACCTGATATCTCAAGTCTCCCTTTTTTCTAGTTCTGACCAGTTGTCATTTGAAAAATTATAAAACTGCACTGGTTGGCAGAGATATACAAGCTCAGGGCGGTACTTTTAGGTTGAAACTAATCTGTTACTGTTTAAAGAAATAGACTTTCTTATTTCTATCAATTTTGTCAAACATGACGGGTTTGAAAATGTTTGCCGCTGCAAAGGAAATACAATCTTTTACAATTTTACTGACTTCCCTGATCTGAATGGTTTCTCTCTTCAGGGCAGAAAATGACGATGCAATCGTACAACCTTCTCATTCTGGCATCGTGGCTGAATGCTGTGTTCTGGTCCTCCATGCCCGTAGTGGGATGGTCTGGATATGCTCCTGACCCCACTGGAGCTACATGCACCATCAACTGGAGACAGAATGATGCGTGAGTCATGTGTCAGTGCACACCTGAACATGGCTATAAAATGTGGCTTTAAAAACTATGAAGAACTAATAACAAGAAATAATGCCAAAATAACTGCTGCCATGATAATCAACCAATGGGAATTACCAAAAACAGAGAAAAGCTACTAAACTAATTTCAGGTCATGACCGGCTCAAGTCCGTGACAAAAAGACGATCGGTGACGCAAAAAGTTGGAATGGTCAAATTAATAATTTATTAAACAACTAATAAAAACAACTTATAGTGTATAAAGTTATGAAGTGTGGCCGTCAGTAGATCAGTAGTTTTGGCATGTCTGCATAAGTGGCAGGATGGAGAAGCAGAGCTCCCTATTGAACCCCCTTCCTGAGAACCATTCATCGCATCTGCTTGACACTTGGTATGTGTATTGTTAGGGGCCCAAGGAAGTGCAGTGTGGAATTTGGTGTGATTTGGACACATGATATATGATATGTGTCTTCAATCAGTGTTTCAGACTGCATGTAGCCGCAACTTAACCACAGTGTGTTTCACTGGTGTCTCCCACTATGAGTAGCAATAGGTCCCATTTTGACAAATCTCCATGTACCCCAGATGCAGTGTCACTGAATGCTCCAGGGTACAACATCATCTCAAGTCATTGCATGTGGACTTTCTCCAAAATGTTTTTGCGAACTTTTACACCCAAATAAAGAGTAGACTCTCTTTTCATTTCTCAAAAATAACCATTTCATGACAGGTGTAGTGCACAGAAATCAAGAAAGTACAGTGACAATTGTGAAGTTGTTTGTATTGACACAAAAAATGGACCTGCACTGCACTAGTCTCAGTAAGTACAGGTAAACACACATTGTTCCAGATCTAAGGTCAAACATAACCCCATGTAATCATGTGTAAGCAGATACTGACTCTGCTTCTCCTCCACAGCTCCTTCATCTCCTACACTATGGCAGTGATCGCAGTGAACTTTGTGTTGCCTCTGTCTGTCATGTTTTACTGCTACTACAACGTGTCAGCCACTGTGAGGAGATACAAAGCTGGCAACTGCCTGGACAGCATCAACATCGACTGGTCGGATCAGATGGATGTCACCAAGGTGAAAACACATGAGCTCGCTCTTTTCTACTCTGCGGTCACTGAGATAGAGTTTGCCTCAGCAGCTTCAGTGTAGGCCATCATTTTAGTGGCTGGACAAAGTCAAAACAGTCAATTACTCAATGAGTGTTTTCCCTGTGTGCATCACCAGAAAATGAGTGACTTGTGAAATGCTTCTGGAGCACATTTTGACAATGGCAGAGATGTGACTTAAAAACTCCAGACTCAAGAATGTAATGTGTGAGTTATCCAGCCTGGATACAATTATGGTCAAATGTTTGTGGTCGTCCAGCTCACGTGCTCCTGTAGTCTTTTTCAACACTCTTCGCAGGTTGTGTATCAATATTGTTTCACATTCTGTGACCTCAATTTTTTTTTTGGGGACATCCAATTCTACTTTGTGCTGTCCTTCATATGTAACTTCATTTATTGTGTAGAGAAAAACTTCCAATGAGACTCAACAGATCCAGTCTAGACAACCTACAACAATGGTCATGTAGTGATTTCACTAAACAGCTTGTGTAGATGAGTTGTAGGCTCACTGCCAAGCTGACCTGACCTGTGTTGGAGAGTCTCATGAATACATTCGTCACACATGTAGTGTGCTATAGCCTTTAGGTGTCCACAGATCCTCCAAGCAGACTCACATTAAAACCTTGTGAGTCTGCTTGACCAGGAAAACCAACACAGTGAAATAACTGAGCCCTTTCCTCTAGGTTTTGTGGCTGGTTTGTTAACATGCCCATCTAAAGGTCTGTCTCCTACAATTATGTATACAGGTGTATTACATGAAAGCTTAGTTGTCATAATAGCGATTTAGTAGCACTTATATAGCACTTACATGTAGCACTTTGTAGTTTGACTTTCTTGAAGAAAATTGTACTTTCTTGATTCTTGTTCTGGGTTTGTACCCTCATGGTTGAATGCACTTATTGTAAGTCGCTTTGGATAAAAGCGTCACCTAAATGAAATGTAATGTGATGTAATGTTGGTGGCCTGCAGATGTCCATAGTGATGATTGTCATGTTCCTGGTGGCCTGGTCTCCCTACTCCATGGTGTGCCTCTGGGCATCCTTTGGTGACCCCAAGACCATACCTGCCGCGATGGCCATCATCGCTCCACTCTTTGCCAAGTCCTCCACTTTTTACAACCCCTGCATTTATGTTGTTGCCAACAAAAAGTAAGTGTTTTTCTTTACATTATTCTTTGATAACCGTTTGATGTGCTTGTGATAGGTATTGTTTGAAGTAGAGAGGGTGTACGTGTTGTAATAATATTTCCGTGGTTGGTGCATTAAAGGACATAAAAAGGTGCTTTCTTTCAGGTTCAGAAGAGCCATAATAGGAATGGTCCGATGTCAAACCAGGCAGCGAATCACCATCAATACCCAGGTTCCAATGACAACCTCCCAACAACCTCTGACCCAGTGAGATGGAATTGCCTCAGTATGACTCTGTAATAATATACCCTGGCATTGAAGCCATGTATAGAAGATTGCTATGATGAAATAACATCAATCACTGTATTTCTTTCTGTTGGAGCTATTTTTTGTTGTTTGATGACCTAATTGTGGTTTTTACTGTGTAAATTCCACTTCCTGTGGCATTGTAGTCATTGTTTGTGTTCCAGTTACTCCAATAACAAACTGACAATGAAAATCCTTTTGTGTACGGACTGAATTCTTCAACTATTTTTTAAATAATGTCCTGTGCTTGAAAACAACCAAAGAAACATTAGGAACAATCTAATTTCTCCTTTTCATCATAACTTACATACAGAAGTACCAGCATCAGGAAAGAGGTGATCAGGTCAGGGGGAGGAAGTGACAAGTAGAGGGTAAAACAACAGGTCCTGTCACACTATTTGCTACTAAAATGGGCAGCGGGGCACCAACAAGGCACCAAGATCTCCTGCTCTCTTGGCGGAGGACAGGGCTAAGAGGAGCGGCCTACATTGACAAAGGCCAGCCTGGATTCAAAAGGCCCCAGGAGACCATCAAGGATTGTCTACATCTTCCAGTGTGGAAAAACACAGGGAGATCCAAGAAGTTACCAGGCTCAGGGGACAAATAGCTCCCCCCGTGATGTTGTCTGATCTCAGCTGAATTTTCTGGTAACTGAGGTGGAAAATGAACAGACCCCTCTGAACTGCAGTGACTCAGAAGGTCGGTGTGACGAGACAACAAACGTCGTTGCAATGTGTTGTCTGTCAAGCAAGCATTCTGAAAGAAGGCTACATCAGTGGGGCCAGTGGGGATGTGGAGCTTGAACCATTATTGTGCTGAGAGAAGAGAGGGTGAGACAAACAGTTGTATTTGAGCACTGTCAGATTTGTGTACCAATGTTTACCATAAGCTGCTCTCAGCTGTATGTGTCACCGTGAATGTCTGACTGAGAGTTTCAGGACTTTCTGCAGACACATCCTCCGGCCAGTCGCCTAGAAAAAGGTCACAGCACGAGATCCTCCGTCAATGTGAGTGAGAGGGTGTGTTGATATTTTTTCATGGGACGATGCAAAGAATGAAAAAAAAATATATATATATATTAATTAATCCCAGGATGAAAAAGCGGAGCCATACACGTTGAAGACACAGGTGAATATGTCAAGATAAAGGGATAACTCTGGATGACATCAGAGCCCTGAGGCTCACCTGATCCAGCACTTTTCTAAAATATATCTAAGATATAAGAACTTTTTTAAACTACCTTGAAATGTTTTAGGGTGTCTCCTCTGGTTGGAATTGTTTTGCTCTGTGTCTCGCAAAGGTTGTGTGAAACACAGTAATACAGCATAAGCACAAAACACCTGGGTTTTAAAGTCATTTTAATTCAATTTAAAGAATATATCATACAAATATTTGCATTTTTGTCTCGTTGAAAACAAAATAATTCCGATTTTTTTATAAGTTAAATTTACAAGAATTTTATAACAAGCAAACATAAATATCCTTCTGGTGATGAGCAGAAACAAGAGTTATTTATTAGTAAAAACTAGTGAGGAAAAGGATACAATGATAAACAAACACTGGCCTTTTATATTTTCCAACCAACATGATGAAAGAACACTGGAGAGATTGAGCTGCAAGACCACAGTGTTTCAATTATCATTAACTATCACAGGTAATGTAAATTGAATACTCTTGTATTGCTTGTTTTTGACCCATGCCTCATTATGTTCAATAGTCGTGAAAGCAGTAGTACATTTGTTTTGCACACCTCAGAAAAGTTCATGACATTCTGGTCAAATCCAGACTTTTGTGAAAAACAGCATCTACAAAAATGGAATTTCACATATGAGATCAGGTATGAATTTCGATATTGTGAAGTGCTAAAAACATTCATTTCTATTTAGACATTTGATTTTTTATTATTGTTCAAGTGTTGATTCAGACCAGCAGTGCCCTCCTTATGCCCTTCAAAAAGGACACCCACACCCTGTATGTGAATAGGTATGTGTGCGTGCTCTGATTCCTAACAGTGACAATGTGCCTGTATCCCAGCAGTGATTTGCAATGTTGCTGTTTTAGGCCACATTGTTGTCCAGCCACCCTCTGATCTCATCCCCGTTCCTCCTGATCCATTCGATGTTGTTCCTCACTTTCTCCAGTGCCTGCTGCCTGGGCATCTCCCCCGCACCAGCATCCGGTGTTAGACTGAAGAAATGCTCCATCTACAAGAGCAGCATGGAAAAAATGTGTTATAAGACACGTAGACAAAAACTGACACCCTCTACTTGCTTTGACTCAGACTATACAAACAGTGAACCATTTTTGCAGTGATCAGTAAACACTCTGTCCAAAACCTCATAGGACTTCTTTGAAAAGCAATGTATAATAGAAGTACGATTTCAAAATGCAGAACATCTCAAAATGTCGATGGCAACATCTGAATCCACCCCTCTGAATCATAATCCCCTTCCCCACATGCATGAGTACAGTCTTTTTCTCCAAATCATGACTGAGAGCACTTCTGGCAGAAGAGCACTAAATATCCTGTTATGTAATAACAGACATGTATTCATCAAGTGTTTTTACCCAAAGTGACTTGCAACTGAAGAACAACCTTAAAGCTTCAGTACAGTGGAGACCATGAAGTTAGTACTACATGCACAAGATCAGGTAATAAAATACAGAGAAAGTACACAGTCAGTAATAGTTAGACATGTCAAGGTGTTAGAAGAGGTGCTCTCAAAAGATACGAGACTTCAGGAAGTTCTTGATAGACATGGATGCCCCTGCTCTGACAGTATTTTGGAGAAACACAAAGAGGAACAGTCTGTACTGTAATTGCCTTGTGTGCAGGGATGGCACTGCCAGACCATGTTCTGAAAGAGCATAATGCAACTCTCTCTCTCTGGTTCTATAAGGACTGGATGGCTTGAATAAACAGCCCTTGTACATCATACTATTGCAGTGCTCCCTACAAGACCCTTGACCCTTGAATTCTTGTCAAATTCCACAAAGCATATGTAAAATGGCTGAGCAAACTCCCATGATGCCTTCAGGGTTCAACTGTTGTTCCAATGTTCTATGCCAACAATTGTTCGAAGCCTCAATTCCAGATGGAGACTGAGCAGTGTGACATCCTGATCATTAAAGCGCACCCTCCTGTTACCCTTTTGTATTCAATAACCTGCAGTCTGATTCCCATGCAGCATTGTTATTCATGTTACAGTCAATCAGCCGTTTATATTTTTGTAGTTTTATGATTGTAGGTTTGAAATTAGGTAATATTTGTGCTCTGTGAAAATCATTCACCGGAGTGTCAATACAATTATGAAAGACAACACACCACACAGTAATGTTGTTACATGTACGAATACAAATTTACCCAGATGCACAAGTTTACTGAGTAAAGGTGCAACAGCAAAGGTAAATTTTGCGATTTAGGAATTGATAATGGGTCATTTACATCAAAAATTAAATTGTTGATAAATCTTTTTTCTAACCCAGCCCCGTAATCCAAACTGACCGCTGCCAGTATCATCCATTACTTTTGAGGCCCACTGAGAGGATCATGGTAAAAGATTAGTATTTATTGAGGACTTTTCTAGTCTTGATTAGCACCACAAGTGCTTTACAGTACAGTTTGTTGCCATTCATCCATTCACACAGTGCATTTATGTGCAGCAATCTCTCTATCAAACTGAACATGCCAGCAGTGATCTTTAGAGACTGAGATCGAACTGCCGACCTTCTGGTTAGAGGACGACCCGCTGAGCCCCAGCTGGCCCAGCCACAGCCATCTCAAAAGAAATATTTTTAGTGGAATTCTTCTTGGAAAAATAAATATAATAACTATATAAGGTAGTGGAAGACAAAGACATAAAAAAACATACTACTCTTCAAAAGAGGAAAACCCTAACAGGTTAAATTGAAAGTGAAAAAGATCCCCCCCATAAATAACTTAAGTAGGAGTAAGTTGCAGTACGGTCAGTGCTTACCTTCCACAGCTGCAGCTCTGTGTTGTAGTTGGTGCTGATTCGACTGAGTAGACGACCAAAGTTCCTGTCGTTGATGGTGTACCTGGTAGAAGGAAGACAAGTCGTTACCATGACCAGCACAGTGTGCATGCTTTTCTTCTTCTTTTGACCACTCTACTCTACCCAAGTCACAAAGATCATTCAAGTGTAAAAAAAGGTAATGTCTGCAATGTCAGATACAGATAGAAACTGGTATTCACCATGTTGTTTGCATGGCCTTCATTTGTCAAAACACTTTGGTAAAATAGCAATCCCTTGACAATACTGGATCAATTTAATACTGAGGAAAATGTTTATATCGGATGATTCCCAGTGTTTCGTAAGCAGAAACAGGGCCTTTCACAGTATGTGAGATGGGCCTTGGGAAGTGTCACACTGAATAATGTGGACTCCAAGAGGGTATGTGTGATTTTTTAGTGAGATTCAGCTCAGGCAGTGCCACATCTCTCTCTCCTCCTCCTCTTCAACTCTACCAGGCCCCTTGTGGAAGCTTCTGGCTTCGTCATGTATGTCTACTACAGATCACACCCTGTGAGACCCTAGTGATTAAAACCCTGTTGACAAGAACTACCAAGGAACACAGTACTTTTTATTATTCCCTACCTCTCCCTGTAATGTTAGTCCCATCCTGTTGGGGTTTGAGGATCAAAATGACCACCTGTGATCATGTGATCAGTTGGATTTAGTTCAGTGTAGCACAAGTCAAAGCTAACACTGTGTCTGGATACCTCTCTTGGTACACTGCCTTGTTGTACACTGTTTTCTGTGTGATTGTGCACTTCACAAAAACAATAACAGCAACATTTAACTGTAAATGTCACTTGTCTAAATATCGGCCCTTGACTTTCAGATACATGTGACTTCCGCCACCATCGGCAGGAACGATCACTTCCCCAAGTTCGAAAATGGAGCCCCTTTTCCACTGGTCAAAAAACCCACTACAACCCACCCACTAACATGAACGCCTGTGGGGGGTTTTTCTCGCACTGTGCAAAATGCAACACTGCCAAGACAGTGAGGTGAGAGAGATTCTCAGTTTCCAGCATTTTCTTGATGACATCAAATGTGACTCAGAAACAAATGGGGAAAAAAATCTGGCGATGGGAAAGGAGTCAATCAGCTTTTTCTATCAGATGAGTCGACTATGTGTGTCATTATGGAAGAATGCAAGCTAAGTGTGTTCGTTTTGTTCTGGTGTCACCAAGGGGCTAAACATTTACCAATGCAGCCTAAAGATTATGTATAATTTTGAGGTGCATTTAAACATCTGTCGCTGTGAGCTGTTGTTGCCTCGTTGGCACTGACCTGTTGACCAGATAGTCCCAGTTCAGCGTGGTCCAGTCCCAGGCCATACTCTCTCCCAGTGGGTTAATAGACACATATCGCACCACGGTGAACAGATCCTGACTCCTTATCACATTCTCATCCTTAGTGGCCTCCAGGAGCCTGTGGGGCAGAAGAAACGTTTTCTCTCCATACTTTTTTACTCTTCATAATAATAATTTTAAAGCAGTATTCGATTTTATGACAAATAAGCAGACTAAAACAAAATAGGGTGTTACAACGCTGGGGAGGATCCTGCACCAGAGGTGTTGTGACCCCCATTATCCCTGAAGGTGGTTGAAGCAAACAGAGGATATTGATTTGAACTCTATCCCAAAGACCTGCACATGTCAGTGTTTCCTGTGGTGCTGTAAACTGAGCTGCTGAAACCGATGCTGTTGCTAACCTGTCATAATCACCTCAGGGGTCACATGGAGACAAAGACACCAGAAAGCTGTTAACATTTTCCTATTTTCATTGGTTTAGTTCAAATTTAAAATCTTTTTTTTTAAAATCTTTTCTAACAAAATGGGCTGGTTGAACACGTGTTTGCCAGGAGATGCTTCACACTGTTGTGTTCTGGAGTGTGGTAACTGAGATTTTGTTGCACCTCACTGTTTCCACTATAATATTAAATCTGTGGCTAAAATGATGTTATAGAACTGGGTGATCAGGTCAGCCAAGTAAAGACGAGATGTTTTGATTACTTGTACAGAAGTTCCACGTTGTCCACAGACGACAGTCCATACAGCAGCTTGTCCTTCTCTTGAGCCAAAGACGTATTCTTGTATCTCTGGAACATCGTGTTCCACTTGGCTTCTGTACCCGAGTTCTTCATTCCATATCGATAGACCAGCAGCCTCAGGTTCACTGCTACGCTGCTGCAGGTAAAAAGGTTAAGAAATTTCCCGGCAGGTTAAAAACTTGATTCTACAAAAAGAGCTGTATCTAAGTAATATTTGTCTTCACAACCAACTAAGTAGCTGCTTAGGACCACCAGAAAACTATGCATGTAATGCAGTCTGTGGGCGGGAGAACGGCCCACCTCCCTCAGTTAGAGAACTATTTGCACAAAAAATTGGATGGACAGAAACAACCACAAGATAGTGTTAAGCCATGTAAAATGTACCACGTCAAAAACATTGTTTTTTAATCTCTTCACGCCACCTGTGAGGGCAACAAGTCAAAAAGAAAAATTGTTTGACACAAACTGAGAGTGTAAACAAAACATACCCTGCTTTGTGCCCTCACTTTGTCTTGTTTAAATGTTTACATGTGGCTCCATGTGATTATAATAATAATACAACAAATATGGGAGGAAAAAGCAGAAAACGCTTTTTATTACGTCAGTTTTAAATAAGTCAGGTTTGTAAGGATCAGAGAACAATAGTTCCTATAAATCTGTCTTGATGTCTTCATGTAGTTCTGACATCAATAGTTGAATGAATGATACAAATACTACAGTATATTTAACTTGATGGTGTGTTACTTGAGAATACAGTGGAAACCACTAACAGTGATCACATTTTTCCCGGGCCAAACTGTTCATTGGCGTTGATAACTACAACTGGATTTCATACTTTCTGTATGACAGTCCCAGAACATGAGGGAAATGTAACAGCGTTTTTTAAGATAAAGGCCATATCACATTGCGCACTTTTCTTCAATGAGTCAAATCTTTCTTCATAGCTGTGGTTTCATTGATTCACTCAGCACATCCTGACTCTGCTCGCTCTCTTCCTCTCTCTCTCGCACTGACACACTGACACAAATATATATAAATGACAGTGAGTTATACCTGAGACTTCCATTAATCCAGCGGTCAAAAATACTGGAGGCTTCATTCAGAGCATCCTGGTCCCCCATCTGACAAGCAATACTGAGCACGGTCTCCCTCAGTAACCTGCCAATCACATACAAGCCATTTTACATTGGGTGATAAATATCTGCATGGGTTAGCATAAAAGAACAAAGACATATTTTATTGAATGGTCCCAATATTGTTACTGTTATCATGATCACAGACTGACTGTAAATAACACCAGGGAAAGACCTGAGGTGTTTACTTGAATGGACATATACAGTAAGTCTTGTTAAGTATGCACTGCTCCCAGTGTACCTCTCTGTCTGAGTTCCTATATCGTTCCATCCAAGTCGTTGGGAGATCGCTCTGACGTGATTTCCAAAGAGTTTCTAAAGAAAAGAAACAAGGATGTGATTACACCAATTACTCCTCACTCCTTGTCCTTTTCCCAGCACCGAGGCTGGTGCTATCGTATAATGAAACCATCAAAGTCTCAAAGAAACAGCATGACAATGTAGGTTGATCTGATCTGAAGAGAGGATGAATAAAAAGTATGACTCTTGATCCAAAAAACACCTCTAAAACTGACTGCTAACCGCTGACTGTCTATTAAAAAGAATCAACGACTGTAAATAAAGATGGATGACACGTCTCCACTTCCTTCAACGGAACAAAAAAAGGACCCAAAATATTCCGGGTACGGGTATAGCCATCTTGCACTGGTGACATCATTTGGATTCAGTCTGTGTAGTAGTTGCACTTGGAGTTAAGGCACCGCCAATGCATTGGCTCGACCGATCAAGAGTCTCAGCTGTCAATCATGATGTCTCAGGCCATTTCTGGCATCAAACAACTAATTCAAACTAATTAAACTAAACTTTTCAGAAACATGAAGACTTGAACATGCAGTTTATAATTCAGTTTGACGTGACCTCGCTAAAATGACAGAAAAGACCTTTGAGAGAAATGTGCCCTTTTTAGTTTGTAGTATGTCCCACCCACTAACATAAGGGAGGCAGGGTTAATGACCTATTCTGCAGCCAGCCACCAGGGGGCGATGGAGGTGTATATACTTCTTTGTTGGGAATGTGACAGCTACAGGAATGATTTGCAGCTTGCTTACCTGGAACTTTTTGTAGAGAGCAGCATCGGCTACCAGCATGTCCCTCACATAGGAGATGGAGGAGTCCACGCGGTCCCACACTATGTAATCAATCTCATTTGTCAGGTACATGGTCAGATTGAAGGCATTGCCATAGTCTATAATGTCTGCCCTAAACAATGAAATGAAAACAGTGTTTACAGTATGTACATGACTGGTAACACAAATGTGTGTTTGGGAGAAATCTCACCGGGCAAGTGCAAAGACATCATCAATGTAGCTCGTACGATCAGCTGCATCAAACTCCTGTTAAAGACAGTAAAGTCAGTCTAATGGAAGATTAACACATACAGTAAGATGATGATGATGATGATGATGATGATGATGATGATGATGATGATGATGAAAACCCTCCTACTCCCCCCGTGAGTTCGTTTCATTCATTCTGGTCGGTGTTTACATTCCACCGCAGGCTAACGTGCAAGAGGCACAACGCATGCTCGCCGACCAGATACTGTGTGTGGAACGGACTAACCCGGACTCCTTAGTTATTGTCCTCGGCGACTTTAACAAAGGAAATCTCACCCGCGAACTCCCCAAATACAAGCAATTTATTAAATGCCCGACCAGAGAGGAGAACATTCTGGATCACTGTTACACCACAGTAAGCAGTGCCTATCACGCCGTCCCCCGGGCTGCACTGGGACTCTCGGACCACGTCATGGTCCATTTGATTCCTGCATACAGGCAGAAACTAAAACTCTGCAAACCTGTTGTGAGGACTTCAAAGCAGTGGACCAGTGAAGCTGTGGAGGATCTTCAGGCGTGCTTGGACTGTACAGATTGGAGGGTTTTCAGGACTGCTACAAACAGTCTGGACGAGTACACAGAGGCTGTGACTTCTTATATCAGCTTCTGTGAGGACAGCTGTGTTCCATCACGCACCAGGGTGTGTTACAACAATGACAAACCCTGGTTCACAGCCAAACTCAAAAGGTTAAGGTTGGAGAAGGAAGAGGCGTTCAGGAGTGGGGACAGAGACAGGTTTATAGAGTCGAAATACAGGTTTAGCAAGGAGGTGAGAGAAGCTAAACGTCTGTACTCTGAGAAACTCCAACACCAGTTCTCAGCCAATGACTCTGCCTCTGTCTGGAAAGGGCTTAGGCAGATTACAAATTGTAAGCCTAGAGCCCCCCACTCCACTAACGACCCACGCCTGGCCAACGACTTGAATGAGTTTTACTGTCGCTTTGATAGTGATTACAGACCCATCGCCCTGACTTCTGTGGTGATGAAGGCATTTGAGCGCCTTGTGCTGCTCCACCTCAAAGCCATCACTGACCCTCTCCTGGACCCCCTGCAGTTTGCCTACAGAGCCAACAGGTCTGTTGACGATGCAGTAAACATGGCCCTTCACTTCATCCTCCAGCACCTGGACTCCTCAGGAACCTACGCCAGGATCCTGTTTGTGGACTTCAGCTCTGCCTTCAACACCATCATTCCGGCTCTGCTACAGGACAAGCTCTCCCAGCAGAGTGTGCCTGACTCCACCTGCAGGTGGATCACAGACTTCCTGTCTGACAGGAGGCAACACGTGAGGCTGGGGAAGCATGTCTCTGATTCCAGGACCATAAGCACCGGTTCCCCTCAAGGCTGTGTTCTTTCCCCTCTACTCTTCTCCCTGTATACCAACAGCTGCACCTCTAGTCACCAGTCCGTCAAACTCCTTAAGTTCGCGGACGACACCACCCTCATTGGGCTCATCTCTGGTGGGGATGAGTCCGCCTACAGGTGGGAGATTGACCATCTGGTGACCTGGTGTGGTCAGAACAACCTGGAGCTCAATGCTCTGAAAACAGTGGAGATGGTTGTAGACTTTAGAAGGAACCCAGCCCCACCCACCCCCATCACCCTGAGAGACTCCCCAGTCGACACTGCGGAGTCCTTCCGCTTCCTGGGCACCATCATCTCCCAGGACCTCAAGTGGGAGCTGAACATCAGCTCCCTCACCAAAAGAGCTCAACAGAGGATGTACTTCCTGCGGCAGTTGAAGAAGTTCAACCTGCCAAAGACAATGATGGTGAACTTCTACACCTGCATCATCGAGTCCATCCTCACCTCCTCCATCACCATCTGGTACGCTGCTGCCACTGCCAATGACAAAGGCAGACTGCAGCGTATCATCCGTTCTGCTGAGAAGGTGATTGGCTGCAATCTGCCATCTCTACAGGACCTGTTTGCCTCTAGGACCCTGAGGCGTGCAGGTAAGATTGTGGCCGATCCTTCCCACCCGGGTCACAAACTCTTCGAGGTACTTCGGTCTTCGGTACTGCGGTCCATCAGGACCAAAACCTCACGCCACAAGACCAGCTTCTTCCCGGCTGCAGTTGGCCTTATCAACAAGGCCCGGGACCCCCACCTGACTTGGACTCTTATCCCGCCCCCACGCCTCAAGTCTGTTACATTAACACACATTACATTACATTGCACATTGCACATTGCATATTGCACATTCACATTGCACTCCTGTTTTGCATTTTGCATTTTACTTTTTACTTTACTTTTTATATCTTTTATATATTTTTATTTTATATATTGTTTTTTTCTTATGTGTAGTACTTATTGTGTTTTTATGTTTTATGTTCATTGTATGCACCTATATACCAAGGCAAATTCCAGGTAGGTGTAAACCTACTTGGCAATAAATACTTTCTGATTCTGATTCTGATTCTGATTCTGATGATGATGTGAAAGCAAACTGTAGTTTAAGATTTTTACATCTCTACCAAATGCGAAGAAGGTAGTATGCAAGGAAAAAATTAAAAACATGTAAGTAGAGTATGAAGATACTCTACTTACATGTTTTAACTATGTCAATAGAGTACAATCAATATTATGTTCAGTGTAATTTAAATGTACAGATAGAGTAATAACTTCTTCCAGAATACAGTTATTAATGGTACCCTATTTTTATAGTAAGAGTTGTGTGTTGTGTTTCTTATTAGGGAAAGATTAAATATCACAACACTAAAACAAGACCATCTGCAATATTTTTATTTTACAAGAAAAAGTATTTTACATAAAAATGTCAAAAGTCATAGTAAAAATTGTTAATGTTATTAGTTTGAAAAGATTTGATAACATGTGCATGTTTTAGCAAATGCTCCTAAAATTGTAACTTTTATTATTATTGAAATACCGTATGGTTGTCTTGAAGTTGTTTGTTGATCGTGTTCCACATGTGGAGGTCATGGTTGACTCTGTAGAATCCAATGTGATCATTGTTCACCTTAAGCAGACCATCCACTGAGGGCGTGTAGTTACTTATGACGTGCTCTGAAAATCAACACAGTCATAATAATGTTATTATTAATAATAATAATGTTATCGATTGATTTGAAGAGCTGATTATTTTTGTTTGAATATTTTGTGATCATTACCGTTGCTGCTCTTGTCAAACATTGTCAACATATTCTTGTCACTTTTCACAGAGTGCCATTTCACTGGGATAGTCCACTTGTACCTGTAACAAAGACACAATTATTTTTTATCAGTGTAGTGACATACAAAACCTTAGGGCGTAATTTTATGTAACAATGTCCTAAAATGTAAAATGATTTAGGACATTGTTACAAATACATTTGCATTTGATTGTTTAAAGGGGACATAGCATGCCCATTTTACCACAAGTTGATATGGTTCCTTGGGGTCTTAATGAAATGTCTGTAACATACTTTGGTCAAAATACCACAAGGATCATATAAAAGCACCCTTTTTACCCTGTATAAAACAGCCCTCCACAGAGTGACCTGTTTTGAGTGCCTGTTCCTTTAAATGCTAATGAGCCAGCTCCCCCCTCCCCCCTCTCCCCCCATGATTTTAAACGATATAAATTACATATTTTATATGATATAAATTATCAAATATGCATCCCATACTTTGTATTCCCCTTCTGTTGTCCTGGAGTTTTAATTTTCCCAATCACATAATTAAATGTCCCCCTCTGCCCATCCACTACAAGCACACAAGCAGACAGACAGAGAGAGAAAGAGAGGTGGGGGGGGGGGCTATGAAGACCATCATTTACCCCCGAACCCCGACATTCAACGGGTACAACAACAAGTGGAGAAAGCAGAATCGCGGGCTGACCTTATATATACAGTCTATGGGGCTGACCAGCGGAGAAATGCTCGTCCCGTGTGAACAGCCAGGCGGCTGCGCGCTTGAGAACGGCGCTGCGCTGCCTCGCAGCGGCGCTTCCACGTCCGGTGTACCCCGGCATAACGAGTGGGGGGGCTCGGTGTGTTTGTGCCGGTGTTACAGTAGTGCTGAACACTGCGGAAGTCTTCCACACTGCTGGCTGTGTGGCGCTGACACAAATTCCAGCTCACGCATGGGAGAGCGAGCGGTCGCTCCCGAGCAGCTGCTGCAGCCTCCCAGTCCCAACGATCCAGACAAATGCCACATGTGAGTGAATCGCGGGCTGACCAGCGGAGAAATGCTCGTCCCGTGTGAACAGCCAGGCGGCTGCGCGCTTGGGAACGGCGCTGCGCTGCCTCGCTGCCTCCGGTGTAAACCCGGCGTGACGGGGGGGGGCGACGGGGGGATGAGGTGGGGGGTGGGCCAAGACCATGTAGGGAGACTTCCAGTGCCTTGTTACGACACAAAACCCAGGAAGCTCAATCGAGTCGCTCAAGCATGACGTTTCTGACTTAGAGGAACCATAACAAAACGCGCGAGTGTTTTTTTCCCAGAGTTTTTGGGTTGGTAGACATGCCAGATACCCACATTAACCTGTAGAAGCACTAACAAAGTGGAATTTGCATGATATGTCCCCTTTAAAGCTGCACTCATTATCTTCCATTAGCTCTGCTATGGAAATAGATTTGGCACATAAGCTGTTAAATTCTCCACTGTGGTCACCAGCTAGTCTGTAAAGCTGGATTTATGCTTGTGGCATCTACATGTGTAGGCTGTAAGGTTACACTGTAGCTAATGTGTTACTCATCCACAAAAATGTAAATACTTTGGGGCTGTGGTGTCAACACAGACACCACATGGGGGCAGCAAGAACTGACTGGCTGCTTGTGCTTTACCCTACAGTTTTCTGATTTCCATGGAGTTTGTTGACAATGAAGGCAACAATACGGGAGTTAAAGATTGTCAGTGCTCTTCTTCATGTGCGAAACGTGTAGTGTTGCAGAGGTGAACAGTTTTGCTGTTCAGCAGGGTCCATGTTAACCGCACATAAAATATAAATCCAGCAGAACTGTCTGTGTGTGTGTGTGTGTGTGTGTGTGTGTGTGTGTGTGTGTGTGTGTGTGTGTGTGTGTGTGTGTGTGTGTGTGTGTGTGTGTGTGTGTGTGTGTGTGTGTGTGTGTGTGTGCGATTTTGTGTCTGCATGTGTTTATAGCAATATTAGCTACTCAGTCTCAAGCTGCCAGGATGTTTCATCTGAATCTGCTGGTTGGGAGGGAGGAAACACACACCTTTTCCCACACGGACACTTTTGTTTAATGATCTTTGTCCTTCTGAAACTAAACTGATGATGTGACATTCATGTTGTGTGTGTGCTGTGAAGGAAGTTTACCATGGCCTTATCACAGCACTTAACAGCTGCTGCTGTCATTTTGACCAACAGGGTGTCTACACAATATTGGTTTTCTGTCATCTGTCACCCAGACAACTTCCCCACGAAATCTGAATCATTACACGGAAGTGACTACTAAGCTTCAGTTCAATGAGTGTATGGGTCAGAGGGGAGAGTAGGAGTGGATCATTTTAATCTGCCACATCAACACAGACCCTGTAGTAGGTGTGCAGACAGGGTGTCAAGCTAAACCAGAACTATACAATTGGGGACCATAAACCAAAATGATGCTATGAAAGATGATGGATGCTGAAAAGCTCTGTACACTGTATCTGGGGAGAACTGCAGTGTTGTGATCACATCTCTTTTCTCATAAGTACACACTCCTACCATTCACATTGCATTCAGCCATTTGAGCCATTATCAAAATATTGACTATGGCGTGATAGAGCTCTGAGGGTTTAAGCAGCTCTATCCTCTTTGTGTCACTTACTCCAGAGGTGAAGGGGGCTGGCTGGGATTAGCATTAGGATCCAGGAGGAAACGCTTCCGGCTCAGTTTGGTATTCGCTTCTGTGACAGACAGATCCAGCACAGGATAACCCATCTGATTGGTCCATGTGTCCATGACCTCTGCAACTGGCAATCTACTCACCTGCATAAATAGCTTATATTGGTTAATGTTCTGAAGCAAAGGTTTTGGAATACACGCATTGTTTATTTCTTTCTGAGAGAGAGATGTTCAGATAGATATCAATTCCACATCTGTGTGCATATAAATTAGTACTTAGCATAAATACTGGAAAAAGTGGGAAACAATTAGACTGGTTCTGTGCAAAGTCAACAAAGCACTTGTTTAACATAGTTTATCACTTTTTTGTTTCATTACACACACACACACACACACACACACACACACACACACACACACACACACACACACACACACACACACACACACACACACACACACACACACACACACATATATAAACATGACAATTTGTGGTTTAAGAAGGGTTATGTGCCGTAACTATTTTCTTGTTGAATAAATTCCAGGCACAGTAACTGTATGGATCTTTCCAGCAATGACAGACTATGAGTCTATAGGTCTCTGGGTATAGACGTATAAAGCTGGGGGTATTTATGAACGTTGGACAGCGTCAGGCTGTTTCCTGCTTCCATGTTCTTATTCTTGACTACAGCTTGGTCCCTAACACGCAGACATGATACTTGATATCCATCCTCTCAACCCACATTCCTGACAAGAGCAGAAAAACATTCTTTTCTTGGTAATTATACTTTTGTACGGAAAATGATTAGGATAAAGGCGGGACATACATCGGCGAGAGATGCCCAGAAGTTGGCTGTTTTGGCGTTCTTGAAGTGGTAGTCTTTCAAATATTTCTGGTGAAAGAAGAAAAAACAAACATAGAAACAAACAAAAACAGGCTTTTACCACTCAGCTACTGGAGCACTTGAACCTTACTAGGTGTCATCATTAATGAATTATTGGTCATAACTATGAATTATTTGTCATGAAGCTGCAACAGTGTCTGACTTACTCGACAGCCATCTCTGAACATATCTCTACCCATCCAGTCCTCCAGCATCCTGAGGATGGACGCTCCCTGGAATAGGTTGGATAATTTCCATTACAAAGGATTTTTTTCATTGCATGATACACAATGCATTTAGTGCATCAAAACTAACAGAGCTCCTCATAATAAACAAAGAAGAAACATTTTATCACAAGCAAAAGCCTTATTCAACAACAACAAATACACAAACATAATACCAAAACAACATAATAGCAAAGATAAACAATTCCTTATTGTAGCTGATTTTAAATGTTGCCGTGGAAAACAGGGTTTTTATGGACATTGACACCTCAACTGTGTGAGGTTTCTCAGGAGTCGTACCTTGCTGTATGAGATGCCATCAAACACGGAGGTGATCTCTGCTGGGGTCGACACGTCCACAATGATTGGATGGGAGGAGAGGAGGGCGTCGTCCACCATCACAGGAAGCACATCGCTGATGATCATGATGTCTCGCTGTAAACAACAGGAAGACACGAGGTATGTGTCAGAGTGCAGACATCCTGTCTCACATGTTCACTGTCAGTGTGGGTCTGGTGCAACCTACCATGCCCCAGGAAGGTTCAGCTCTTTCCACACCGATGTACTCAAAGAAACTGGCAAAGCCCTCATTGAGCCAGAGGTCGTCCCACCAGTCCATGGTCACAATGTTCCCAAACCACTGGAAAAGACAACTAACGTGAGCATTGTGCTTTCAAACAAAGGAAACTTCATATGGAATTTGTAGAAGGAGGATTCACAGGTTCCATTCTTGGCAGGCTTTCAAACTGGGTTTCAAACCAGTGATTGTAAGGATCGTAAGGTCTGCAACTGGAAAACAGTTGCAGACCTTACGATACTTACGATCCGATTTGAGGAACAAATCTGATTTGCCTGAACTCTGAACAAAGCTGAAATTCCTTATGGGAATTGTTTCCCCCTCCCCATGTTGTGTGAGGTTTCAGTGGTTCTCACACCACTCCATGTATGGTAATGTCAGGTGAGGGCCCTGAAGCAGAGAAACAACTGTTTGAAGATGATAAAATCCCATTTTCATAATGACCTCAATAAGACACAAAACAACCTAAACCAATGGGTGATAATATTTCTTATTTTATATTCCGCTAAAACAGCCTGAAGTCAAACTGAACTCAAAGAGCACTTACGCTTTTACTGTCTCCATTAAATCTGGAAAATACTTTAAATAATCATGTCCAAAAAGAAATGAAGTCATCATTTATCTCGACATTTAGCAGGAAGACAGGATGTTGCTACATTGCTTGCAGATGGGGGTTGAGTGTCATTAAAAGGTCAGTCAGCTAAGGGTGTCTGTATATCCTGGAGTGTTTAACAAGCTTTGCATGCTAGAGCACAAACAATATGACTATACAACAGACATAGTCAGGTCGTATTGAATGTGTCCATGCAGCTAAATGTGATCTAACATTGACTGATCATTCAAATGCAAATTAAACAATGTTTTCACCATTTGCACGTGTTTTGTTAAGTGTGTTGAACCCTCGGCCACCGAACTCATTGGCACAACTTTGAACAGTTAAACTTTATTGACTGCCTCAAGGTAGCTTATCTCCCATCACAATAGCTGACATCCTGGAAAGACATGTTCCCAGATTATGCCTCATAAAAAAAAGTTTGAACAATAACTCGAGAAACATTTTGAACTTTTACAGTTGTGAACTGTGAACTCGTATATTACCACTTGGTGTGACTAAAATAAAGATAAAAGCCTTCATAGAACTGCCAGTGAGCTTACGGGATGTATTTGGTTTCATCACGTGTGGCTTAATTGCTGCACTGAAACTAAAATAAAGCTGATAACAATCTGCTGTGTGATGGAAACAGTTTCTGCAGCAGCTGTTTATATGCAGTATAATAGGTGTCAGTTGACTGTTTTGTACTTTCGTAAGGCAATCTGTTTCAATCATCATTGTGGTCTGAAGTGTTAAGTGTGTGCTGATGCTGATGCTGACTTTAATTTAATTTCTGGCCTTTTATTCTCTTTCTTTTCTCGCAGCCCTGTAGATGCTACTCTACTAGAGTAATAACCCTTGGCTCTGAAATAAATTCAAGTAGGGTTTATTAGGATAAAATGGAAATTATAGGGACAGTTCTCGAGAAATTGCATTTTTCAGATATAGTGTCCTGAATGCGATGTACGTATAGTGCACAACAATAAGGTTCTGACAACCACATGTGCCACATGGTTCCATTACACAAATAAAATAAGCAAAGTAATAATTCATATTTCTGATTCTGTCACTGGGTGCATAAAAAACTGACAATTAGAATATTTGCGAGGTCATGAAAATATCCTGGATACAAGTGAGTAGACAGTTGTACCTGGTGAACCAGCTCGTGGGCAATAACACTGGCCACTCGCTGCTTGTTGTAGGAGGAAGACTGGTTCTCATCGTACAGCAGGTTTGTCTCCCTGTAGGTGATGAGCCCCCAGTTCTCCATGGCACCGGTGCCAAAGTCAGGGATCGCTATCTTATCTGGAATGAGACAGCTCAGGGATGACATTGAGGCAAGCTCTTATCGGATGTTTTATGGCGTTACTGCATTATCAACTCTGGTGAGACGTTGATATAATGACTGACTCAGATTGTATCTTGATAAATTAATTACATTATCACCATCAAAGTCGGCAGGGGCATTCTTCATTCCCAGAAATATGTTGCAGATATTTCCTTTAGATTAGAATCCCTCACAACAAATGACCCTCTGGTACACAAAGAAGAATCATATCTGCACAGTAGATTCTGATAAACTTTATTGATCACAATGAGGTGTGTTGATTCGTCTAATGTGAGGTGATATGGTATGTTTTTTTCTTCAGCTAGGACAGTTAACACTGGATGTGATTCATTTTTACAGGATCATTATCATGGGATGTCAAACTTTAGTACTGTGTCAATTCATTAAGACCCACTCTGTTAACGCAGATGTTAAACAGCATATAAACTGCTTCTCTGCTTGTATTAACACGCTGTGGGCTGCAGACCAATGCAAATACATTAACTGAGGCCTTTTCAAACATTGTTACCTCGGCCAACCATGACTCTGAGAGGCACAGTTCACTGCACTGTAAAGTCTGGCTAGTTGATTTTACTTTTTAAAAAATGTGCCTTAAAAAAGGTACATAAATATAATTATTACTCTTAAGTACTTCATATCTACTTACTTAAAAGGTTTTTGTTTGTCAAGTTGTTACCACTTAAAAATTGCAAGTGATATTAACTACCTCGTTCTTGTCTGGTTTTCAATTTCTTTGTTTCACTGCTTGTTGTTAAGCACTTTATACCATTTTTAAAAGAAAACTTTATTATTATTATTATTATTATTATTATTATTATTTCTAAGTATTAGTAGTTTTAGTAATACAAGTAAGATTGTTTATATGATTTATCTATTTATTCAAATAGTTTTGTTTACTCAGTGGAAATTAGGAAACTGATTATCTTAGACAAATGATAATGTCCTTGTTGACTCTAACATCTTCCAGTACTGAATTAGATTGTAATGTCTCATGGATCAGATATCAATGTTGCAGCTCATATACAAATTCATTAATAGCAAGAAGAAGCAACTGCACCTATTATACTGAAAATAACTGAAATACATGTGCCAAGCATCATTTTAGACCACAACTTAACTTATATAAGCATATAGGCCTAAATAAGCACACATAAGCACATTAACTTTTACAGTGTGAATGTACTTGACAGGGTTTTTGTTCACTTTTGTTGTTTTGCCTTATTGTGAGAATCACTAGCTCCCATCACTGTCCACAGTACTGATTATAACATTTCTTTGTGTGCTGACAATTGTCTCTACCACACCTTTACAAATATTTTGTTTCCTGGTTTAAATATACAGTGGATAAAGTGATCTTCATGATCTGTTCATTAAGTTATAGATCATTTTTAATACATCTAATGCCTTGAAACACATATTTGTATACACATATTACTGAATGACATAGACAATGAATTATTTCAGATTCTGTTATAAGTTGATCTGGACAGATCTCTAAAATGAATACAATTTGAGCTATTTTATAACCACAGTTGGGACAGGGATATGAATATGAATGTGAAAACATACCCAGTTTTGGGATGGAGTATGTCATGTTGAAATATTCCTCAAAGAAATCAAAGACGACCTTGGTCGTGTTGGCTGCGTACTCTGCAGTTCTCAACTGAGTCGGCTGAGCGTAGATTCGCAGCTGCAAAGGCAGAGGAAGAGCAAACACAGAATGTATCTGACAGTATACATCAACAGTATACATCACTATTAGCAATGGCATTGATGGTGAACTCACAGGAATTCCTCGAGCAGAGGTTCGTTCCACGTGGCCAAACTGGTGCACCGCGAAACATACCAAGTAGGTACTCATGGGGACGGACTTCTGGAAGGAGGTCTTCCATTTATTACGAGGCAGTTGTTGAGGGGGGCCCTGGAGAGGCAGAGAAAAAAAGGCTAGTGGGTTAATGTGGATGTCATTCAGTCTGTAGAGCTGGGTGGATCCCCTGGCCCCAAAACACAGGCACAAGATTGATTCCTCTGCTTTTGGTATTCAAAGTGTTTACTCTGAACTCGGCCTCCCCCGTCTTTGTTTACCTCAACCATGGGAAAGTTTGAGAAATCATACTCATTCCACCTACTGCAACGGGTCTGAGTTCAGCAGGATTGTTAACAGTCCTCCTGGTAAAGTAATGCTGTATGTACCAGGAAGTCCGAGCAGTAATTATAAGGATTTCATGGCTACCTCTAGAAGTCTTCAGAGGAACGATGAAGCCCAGTCAATAAAGTCAAATGTCAATAAAACATGTTGAGCAAAAATTCATGATTGGCAGATATTTCCTTCGCAAGTTTAAGATTCAAGACCTGTGATGCAGTGAAGATCATTTATATTGACTAAACAGGCTCCCTGAGAAAGCAGGTGCACAGACAAACTGAAGGTACAAACTCAAAACAACACCAGAAAACAGGAAATAAGCAGGAACAGAAGGTAACAAGAGGGAGCAGACGTAAAGCATGAGGTAGCATGAGGTAAAACAAATAGCAGCATGAAGCAGAATCAGAGAGCTGAAAGGAAGCACAGAGAATGTGAATAGAGAAACAAGGAGTGATGGAGCACAGGCAGGGAATGCAACAGGGAGGCAGGGAGAACTGGACACAAATTAAACACACCAGGCAAGTAAAATAACCAGACACAATTAGAGTTCCTCTACACATCATAACACATTTCGCAATCCTGACAAATGTCTACAAACTATAATCTAATTAGAGTCAAAACTAGAAAACTGAAACATGGATATTTGTTATGTTACATATTATTACTCTATCATGTTTTCAAACCATATGTTTCACTTTTACAGGAAAAGGGGATTTGGGGATGAGGCCTAACTTGCTGTAAAGCTCCAGGTTCACTGTAGACTCCAGCAGTCAAACCAATAAGATTGTTCAATAAGAGACAACCCTCCAGTTCCAGAGCCCTGGTTCTTAATGTGACCCTAACAATGTGAGTAGAACAACTGATGGTATGATGTGGACATTTGTGTCCTCAGTACTACCTGCAGCGGCATGTTGGACAGAGCTTTATAGTTTGCGTCATGAATGATGGAGATGCTGTATGTGGCCTTCTTGTTGGGTTCATCGAAGCAGGGAAATGACTTGCGGGCGTCTGTCGGCTCATGATCAGTCGCAGCAATCTTTCTGGTGATAAAGAGATAGAGAAGAAATGATTACAGGAAGTGTCTGTGATCAGCTGTTTTACACCTCACCCTTGAAACTGGTGAGGGCCAACACTTTACAACAAAGTAAAATATCAAGGTCAAGTAGAGTCAACTTTTATTGTCATTCATCGTCATACAGAGTGTACTGCTGAACATAAGGTCGTTCCTCAAGGACAAGTGCAGAAGACAGTGCAACATAAAAACAGGACTACAGACGTGGGTGTTGCATAAGATTAACTAACCCTAACCCTTATGAATAATAGATAAATAGTGAATACTACAACAGCAACACACTTCTTCCTCTCAATACATCATATATGATGTATTGATTCAGCTGGAGAAACAATGACTGTTTGGAACATGCTCAGCATTAGGACTGAGGTGGATTATATTTTATATTTTCTAATCATGCTTTTACCACATACTGTCTAAACATGTGTCACAATTGGAAACCATTGTAACTGCCATGAATCCAGGCTCATGGAGCAAACTACAAGTTGTTTGCAATGACCCACTGCTGATAAGTGTTTGCTAATCAAAAGTTTGATTCTGAATGGTCAACAGAAAATATAATTTATTATTCTACCCAAAAAGACAGCTGATGAATGTAAAATTTTATAGTTTGACTAAACATTCCGGAATCAAGGTTCACTTATTCAATTTCCTGGAGCTTTCCACATTGTCTTCAGCAGTACCTCTTGAGCAAATTTCACCCACTGATGAAGATCATGTCAAGTTAAAGCTCCTGTAAAAAGCCAGTAAGCAGAACCTGACATGGGACTCATTCATCAAACTATTATGTATTTTATATTACTTTACTTGAATATTCAAGCTTGGGCTTTAAAAGTATCAGAATGATAAATTGGTTGATTAACTGATTGGTCTCTGATGTTTTGTACAGCATGTTGGTGTGGGATATAAAGTAAATGTCCATTGGAGTGATTTATGAATGCGTTGACTGGGAGTTAATGATTGCACACTTACGTTTACATAGTAACCAGTGTTATTCATTTTGTCTCTAAGTCCAGGTGGGAAAAATGCTATGTTTTCATTTTCAACCACTGGTTCCTCTATGCACAAGTAACTATGAGTATTCACAGAGAAAACTGATGCAGTTCAGACACCCTTCCAGTGATGATCAACTCTATCTGAACTTTGCTATGGATTTTTTGTATCCTTTAATCAAGGAAGGTCAAGGAGGAATTAAAGGTAGCAGGATTTGACCTTTGGATACTGAATGCATCTAAACAGAAACTGTTGATGTGCCTCGCTGAGGTTTTCCTTTATTTTGATGTAGAACAATAAACACCCTCATAAACTGTCTCAATACACACTAAAATAATAAAAGAGCAAATCCCAGGGAATATCTGCCTCCGACCTGTGCAAAGTTGATCGAACTTATTGAACACCACCACTATCTCTTCCAACATCATTAAGGTTGACCAATCTTTTGCTCAGTTCAAGGGTGAATAAATAAATAAACAGATTCATTACCTAATCACTCAATGGGGGCTCTGGAAAACAACTCTGGAGGCCAACTCAAAGCCCATATCACAAGTTCATCATCAAGTGCGACATATACCAAGGAGATGCTCTGTCCCCACTGCTGTTCTGCATAGGCCTGAACTCCCTGAGCCAGATCATCACAAAGAATGGCTACGGATACCGATTTCGAAGTGGTGCAAAGATCAGTGACCTCCTCTTCATGTATGAAGTGAATGAGACATGGACTCACTGATTCACACCAGCCGAATCTACAGCAACGACATCGTCATGTCATTCGACTGCAGCAAGACGATCAGGACTAAAGGGATTAACCTACCAGAAGGAGGCAACATAACAGATGTTCAGGACAGCTACAAATACCTTGGGATTCCACAGTCAAATGGAACTGAAGCTGGTGTAATAACCTGGCCAAAGAAGGAGATAGAGGCCACTGATATCAAGACAAAGATGCTTCTCACTGTGCATGGAGGGTTTCACCCCAAGTCCAGCACCCTGAGGCTGTGCACTGAGCGAAAGGAGGGAGGCCGAGGACAAGTGAGCGTCAAAGCCACTATCCAGCAGAAACCCAATGATGATGAGGAGGACGACGACGAAGAGGAACCATCATGGAAGGACAAGCCCCTGCATGGCATGTACCACTGACAAATAGATGTGGCTGATATCAAGAGATCCGACCAGTCTGACAGACAGCACAGAGGCACTCATCATGGCAGCACAAGAACAGGCCCTAAGCACAAGATCCATAGAGGCTAGGGTCTACCACAGCAGACAAGACCCAAGGTGCAGGCTGAGCAAAGATGCCCCTGAGACAGACCAGCAGATAGGAGCAGGGTGTCAGATGCAGCCTGGGACAGCGCACACTGAGAGGCATAACCAAGTGGTGGGGATAGTGTAGAGGAACATCTGCACCGAGTAGGGATTAGAGGTGCCCAGGTCCTGATGGGACATACCACCGGGGTTGGTTGAACAGAGCTAAGATCCTGTGGGACTTCAGATTCCAGACTACCGAACAGCTGCTGGCTAACCAACCGGACATAGTGGTGGAGGATAAAGAACAGAAGATGGCAATAGTGATAGATGTGGCAATCCCAGCGGATAGAAACATCAGGGAAAAGGAGCATGAGAAGATTGAGAAGTACCAAGGACTGAAAGAACAGCTAGAACAGATATGGAAGGTGAAATGAAATGTGATCCCTGTGATAGTAGGGATCACATTTCACAGAAGTTATGTACACAGATAAAAAACGTCCCTCAGTTGCTCAATTGGATTTGGGTCAGGGGAATGTAGGTGCTAGTAAGAGGGTTAGGGACTGTAACCCCCAAACTGGGAGAGGGGCCCCAGCAGATTCCAGGTACAACATCTGAAGCCTCTGTCCATAAAAGCGCAGTCCTACGAACATCTAAAATAGAGAGAGAACCCTAAAACTCCCAGGCCCCTGGTAGAGGACCCGAGCTTGAGAAAGACATACCACCCCATGTCCCATGTGTGTGGTGCGAAAACATTAAACATAAACATAATTTATTACGAATGCTTTTGATTTCATTATCTGAACAAATTATAATTTGCTACTGAAGCAAATTTTTATATCTGAATCCTCTTTTATTCTACTGCTATTGTTTAATAGTTGACAAGCTGTGCTCAAGATCCTGTGATTGGTCCGACAGTCCAAACAATCCAGTATTTTCACACTGCAGACAAATCAAATCTTATACCTGACCTTATACCTGGGGACTAGCTGGAGAAACTCAGCAGGAATTCCTTAGGCTCTCACTCAGACATTTGCATTTACACATACAGCCCCCCTCTTAAAGCAGCTGGTGACATGTTTGCTGTTGCAATTTGTAGAGAAACATAATCCTCATCCTCTCCTTAACACTTTGTTTATATTATTTACGACAGTTCAAATCTTGTTAACTTACTTGGTGATCCCCTCCTCGGTGTAGATGACCCTGTAAAATCCCACCACAGAGCCATTAAGCCAGCCCTGGAAGTCCAGACTCAGCACGTACACCTCTCCTGCGGCAGTGACTGGCAGCTCCTCTGCGACCTCCACCACCACATACTGCTGCGGTTTGTATTCAAAACAGCTTTTCACTGGCAGCTCCCTCTCTCCCCCCTGGCTGTTCAGCATCTTCAGCTTAGGCATGGCACTGACGAACGTCTCTCTGATGTGGAGCCACAGGTGGCGGGTGGGCTTGCTGACTTCTACATGGATGTCCACAGTGCCCATGTAGGTGTCATCTTCCATGTTCGGCTCCACATTCAGGTCATAGTGGACCGGGCTCACGTAGTTAGGGAGGCGGAAATTCCTCCAGTCCCCAGTGGAGTTCATGGAAGGTTGGCAAGGCCCTCTCCCAGTAGGCAAAGGGATTGTAGGCCCTGCTGTGGGGCCTGGCGTGGAGGGCGTGGAGGGGGTGGAGGTGGGGTTGGTGGTCGTATCTGACCTGGAGAGGCCCACCCCAAGGCCCACCGCCAGAGAGCACGCCACCACCGTCACACATATGATGACAACATGCTTACCACGGATGCAGTAACGCTTCTGTTGCTTCTCATAGTCCATGCTTTCAACCATCGTAACTTCTAAAACCTAAAAACGTCCCTGTGATAAAACACCCCTTTGCTCACGTGGAGAGGTGTAAAACTGACCTGAAGTCACAGCTGTAGGCTCCTACTGTATTTACTGTGTGAGCTGATCCAGAGCTGGCCTCCGTGGTGCTGTGGGGTGGAGAGAGGAAAGAGGAGGAGAAGTCAGGAGAGGGAATCTGTCAGACAGTGTGGAGAATCTCACATCGAGAGAGAGATTTATTCTGTCCTCTGTGCTGTTTACACGCCTCCTCCTGTTAAACATTGACAAATCTGTCTGTAAATCAACATCTTAACTTTCTGTCTGTCTGTGTACATGCATGTGGACAGAACGTGTAATCTGTAAGTAACTTTAAAAATAAGTCTACATGTGTGTTTGAATCCCCATCAGATTTAAATTTAAGTATGTTGGTTACAGTGGAATCTGTCTTGTTTCCAGTGAATACCCAGAGGGGTCGGGGGTCTATTGCATTTGCTTTTTGGTCAACAAAATTCTGATTGCAACAGAGGGATGTGTGAACCGCAAAGCAACACAATGGCTGCATTGTGTTGCACCGCACCAGCAGGATTAACCGTGCAGAAAGGTTTCCCCTCGTTTCAGTATCAGCAGGGCCTGAAATCAGTGGTGTGCCATCAGTGAAAGCAGAGCAAGTCGTCCTCAACCTGTTAAAGTTAAGATACCAGACTAAATTAGATGATACCTCTGTGGAAGTGGTATCTGTCCTTACATCTGATCTCAGAATTGCACTTTGTATCATATAGGATCTGATGTTGCCTGTTTGCATTCATCTTGTAGTAGTATACTGCCCTCTTATGGTGGCAGCAACGAGACACAGCTGGACGCTAGCTGGACAACCAGCCACTAGTCCTCATCATTTCAGAGGTGCGACCGCGTTCAGTTGACAAAGACGGGGTTTTGTCTAGAGGAGGAAAGAGCAGTTTAATTTGGGCGTTTGTGCATTGAGGATAATATGGGGGACCACAAGTGTCAGAGAAATGTTAATAAAGACCAGGAACAGTTGAGTAACAATCATGTTTCAGCTCTGACAGACTAGTTGTTATAATGAAAACAATAAGAGTGGTTATTATGGATGTTAAGATGTTGTTAATGACAGCAGCAACAATTCATACAATAATAATAGTGCTCAGTGGATGATGGGAGTTCCCCCAGCAGTCTAGACCTATAGCAGCATAACTAAGGGATGGTTCAGGACTCACCTGATCCAGCCCCAACTATAGGCTTTATCAAAAAGTCTAACCTTAAATGTAGAGATGGTGTATTTAACATTCACACCACAGTGGGAAAATGACTTCAGGTTACAGCAGGGATATGGCTTCATGAGAGAGAGATACCTTTTAGGATTCAGGTAAGAGGTGATGGTTTCTAGCCAAGAAACAAAGAACCAATTTTATGATCTGATTTTGCAACCTGCTTAAATAATGAAAGGATAATGAGAGTGGAAAAATCAACATGGACTCAACAGTAAGTTGTGAACATGACTGGGCGTCGATCTCCAGCATGGATACAGCTCACTCACATCCGCTACAAACCAGAACTGCAGGTGCATCACTGACGCTACATCCAAGTGTCACACATTTTATTTTTACAAACTGACAGCATAGCTCCTCAATGAACTGTCTATTATTCTACTGTGTAGAATGCCGCCGCCCCCCCCCCCCCAAAAAAAGCACAGTACACTTAAACTACAGGTTTATAAACAATGACGTTTATTTGCATCTCCATGTCGACCAAGTCACTGACCCTGGCTACCTTCATCAGATTACAGAAGTGTTGCTGACAAAAGAGCAGTTGTAGAGTTGTTTGAGGACTCGGATGTAGACTTGGTGGACTTCTGGCTCTTTTTCTTTGCACTGTTCAGTTTAGGCCTTTTAATGTTCTTGTCTACAGGGAGTACTTTGGACACAATGTTAGGGACAGTCTGGATGTTGTTGGTGGACGGTGGTGAGATGTTTTGGAGTATCTGATTCCCCTTCACTGAGGGGGTGTTGGCAGTACCTGGGTTCTGGTTTGGCTTCCGTTTTTTTGATTTGGATGGAGTCTTTTGGGACTTCTTCCTCGGAAGACGGAGTCTCGTGTTGCCCACTACCTTCAGTTTAATCAGGGCTTCGGATATTCCCGCCATGTTCCGTGCCTGGCAGCGGTATTCACCAGCATCCTTGTATGACAACCCGTTGAGGCTGATTATCGACCAGCGAACCCCCACTCGAGGAGATTCCTGCATAACTGGAACATAAAATGGTTACAATCTCAGAGGCAATCTTTGAGGCCAGACCTAAATAAATTCAAGTTCTTCTACAAATCTAGTAATCCAATCCAGCCCAAAACCTACTCATTGGCAACAATTAGTTCTCCAGGTTGGCTGATTGACTTTACTGTAACTTTTTGACTTTTCAAATGGACCTATTGTATCTATATGTACAGTGTTGCAAAAAAAAATTTTATTCAGAGATGCTTAAGTAATTTGTGTCAAATGATTTTACAGTTGCATCTGGTGTGAAAAGGTTTGCAGTTTGAGGAGGCATTCAAACTGTAGCATATTCAATTGTCTGTTATCACAATGTGGTATAGAATTAGAGAACACAGATCCCTGCAGAACCAAGTCCTACCTTTGTTCTGTCAGACCTGGTTTGGTCATGATACAGGATTCACACTTTGAGGTCAAACTAAACGCATTAGGTGTAGACATTCGTAGCAAGGGAAAGGGCAGGTCTTATGTATTATGAGCTAGTCTGAGAGCAGCCGCCATGGAGAGTAGAGGAAATTAGAGACAGAGGTGTCTTTCAAATGAATGTGTAGCAGATTCACCAGCCATTACTTTACCAATATTTTCCACTTAACCGTAACATAAATTCATTATTTGTATTTATTTATTTATTAATATTGTTGATTTATTTGGATATCATTAGTAACTTTTTATTCCATTGAATCGATATTGTTAAGAGTGCATCATTATCCCTCTGGGACAAGGGTGTTGTGTGTAACATTGGCTCCCTCTGATCCCCTCTCATCCATCCATCTATTTTCTGCTGTAAGGCAGGGGCGGGGCACCTTTTTCAAGGGTCATTTTAATTAATTAATCGATTCTGATTCAAAAGGTCTCAAAACGATTATATTCAATATTTATTTAGTTAAGGATCTTTCATCGTACAATACCAATTTTGCTTGGACATGTGTAACTGTGCAAGGAAACCTCTAACTTGGGGCATTATTCAAAATATTAAGGCAGGCCTGTTACAATAATAATTTTTGTTGTTGGACGATATATAGTTCCAGAATTATTGTGATGAATGATATTATTGTCATCATTTTAAAACCATTTCATACCTCTGATGTAATGACAATTTTATAGCATAATAATGCAAGTTCACCCTTTCAAAGAGCAATCAACTTTATTCTTAAGAATATTCAGTCTGACATTTGAATTAAAAATATGTAAAGGGTAATAACCACAACAATAAATCAAATGGGCGCTCTGGCTCTGTTAACAAAAGCTGCTGTTGAATAAATATTAAATATCTGGCTCAGGATATATACTAACAGCTCAGCAAACAGGATGGGGTGGTTAAGATTTACATGAGCTTTTAGCTTTGTATTGTATTAGGTTAATATTCCAGCGTTGTCCTCTATTGTGTGTGTGTGAGAACACGTGACTCACAAACTCTGGAGCTTATCAAATAACCACAAAGTAAACTTCAGTACTGTTCAGGTCCTGATAACTTGTGATAAGTGTTGGTGTTTATCGTTAAAGTGAGTTCAGCAGGAGGGTGGAGGGAGGACACTCAGACTGAGACTCTGACACGGTACAAACCAACCGCTGCTCTGATCCTGAAACAGTGACACGAATAATTTATCATTGGTGGTTCGTCGTCCTGTATTTACACTTATGTTGCCTGTGTTGGACATTTACCGCCTTGTTCACGTTACCAGGTTCTCCTCTTATCTCTGCCTCACTCTCCGTGCGTCAGTGTGTGAGTGAGCGGGGCCCGGGGCCTGTGTGTGTGGGTAAATCTGCCTCGCTCCCAGACTCAGAGGGGATGAGACACAGAGCAGCTAAATGCAGAAGTACCGGTTTTCAAGGGATTTTTCATGGCACTTCACAGATTTAGAGTCGCTGTTCAGTGTGTGTTGTTGTTTTTTACTGTATTTATGAATTGCCTCGCAGACCGGATCAAACAATCGTGTGGGCCGCATACTGCCCGAAGGCTGAACATTCCCCACCCTGATAGTTAATTATTGCACCATGTGCCTCCCCTAATGTGAACCGCATATATTATAAAATATATCTTGAAAGAGACAGAGTGGCACCACTTACAGCTCTCCAAGTTCCTGGGTAGCTGTTCAGAGTTCTCAGGGATCTGTTGCTGGCAACAATCTGTAAAAAGAATAAAATTACAATATGACTAATGCTCAGACATTAGTGACGTAAATCAGAAAGTGAATCACCAGAGAGCAGACTAACCCTAGGCTACTTACCAGCGTAAGATGAGGTTTTGATCCAGGTTAGGGTTGGGGTTGGGTAGCCACTAGCGTCACAGCGGAGGATTACATTACTGCCCAAAGGAGAAATGACTTTGGTGGCTGAAGGCTGGACCGAGGGCCTCATACAGCGGGACAGATCTGCCTGGGTCAGGAGCATCGCTGACTGACCCAGAGACCTGCTGCACATCAGAAACTGGTCCATGAGAACTACAGGACTCCCCAGAGACATGGACAAGGACATCACCATGGAGATCTGGCAGTCACATAACCAAGGGTTGTCATGGAGACCTGGGTATTCAGGATAATTTGACTTGTTAACACTGATGTCATGTTTGATAGCCTATGTGTCATGCACTGGGTGGAGAATGCCTGAGGACAATGAGATGGCTGCAGTGGCAGGTTTTCAACTGTGCACATCAAAGTGTTTTCAGTAGTGACACATGAGCTGTCATATACAATAGATCAACCCTCTTTCCCTCTTTAGGCAGGTGACAAATGTGTACAATTAATGTAATGTTCTCTTTTCAAAAATGATGTGATGGAACCTTGTCTGCCTTTCAGCACATATGGAGAGGAACAAAACAGAACTGCAAATTCTGTGTGCAAAGATTTCCCAAAACTTGTGAACTGACTACTACTATAGTGGATTGTTCAAGAGAACATTTCCAAGAGAGGAGTAAAACATGATGCTATTTGAAGGTCTGGAAGATAATTTGCTTGGACCCACCTTTAAAGGAGGAGCCGTGTCTATCCCTTTTTTGAACTGCTTAACACTTACGTCATTATTTGACTCTTTACGTCAAAAATCCAAACTCAAAGGATCGAGATATTCTAGTTCAACATGTGTGTGGTGTTGTATAACGTTACAAACATTGAGTCTGACAGACAGTAGGCCTCTCTGTGTCTTTGCTGATCTACATCAGTTGTAGCTGCTTCAGACAGCAGTAGAATATTATGTGTCCCCATTTCTTCAAACATACTGTACCCAATATTCTCCTCTTTACTTGACCCTCCTGTTGTCCTGGCAGAGGAAACCAGAGGTCCAGCAGCTCTGCAGGTAAAATAGTTAGCCTGAGGAGAGGAGAGGACATTTAATTACAGGAAAGATTATAAGAAATGGAAAGATGATAAGAAAAACAGGAAAGAAAATTAAGCAAATGGAAGGAGAAGTAAAAGCACAAGGAGAGACAAAAAGGGAAGGAAAGGAAAGAAAGGATAGTTGAACATGTCTATTGAACATGACTGACTGCCCTGTAGTTCCTTACATCAGGCTGGCTCCATGCAGCCTGTGGACCCACCTGTTGCTGGACAGGTCGAGGTAGGTGATGTTGGGGAGGAAGAGCACAGCGTGGGCAGGCAGGCTGGACAGACGGTTGTTGTGGAGACCAAGAGTTTGGAGTTGTGGCATGTCCCTGAGACCCTCCCAGGGGAAGGATGACAGGAGGTTCCCATCTAGGCGGAGCTCTCGCAGGGCCTTGAGGTTGACAAAGCTGCTAGGGTGTATGGATGTAATGGAGTTGTAGACCAGCCACAAGAATTGCAGCTCTGACAGGTTGTAGAAGGCTGCCCGGGGCACCCTGGAGATCAAGGTCTTCTCTAGACGCAGTTTGACTGTGTCAGCTGGGACATTGATGGGAATAGATACGATTCCAGGGTCACTGCACTGCACCAACCTGCTGTTGAAAACAAACACAGATATGTATTTATTCACCCTTAATGATCTTTGTTTATGTTCTGAAAGGTTATAGTTTTTCACTGTATACCTAATGATCAATTCCTGTGAGGAGTTTACATTTTATACACACATCTGTAGGTAGTTTTCTAACCAGAATGTTTTTTTAGGCCTTACATTGCTGAGTGCAGCTCTCACATAAACATTCACAGTTGAATTATCAGTCCTCCTCCTCTATTTTATTGGCATATTGTTCCTGTTATATGGGTTTTGGAGTGTTTCATAATAGTAGAGGCTCTACAGTAAGTGCTTCTCATAAAACATTTACAAGTACTCATTTACATGCCTTATTGATCCAAACAACAGAGGGAAAAACGTCAGCTTCCACTACCCCTTCACTACATTTAGGTGACAGAAAGAGAGAGAAAGATGACTTAAAATAAGAAACTAACGTCTGCACATATTCACGCAAAAAACTAAAGTAGATTTTGTTTAGATTAATAACATTGCAATTTATTTAAACATGTATAGTTTAATTACAGAATAAAGGAATTGGAAAGGAATTGACAAAAAAAATGTTTTTAATTGATTTAATTATAAACTAACCACAATTAAACAATGTAAAATGTATTATTGAATAGATTATCAAATCAAAACCAATTATTCCAGAGGCTCTGTCTAGGTTCCACATTACTACCACCAGCAATGGACATGGTGCCTTTAATAACTAACATATAAACAAAAACCAAAGTGTATTTTATATTAAGAAATGTTATATTTTATTGTATAGATTATTTATTTGATTTGCATTAAGCTACACAATATCACAACTATCTAAAAATAATAATCATCAAATATGTTGATAATTTATAATGTGATGATAAAATTAAATTATGGGATTAAAATGTTTTATTTTCTTTAAGAATGAATAAAAATATCCATTTGACTTAAGAAAATATTCTTGAAATTCAATTACAAATACATATTTGTCACATGTCATTTTTACTCATAAATGTTTTATTCATTTCAATTAAACACAGAAAAATGTTGACTATGCAATATTTCTGATGGCACCTAACATCCTCCATACATAAAGATGGTCTTCGGGAAGTCAATGTTTTTTATTAATTTAATCTTATTGCTTTCAGATCATATTTCATCCAAAAGCAACACTATGTGATACACTGTATGTGGCATTGTTGTAGCATTGATACTTTGCTGTTAGCGGGCACCAGATTTAGTTGTGATAAGATGACTGCAGTCCTGTTCCTGTTCATATCAACCACTTTTATACAGAATGTAAACTACTACTCACATGATGGACCGTACGATAACAATTCTTTTTGTCATGCAGGATGCTATTCAATGATTTGCAAACATTTGATGAAGTTTATAACATTTGTTGTATTAGCACTGCAGCGTTGGCTCAAATAGAGCTTTGATCATATTATTAAGATAAGAAAATAACAGGCTGAGTTCTATTCATGGAGAGACAAATCACTTAAACACGAACACACACAGATGAGAACGAAGTCAGCCTCACTCAACCTGAGCTGTGCTGTTCCACTGCTCCCATACGTGCACGCACAAAAAGCCGGGCACGAGTGGACTCCCAACAGAGACGACTGCAAGATGTGAGCAAGGAGCAGCAGATACATCTTTCAACAGACGAGCCCCGTTCTCCGGCAGGCCATTTGTTTCTCCATATTCCCAGTACTCCTCAGTCTGAGATTGTAACCAGGGTGCAGAGTGAAACAGAATCCCAGATTAGCTGGGATTACACTGTGTACATGCGGCATGTAATCCCACGCCTCACTGTCAGACGAAGAAATCACAACATCAGGGCCAGACCAAGTATTTAAGGCATCCCGGAAAACGTTAACACCATCACCCTGTAGAGTCCTGAAGACTATTACACATCACTGTCCTGTTGAATATTGTTATATAGCGCTGAAAGTTAACACTGATGTTAACATAAGGAATAAAACACTAATAATTACATTAGTCCATAGTGTAAGAAATGCACACTTAAAAAGCATAGAAGCCCTGCATTCATAATTTTACTGGCAGTAAATAAATGTAAGTAAGTTTTTCGTTAATACTTTTCTCTCATTACTGGAACTGTTGGGATTCTCTATTATTTTGGAAGGTCTCCATCTTACTATGTAAAGTGCCTATACATAATGTATGTTGTGATATGGCGCTATACAAATAGAACTGAATTTAATTCCTAGAAACTGACCAATAACGTCATTGGGAGTGATCATTATCTTATAGGCTGATATGGGTAATGTGTTGTATGTGTTGTGACTCTGAAAAAGGTAAGACAGACATGCCATGAAAACACAGGTACAGTTTTTGTGGATACCAACTCATACTCGACATTAAATAGTGGATCATTTTGCCAACCACACATTACTAAACAAATAACACTACAATGCCAAGAATTAAAACACAACATAAAATCCCACACATAAAATCATAAACAGTAGAAGAAGGTATGGAATGAAGATCTGAAAGAAAGACATCTACAGAAAGAAGATGGAGTGGGAAAAGAAGTAGAGAACAGAGCTTGATTAGAGTCACAACAAATTAAATTCCTCACTGGATCTCACTGGAAATCATCCAAATTGAAACTGCAGGACATCTGCAATAAAACAGACTGCGGACTAATTGTGTTTTTAGTTACTCGATACATAATAATGAGAGACACTTACAAAAGACTCAGCTGGAACTAAATAATAACAATAAAACCAAACAAGGTCAAGAAGAAAACAGCTGCTTTCTCATCCACTATTCTTTGACCTGGATGGAAAATGTCATGGGGTCAAGGAAAGTGTGAAGGAGAAACATCTTGTTTTTGATGTTGTATTTTGTTGTAATGATGTGAACTGTAAGTTCAATATGCTTGTTCTTCAACGTTACTGTTGACTGGACAGATGTGGCCGAGAGGAAATACAGCTTATATTTATGGATTTGGTGCATCACTGTAAACGCTGAAACTTTATTGTGGGACAACATTGTCTCGCCTTCTCTCATCTCTTCTTTCTTTCATCCTCCGGAGAAAATACGGAGGAACTGGAGAGTTAACTGCCTTTCTGAAAGCAGCTATAAAGGAGAGTCCAGTGTATCCTAGAACATACAATAAGGAAGCGCGGAAGCTCCTTGTAGAATTCATCACTGCTGACAACAGCCATGGCCGACACCAAGTTATTTTCATATTAGGTATTAGGAAAAAGAAAATGACAGTCTAATTGTTTGTTAAATATATTGTAGTGATCGGTGAGCCGGTCGCTCTATTGGACAACATGTGAGCAGAGGCTCATGGGAGCGTTCGGTGGCTGTCTCGTGATGAGTCTAGTCATGTTATGTTGATGTTTTGACTTGTTTCATACATTCAGAATAGTTTATGTTCAGTTTATGTTTAGTGAGAAATGTAGACACCATGACGTGGTGATGTGGTGTCTTTGATTGTGTGCAGTTACTGTGTTTCCATGAACTACTCCTCATGATTTTGTTGTATTGCTCTCACTAATAACTTGACGATCATGACAGCATTGGTGCGACAGAATTAGTTTCTTTGCTCCAAACCTTCAATTGAAACAATAACCTCCCGGTGAAATGCATATCGATTTAAATCAATTACTCTGGATCTCAATTTGAACTGATATACAGGGGCTGGTATTTTTTAAACAATATTTCCAATTTTATATTTACGTATATTGTTCATTTAGTTATACTTGACTGACGGACAAACTTGATGAATAATAGGGGGGGGGAGTCACTTCCACCGGAAGTTGCTTTTATTTTGAAATCTGTTCCTTCCGCGTTCTTACCGTAATGCTCAGTACAGACAAGCACCGCTAAACAAAGGTGACTGGCCCTGCCTGTGTTCCGGAGTGAAGCCTGGCTCTACCGCAGTGGAAACATGTCCGCTGCACCGCCTGTCACAGACCGGCATGTTTTTAACCGACGTGAACGTGAGGAGCCCCCGGCGCTGAACCGGAGAGGAGGCGGACACGCAGCTCCACGACAGACCGCACCACACCTCCAGCGTCACCGGGTAAAGCAGCTCTTCAGCGGATGTCGTGCTAGCCGCGTCGTCCTAACGTGGGACCCCGGGGAGCAGGTGTCAGGGGAGCCGCGCTGTGTCGTAGCTCCGCTCACAGAGCATCTGGGATCGTGCTTCTCATTCATTCCTGTTAAAACTAGCGACAGCAGCGCCTCAGCCAAACTCCATTCAGAAAGCCGACTTTTACACAATCAAACGTTCTCAAACAAGCGGCGCAGCACTTAAAGAACACGACTCGTGCATATACAGCGTTAACATGATCAAGTATCGAAATCGGGATGTATATGAGACTCATGTAAGTTCCTCCTCGGTTAATAAGAGCTATAAGAGCTGTCTGGGGGTAATACACACAATGTGATACAGTAGTTAACTCCACGCGAGGGGAAAAAGACGTTTTATGTGATAAACTCCTCATGTCCTGGTCTGTGAGGCGTGGGTTGGGTTATAGGGCAGCTCAGCAGCTTTAGATGAGCTGCTGTCTCAGTGCTAACTGTGACATGTTCATCATAACGAGAGAAAACATCATGTGACAGATTCTCATCATGAGCTCCGAGAGAATCTGAACAAAGTCAGGAGGAAGCTCACCGACAGCGTGTCCTCAGCTTCAGTCTGTTGACAGGAGGATGTTACACTGACTCCTTTCCACCAGGAGGAGAGCTTTAACGACCTCTGGAGGTCAAAGGTCATGTCCCCAATGTGACCACAATGGACGTTCAGATTTACACCAAACAACATCCAGATGTTGGTTGGAAATGTATTTGTTAACTCTTGACTGTTTTGGTGGAATTCTTTCATTCTTTAATCTTTTATTGGAATCATCTGTCTTATACTTTCTTTACTTGTCATTGGCCAGCCATTTAGCAAATTGTATTGGGACTCATGACATATATATATATGATGTGATTGATATAACATATGATTCAAATCACTGTCACTGACATAAGTATTTGACATAAGTGTAATTCACATGAGTTGGCCTTCCCTGAAATGAAACTTCAAAGTTTTAGTCTATAAATTTAAACTTCTCCATTTTCTGTAAGAGTTTCAGATTGATGGGTGAAGTCGATTTTTGTTCGTGGTGATATTCGTTATTGAGGAAGTTGGAAGTGCAATGCTTTAGAGTAGGAGTTGAGAAGCTATTTCCGGTCAAGGGACATTTAAATTGTTAAAGTATCCTGCGAAGGCCATACTAAATTGTCTGTTTGCAGCAGTTTTTTTGTAACCATTAAAGCTTTAAAAAAATGGTTTGCACACTCACTGTGCCTAAAGGGCCTTATTCCGAAGTTCAAGCGCTCATAATCAGTTCAGTATTCACAGTCTCTGTTGCATTGTGCAGGCATATTTCCTACACACATAGCATTAGAATTTTACTCCCTGCGAAAGCTGCAAATTTCACATGTTTCTTCTATTACCCTGTTAGGACAATAACAAGTCAGCAAACCATATTTTATGACCAACAGTTGCATCAAAACTTCTCCAAGAGATAGTGAAAGCTAGCACCTATCTGAGACTCAAAGTAGTCACACCCCTAATTACGCATCATTTAAAGCGTTAATGTAATTTAAACTGATGAGTAAATATAGATAAAGAAGTCACCCCCTGAATTAAAAGTCAGCCCCTCTAAAGTTGTCATGAAGGGGGAATTAGCTGTAGAGACCAAATCTCTAAACGTAATTAATTCTGATGCAAAGTTGGTTATTTTAACTTGTGGGTCTATGGGGATTGACTTGTTTTTGGAGCCTGTCTCAAGTGGCCATTCAGGAAACTGTATTCCCGTTTTGGCTTTGGGGTTCGGTTAAGAAGGGTAAGACAAAAGGTGGGGGCACATCTGGGAAAACATCAGGCCTAAAGGAGTTACAGTGGGCAGGAGCAGCTCTGTTCATGTCTGTAACTTTGTCACCACAGGCTGATGGCAGCCAGACCCGACCTGGACCACCCATTGATCCCAGTGCCGGGTGGCCCCATGTGGACGACCCCACCACCAGAGAGCCTCAGCTGGATGACTGTGAGCGGATGGGGACTTTGTTTGGGATGCTCAACAAGTGCCTGCGAGGGATGGGCTTCAGCCAGATGTACTTTGGAGACAAGATAGTGGAGCCGGTAGTGATTGTGTTCTTCTGGCTGCTGCTCTGGTTCCTGGGTATTCAGGCCCTGGGACTGGTGGGAACTCTGTGCATCATCATCATCTACATCCAGAAGTAATGAGAGCCGACGATAAGCAAAGCCTGCTGTTTTCTTTGGTTAATACTTACACATGCAGGACTGTAATAGCAACGGATGTCATGACGGAATATTAGGTGGATCTATGGTTTTTAGGGGGGGGGGCTGTGGAGAGGGCTTTACTGCTCTGTAGTGATAGAGACAGACGGACCTTAGCTGCTTTCTGGAAATGCTGTAAAGCTTGTTGAGTCAGGATTCTTCTGGATTGTCTGGTCTGGAGCGTCTCCAGCCTCAGTAGAGAGCAAGCGAGCTGTCCTGCTGCCGCTGCTGACGTGACATAATGGTATTGATCCTGTGATTTAAAGGAACCGAAACCCATGGTGGGAAATGCTTTGTTTCTGTTTGAGTCAGAGGCCAAGAGTTCCAGTGCTCAGGAGATCAAACTGCACCCATCTGTGTGGAGTCTCACACTTTGCTGTCATACACTGTGAATGTGGCGTGCAGGCACAGCAGTAATATGACTTCAATCACTAAGCGTGGGAAACAGTGTCTGGAAGTAAGCTGACACAGAATACATAATTTGTTCTTTTGAAACCTGTTTTGCTGTAAAATGTTTACTCTGTGAGCAGTTCACCAAGCGCTCTCTAACAGTCTGTCACAAATTCATCTCTTGAAATAACCTTTGATTATCTTCTGGCCCACCAATCACTGGTGAAGAAATAATTGGCCTGTGGTCCAAACTTACTTCTGCTATGAATGCACACTATATTCTGATGAATGGAAAAGTGGTTGAACAAAAACGTGTTCAAACAGACCTATCAATAGCCCTGAAATTGCACATGTCTAATAAATACAAGTAGAAGTCTTCTCAAGGGAGTAGTCAGAAATGTGAAGAATGTAAATATGCAATTCTCACAGTCATGGAAAGGTTTGAAATTGGTAAAATGGATAAAACTTAAAACTGGGATTTGCTTTGGAAAATGTGTTCAACAGATCAAATATTCTCATTCCAATTCAACTGTGGATTGACAGAGTACCTTTGTATACTGGGTGAAACTTACAGTAACGTACAGTTTGCTTTGTCTTCCAGTTAGTCCAGTTAATGTTCAGCTGAGGGACTTTACAGTGTTAATGTTTGCATAGCGCTGGTCGGGTAAACTGATGATGTCAAGATAAGCATATCACCCAGGATGTTTCTTAGGGCTTTGGTTACATTTCAAAATGCTGTGTATATTCAATATGTATTTTTAGTCTGCATGACATTTAGGTTAACTGGACCTATCGGCCTGTTTTATTTAAGGGGGATTAACTCTAAGGGCCCTAACTACCTGGAACAGGGCAGTGCTGAGTGTAATGCAAATGTACCCGCCTCCATCTAAGCACCCATGGGTGTGCTGGTCTTAAAATGAGGTGTGGTCAGACACCTTTTTGGTGCATGATATCTTGAGGCAGTGGAAAGAGACAGTGGTGCAGAATTTGACTTTTATTTTAACGCTCATTATCAGAGAGGGATATGCTTTTACAAAAGCAGATGCACAACTAGTGCACATTCAGCTTGTTAAACAAACACACACACACACACACACACACACACGCACGCGCGCGCGCATGATCTCTTTTATCTGCAGAGAAATGTTCTCTCCTATTGCCAGAAAGGTCCACCATCATAATATGAATCCATCAAGGTGCCAGCTCACCTGGCTTATAAAGGGATTGGGAGCTGGTGCTCTGATTGGTTTGTTGCATGTTACTCCCAAAACACACCCATTTCTTAAAGGAATAGTTCACCCTAAACACTTTTGGAGTTTCAGGGGTAAACAGCGTTGCAGGCGTTTTGGGTGAACCATGCCTTTAAGAGACTATAAATACACCTTTGGAACCATGAGCCTGGCACAGTGACAATGTTTGCTGCAATTAAGCAAACAGAAATGGATTTGGATGCAAACTAAATGCATTCTTTTCCATGAGTTTATATCATTTTAATAGAGCCCTGAATGCCTTTTTGAATGCCCTGGGCAAGATGATGAACCTCAAATGGCCATCAATGTGGTTGTGGGATGTATAAGTAACATATCTAAGTATAGAAGTGCTGCATGAATGTGTGTGTGTCAGTAGGTGAATGTGGCTCGTGGAGTTAAGTCCTTTCAGTGGTCTTTAAGACTAGAAGAGCCATTTACCGTTAACCCCAGACTCCTGCAGTGCCCCCCACAGGGTCACCTGGGTTACACGGCCATAAGCCTCCTGCAAGTTTACCAAACACATGTTGTCTGGATGATCAAACTCCCATAATCCCCTTAGCACTCCTGCGAGGGTAAAGAGCTGGTCCAGTGTTCAACGGTCAGGATGGAATGTGCACTGTTCCTCCTGAATCTAAAGTTTGACAATCAGTCTGAGCCTCCTCTCCAACATCCAGTCACAGAAAGACCAACCTAAATGTTTAGTGTTCTGTGGGACGTGTTGTTGGATGGATGATTGTTCTGTTTTTGTTTGAGAGAGTCGTTCTCGAGCTTTAAGTCATGGTTGACTCCACAGTTGCTAACATGACCACTATCGTTTATGAGCCATAAGCAAGTGTGCAAGTTCCCTAAACACGATCTGCTGAAGTCACCGAGAGGAGTCAACACTTAACTGCTCTGCTCAGATTAAATACATTCACATTTAGCCTATCTTAAAAATATTTGCAGCATCATTTCTCCCCAAAACTGTTCACTGTAAATGGTTGCGTATGAATGTAGATGAATTGTGAAACAAGGACAGTAAATACGTAACAGTGTGGGAACACGAGGAGCTGGATGTTAGTTTGGTTGGACCTTTAATTGTAATGATAGTCTCAGGTAGTTTTTTACAGTTAATCACATTTCACTCTTCTGTTGTTTTTGTACATTGTGTTGACATATTCAAATGTGCAGGCGTCCATGTGAACAGATCACACACTGTAGTCATCTCACTGATTCTAAATGTAACTGCTGAGTACAGGGGAAGCATTACCACTCGCTCACTGAAACTCATGCTGCATCGGCCCTTAAGAAAAATCTATTCTTTTTATCATAACTTTGTTTGTAAGGCATCTGTACTGAGAGATTTATGTGCTAAAGAAATGTTGAATTTAAGTGCACTTTGTATGATTAAAAGTGAGCGTTCCTAAAAATGTTCTTTGGGTGTCACTGTGTGATTATTGCATATTTGATTTGAATTATATTAGCAGAGTCATGTGATCCACGGCTGTCCCCACAGCCATGCTGCTCTCATAACTAGACGTTTGTCAATTATAATAAAACGCTGACAGGCACTTCTGGGAGAGGGATCGCTCACTTGTGACTCTCCCTGAGCTCTCTCTGTTTCTTCCCCCTCTGTTCTTTGCTAGTTTTACCTCACTCTAGTCAAGGGTTAAGGATGTTGCACCTTGCTCTGATTGTTAAGCCATATGAGGAAAACTGTGATTTGTGAATATGTACAAGTAAACTTTATTTGTATTAAACTTGAATAAACCCCACCATGCCGTTCTTTTAATGACTAAGTCTAATGGGCACAGGGTTTTTCTTGCCACAACATGTGTGCTCTGCGGATTGTGTTGAATGGAGCTGGATTAGATTTGCAGGAGACATGTCTCCATTCTGAAGTGAATAAACACCTCCCTGACAGCAGGTATGTGTTTATGAGAGTCAGAAAGGTGAGTCATAAGTCCCCTAGTACAGGGTTCACTCAACAGACATGTTGTCAGTGGTAATTCAGACTTTATTATTACCGACAAACATTTCTTTGCAAATGGAGCTTGTGTGCATGAAGCAGATCCCACTGAACACAGATATACAGATATTTACAAGCACTCTTATATTTACAATCATATACATATACACAACATAAGCAGCTTCAACTGAGAACCCCATGAAGACCATTTGAAGGATCACAGCTTGGTTCAGTACAAAAGGACAAAGTAAACACAGAAACACAGGCAGGTGCTTCTATACACAACTACAACGAAGTTCACTTAAATACAAACCCCCCGCAACTAACAGAAGTGTGTGCCTCTTGAATGTTGTAATGTTTGTTAATGAGATAAACCCCGAACGAGCTTTGAAAAAACCCACTAAGATGTAGCACCTACTACTCTTCAGTGACCTCAGGTTTTTTTTTAATAATAAGAGTCTGCTGCAGCCAAGTCTTTTCGCAGCACCTGAGCAAAAGAACTTAACAGATTTCTAACACATTGCTGTCATTTATGGTCCAGTAGCTTCTTCCACTTGTTAGAGCGAGGGTGGGGCTCAGCTCCTTTTATAATCACATCCCAGCCCTCTGAAGCTGAAAGGAATCGAATTGTACTTCTGTCCAGGCTTCTTAATGTGCTTGTTTTGATCAAGACAAACTGATAAATGACACAGTGAATTCAAATTAAACAAAGTAACATTAACAGAGAAAAACAACCTTTATAAATTTGTCTTGTGCAAATCAAGCAACATCATGTCATTTTCATTTGAGGAGTAATGGAGGATTTTTCAGAAGTGGGTTTTTCAAAGATGCTCAGGGTTGTTGTTATGAGAGGAAAAGATGCTCAGCTCTGTCACTAGAATGTGATGGTTCAATGAGACTCAGTGTCTCCAGGCTGAGGCAAACTTCTATCGCACTTTGGTATATACATGAGGCCTAGAGGAGGTCTGAGTGACAAGGCCACCTTCACTCTACATTTATATCATGTACTGTGTTTTACAAAAAATATGTACAACATTGAATAAAGTGCTAAAAAAAACACCTCTCAGGACACTTTGGGATGATGTCAGACGGATATAAGACATGTGAGTGAGAAAACAGGACGTGAACTTGACAATAAATCAAGTTTTCTGCTCTTCAACAAAGTTCAACTATAAATACTGACTGGTTGCTGCTTCTCCACTGGGAGCATTTGCAGTTTCAATCATTCTACACAGAATAGATTTCATTTGTAAAACTAAATGAGACATTTAAACACACTGGATTATTAATGACTAACACACTGATGTCTGCCATTTCTGTCAGACTTCTGATGGCAGCAGCTCAGTGGCCGTTGCCGCCCTCAGAGAGGATGCGGCTGGGCTCGGTGAACTTTGCCGTGATGATGTAAAACAGGGCGGGGCCGGGCACCAGGGCCAACAGCGGTAGGTCCTGCTCCAGCTTGCCCAGTCGGGAGATGGAGATGATGCCGTACGCGTGGAGCAGCCAGTGGCTGAACAAGACGACCAGACGCTTCTTCTTAGCAACCAGGTGTTTGAAAGACTGGTGGGGGATGAACAGAGGAAAGAGGTTAGGACCAAAAACACTGAGATCAGCTTCCAATAGACACTTATCAAGTGCTCTATGAGTCTGAAAGGGTTTGCAAGGCCTAGAATTTCGAAAGTTAGAAACTAGAATTTTAATTTAACAATGTTTTATGAGAAATAATATGATGCAGTGACACAATAGTAAATGAAATAACAAGTAAGATTTATTCATAGTGAAAAGTCGCTCAAAAATCGCTCACTTGTGACTCTCTCTGAGCTCTCTCTGTTTCTTCCCCCTCTGTTCTTTGCTAGTTTTACCTCACTCTAGTCAAGGGTTAAGGATGTTGCACCTTGCTCTGATTGTTAAGCCATATGAGGAAAACTGTGATTTGTGAATATGTACAAGTAAACTTTATTTGTATTAAACTTGAATAAACCCCACCATGCCGTTCTTTTAATGACTAAGTCTAATGGGCACAGGGTTTTTCTTGCCACAACATGTGTGCTCTGCGGATTGTGTTGAATGGAGCTGGATTAGATTTGCAGGAGACATGTCTCCATTCTGAAGTGAATAAACACCTCCCTGACAGCAGGTATGTGTTTATGAGAGTCAGAAAGGTGAGTCATAAGTCCCCTAGTACAGGGTTCACTCAACAGACATGTTGTCAGTGGTAATTCAGACTTTATTATTACCGACAAACATTTCTTTGCAAATGGAGCTTGTGTGCATGAAGCAGATCCCACTGAACACAGATATACAGATATTTACAAGCACTCTTATATTTACAATCATATACATATACACAACATAAGCAGCTTCAACTGAGAACCCCATGAAGACCATTTGAAGGATCACAGCTTGGTTCAGTACAAAAGGACAAAGTAAACACAGAAACACAGGCAGGTGCTTCTATACACAACTACAACGAAGTTCACTTAAATACAAACCCCCCGCAACTAACAGAAGTGTGTGCCTCTTGAATGTTGTAATGTTTGTTAATGAGATAAACCCCGAACGAGCTTTGAAAAAACCCACTAAGATGTAGCACCTACTACTCTTCAGTGACCTCAGGGTTTTTTTAATAATAAGAGTCTGCTGCAGCCAAGTCTTTTCGCAGCACCTGAGCAAAAGAACTTAACAGATTTCTAACACATTGCTGTCATTTATGGTCCAGTAGCTTCTTCCACTTGTTAGAGCGAGGGTGGGGCTCAGCTCCTTTTATAATCACATCCCAGCCCTCTGAAGCTGAAAGGAATCGAATTGTACTTCTGTCCAGGCTTCTTAATGTGCTTGTTTTGATCAAGACAAACTGATAAATGACACAGTGAATTCAAATTAAACAAAGTAACATTAACAGAGAAAAACAACCTTTATAAATTTGTCTTGTGCAAATCAAGCAACATCATGTCATTTTCATTTGAGGAGTAATGGAGGATTTTTCAGAAGTGGGTTTTTCAAAGATGCTCAGGGTTGTTGTTATGAGAGGAAAAGATGCTCAGCTCTGTCACTAGAATGTGATGGTTCAATGAGACTCAGTGTCTCCAGGCTGAGGCAAACTTCTATCGCACTTTGGTATATACATGAGGCCTAGAGGAGGTCTGAGTGACAAGGCCACCTTCACTCTACATTTATATCATGTACTGTGTTTTACAAAAAATATGTACAACATTGAATAAAGTGCTAAAAAAAACACCTCTCAGGACACTTTGGGATGATGTCAGACGGATATAAGACATGTGAGTGAGAAAACAGGACGTGAACTTGACAATAAATCAAGTTTTCTACTCTTCAACAAAGTTCAACTATAAATACTGACTGGTTGCTGCTTCTCCACTGGGAGCATTTGCAGTTTCAATCATTCTACACAGAATAGATTTCATTTGTAAAACTAAATGAGACATTTAAACACACTGGATTATTAATGACTAACACACTGATGTCTGCCATTTCTGTCAGACTTCTGATGGCAGCAGCTCAGTGGCCGTTGCCGCCCTCAGAGAGGATGCGGCTGGGCTCGGTGAACTTTGCCGTGATGATGTAAAACAGGGCGGGGCCGGGCACCAGGGCCAACAGCGGTAGGTCCTGCTCCAGCTTGCCCAGTCGGGAGATGGAGATGATGCCGTACGCGTGGAGCAGCCAGTGGCTGAACAAGACGACCAGACGCTTCTTCTTAGCAACCAGGTGTTTGAAAGACTGGTGGGGGATGAACAGAGGAAAGAGGTTAGGACCAAACACACTGAGATCAGCTTCCAATAGACACTTATCAAGTGCTCTATGAGTCTGAAAGGGTTTGCAAGGCCTAGAATTTCGAAAGTTAGAAACTAGAATTTTAATTTAACAATGTTTTATGAGAAATAATATGATGCAGTGACACAATAGTAAATGAAATAACAAGTAAGATTTATTCATAGTGAAAAGTCTCACTCACTCCAGTATTAAGTATAAGCAGCTCTTATGCTTTAGAGTAAGGATGCCACTGTGTGGAAATCTTCCAACAGGTGGTAAACTTGTGAGAACTTGTTACCAATTACACCGGACATTTAACAAGTGTCTGTGGCTCAGCGTCTTTAGAGCGTTAACTGACTGAGATCTGTGACGTTAGATTTCACTTGAAGTTGTGTGCAGTGTTCAATTACACAGACTGTGAAAGTCCACTTCTACCACTGATACACAAAAATAAAGTTTTATGTCTTGAAAAAAAGGAAACAGACGGTGTGGCTAGCAGACTACCACAGCAAGCCCACTTTAGAGGAGGTCAAAACTAGTCAGTTCAATTTACAGGTGTGACGACACTTTGAATGTTACTACATATGACTAAGATATGACTACTACATATGACTAAGATATGACTACTACATATGACTAAGATGCAGGGGCAGTGAGTGTGGTTACCTGTATCTCAGTGGCAGACATGTAAACAGCGAGTGTTACCAGAGACAGCACCAGCATGATGTAAGGAAACGCATAGTCTGAAACACACACACACACACGTCAACCTACACAACTAGTTATTATTTTAGGTGTTACACTACATGTATATGGGATTCAAATGTTTAGCTAATAGATATCCCCAAAATTCCCATTGATTCACTTACAACACAGATATTTGGTTGTATTACACATTCTCTGAAATGATATGTTTAAATATGGAAATGTTACATTATCTAATTAAATGGGCTCTAGTTTACATACATTTCTCAAACAGAAATCTGAAGGAAATACATTTTGTTGACATATTAGAGGGAGGGAGTTTGGACATTCCTTTTTAACATTCTGTAAAATCAGAAAATACTGGCGATATCCATGTAAATTCTTTTTCACCAGGGAAAAAGGGTTCTATAAATCAGGGTTTGAATAATATGAGAACAAACCCTCAATCGACTCTCAGGATAAAGACAGGAATAAACCTAGAGGGTTTGGTGATTGTAGGTGATACTGAGGTGGACATTTCTGTCTCAGAGCGTTAGAACAAACTCATTTCGAGAAAACCACCTTTAAAGATAATGCATGTATTGTATATATAGTTAAATCTAAAGATGCAAATAGGCAAAGTGAAGTAAAATACAACCTAACAGTTTTCTATCACTGGTCTGAAAGAAGATATATTAAGCAAAATAACCCCAAATCTCAAAACTGACCAGTGCATGAAAAGAAATAACACCATAACCTGACGTTTTTTAACAGCTGTGTAATATGGTCCCAAGCACATCAAAAATGACACAACTCTCCAACAGTAGTTCAGGTTGGAATATGAACTCACAGAGCAGCCCTCCTCCCACGGCCTGCAGCACTGTCAGGATGGGGAAGAAGTAGAGAGCAGCGTAGATGCTTTTGAAGCGGTCAGATTTACCCAGACCACAAGCTATCTTCTTCACCAGCAGAGGGCGCAGCAGCATCATCAGAACCAGGCAGAATGCATAGTAGATCAACACAATAGTGTAACTGAGGACACAAAACCAGAAAGCAGTGATGTCACAAAGGTATATTATGGTCTCAAAAGATACTGATGCTGCCAAAGTTGGTGACAACACTGAGTTTCCCCTGAATTATCAATAATTAGATGATTATTGGTAAAACATACATGTCACACAACACAGGACCAACAAGATTCATATCCTGCAAGATGTTATATTAAGGTATAAAATACTTTGACTTGAGTGGCTACGTTTATAAAGTATATAATAAGTGGCTTTACAGTGTGCCACACTGATAAAAGTACAGATTTAGAAAAGTATTTAAATAAATGTAAAAAAGAAAGAAAAAGACATTTCCACCAAATTTGGTTAAAAACTGCAAAAAGAACTATCTATAAATCATGTGTTATTATGATCCCCCACAGGCAGATGACAGAAATCCCCTGGCACCACCACCCATTGTTACCACAATTATCACAGTACGTAACGTAACGTAATGACGTCATCACAAGCGAACAATATGACAACAACAATCTCCTGCAGCCAGCATGAGAGACGTCAGTTTCAGAGGGTTCATTTACTTGGCAACATGTAAATACTGTTTCAAAGACTTCTCCTTGCTGCCATCTTTTTGTGTATGTGTTCCATTTTCTGTCTTCAACTGCATAATAAACACATTTTTTTAAAGCAACCCAGACGTCAGCACTTACAGTGGGTAGACAGCCTCCTGGGTGCAGTGTATGGTGTTGATGTAGTCTGGGCTGGGGTTGTATAGCATGGTGTACCAGTCTGACAGCATCTGGACACCACAGGAGCGGATACTGAGTATTCCCACCGGATCGGTGACCAGCAGAGTGACCACGGCCGACACGCTGCACTCCAACATGGCTGTGATGTGCTGTAGAAGAGCACTGGAACTAAACACACAACAACACAAACACGGAACTAAGTTTCACACTACAGACTTCAAACAAAGCATATGGAGAGTAAGTATTCCAGGAACAAAAAGAACAAAGTAAATGAGATCTTTCGGAACACGTAGAGCAGCAGTAGGCTCAAATTAAACTCAGCCCCACTGTAAACACAGTCCCGTCTCAACACTACAAAAGTAACAAGTTACACTGTCGCTGCTCACACACATCCAGGCTACTTCCACACTGATATGATTTGTTTTAAATCACAACCATTTTGCATTTTCTGACATCCACCCTACTCTGGAGTTTTAAAGTGCTTATAACTCACTTTTAAAATCATAGACACCCAAGTTCACTTCCAGATTGGGTCATCAGTCACAGGGTGACCTTTCTGATTCGTCACTCTCTTATCATGTGAACCTTTTTCTAAAGAAAACAAAATCGGTTCATGCAACATGGATAATGACTTACAAGCAATCCCTACTCTTACTTTTCTTCATTGCAGTTCCTCATTTGACATATTTTTTGCAACTAAGCAAACAAATGCTGAGATTATAGTCAATGTGTGTGTGTGTTTGTGTGTGTGTCATATTGTGCGTGAGCCCACCTCTTTTTTCCAGAGTACCACTCAATGAAGAACCAATGCAGCACCAGAGGCAACATGGCCATGAATCCCAGATAGAGCCAGTCGTAGAGATCAGGCGACTCAGCGCAGCGTTCACATACCTTCTGAAGGTTGGACCGCTCTCCACGAGGACACACCTGGCAGGACACACACAGACGACTGAGATTAGAACTGTGCACCCCCACATCATTGACTGCTTATGCACTCACCATAAGTAAAGCATATGAATTGGGATTTCCCCAGTTAGAAGATGTGCACCAGGCCTGCTGTGTCACTGTGTGGTAAAATAGGACTTAAATGAAATGAATGTGTCTCACCACAGTGACTGGGATTGCTTTGCATGCATCTCTCTCCTCTTTTTGCTAACACACACAGTACACATTTGCATGTATTCACAAATACCATTGGTGCAGAGATAGTGTGGTAGCAGGAGCAAGCCATCAACTGCCATCTCTCTGTTCTCACAGTTGAGTCAGCCATCTTGAGCTAGTGTGAGACACTGTCGCCCACATGACCTGCTGCTTGCTTGTTTAGTAGATTGCCGCTTGTGCTCATGGTTGCTTGTTGTGGCTGTAGTTGGATTACTGCTCTTTGTTAAGTAAGGGTAATAGTGATTGGGGATTTTAAAAACTTTTCTTATAAACAGATGTATTTTGTGAATATTTGTGCATCCCTCCTATGATAACAGCTTGTTCCTGTTAGTGTTTGAATTCATGCCTTCACTGTTCATCCCATGAATGTTGTCCCCACACTTTTAGGGGAAAACAAATCTGAGATTTACAGTTTGGTTATCGATACAGGAGGTGGTGCCCTGTAATGATTCATTCCAATTAATAAAATTATAAGTATGACTATTTGTCGTGTATGGGCTACATGCAATTGACATACAGGTGTTAAGTATTTTTTTTATTTTCAATGCACATAAGCAGTTTCCACTGTACTAGAGTTCCGCCGGGAGGCGACATGAAATTTGATGGAGGCGGCGCCTCACAATTCTCTATGTAGGAAAAACCCTGACTGGTCTGAGTGATCAGAAGTCAGGACGCATCTGGCTGCGTTCAGACCTGAAAGTAATGCTTGTGATCAGGTCCCTCAGGACGGATGTTAATATCAGGTCTAAACTGGATCTTAGCATCTCTTTCATAGCACTGATGGATGATGGACAATGTCCCACAGACAGACACAACATAGCAGTCAGACGTAAATATGGTGTTTAATACTCACGCCACACTCTCCCTCCACTGATCCATTGACCGTCATCCTGCCACAGTACAGGCCTGGACACGTTGAGCTCATGGACACAGCTGTAAGGACAGACACACAACTTAGACAGCAGCAAACACGTTGACAGCACAAGCACTTTGTTACAGGTTTTTAAGTATGAACACAAATCTGTTCATTCATTAACGTTAGTGGAATTAGGCGGTTGAGGTCAACATTCATTTCTGGTAGCTAACGTGGAGATGTGTTTATGTACCTGACAGAATTCACACTGTGTCGGACAGAGGAGGAGATGTGCGTCGTTTTGTTACTGTCAGTAAATACAGGTGATATCTATGCAACAGTATTTCACACTGTGAGCTTTCTGGAGAGAAACGTCATCTTAGCTCGAGACCAAAACAACCAGGAGAACTGAACCACACTTCCGCCACTAGGACACAGTTACAGTTTATTAGTCGCTGTTTAACCCCTGTTTGAACACAATCGTGTCTTTATTCCAGTACAGAGACATAACCTAATGAAGCGCTCGGACTAGTACAGAGCAGTGGGATGGAGTTAGCTAGCTAGTTGACAGGTAGCTAGTGTGGTAAACCCGTTACAAGTACGTGCGGTGAAAGACTTCTAAGAGGAGAACTAATCTCACATTAAAGACAAGTCTTACTTACACATTTTGGACCAATGAAGACTAAAACTATTTCCTCGCCTCGGTGCTGCTAAACTGTTTTCTGTCGCTCTTACAACACACCCATGACTAAACCGGATGTGGACGAAAATACATGCAACACAAACAGGACCTCTTTTTTTGGTTTTATGACGGGTCGCAAACAGTGATCATAAAGTGCACACCGCCACCTTTCGTACTGGGGTGTTACTACTTTCAACTTGAAGTCGTCCGATTTCGGTTTAAATGCATAATGATGTGTTGTGACCTCTATGAATCTGTTTCCACAATAGCAAAGAACAAAAAGTGATCATTTGTTTTTTCCATCCAAACTTCCATAATAACAGATTTTTCTCTAACTTATATGGTTCTAAATTTCGTTCTAACGTTTATTTTCAACAGCACAACAGGACCTGTTAATGGAGGGTTTAAAAGTCCCATTTTTCAAAAGTCCCATTTAAACGTAAACTCCATACCCCACAATTGATTGTACACAAGTGGTGCATATTCTTCCAAATGTTAATAAGATAAGGTAAGATAAGATAAGATAACCCTTTATTGGTCCCACGATGGGAAGATTTGCAGTATTACAGCAGCAAGAGTCAAAAAGGCATCAGCAAGTAATAAGTGCATGCAATACTTAAGTGTAAGGAATATAAAATATATACAGAAATATATAAAAATATAAAAATAATTAAACTAGTATATACAGTTTAATAGTATCAAGTATTTGGGTTGTTGTTATCGATGTTATTTTTCTCAATGGTTTGTGACTTCTTGGTCATCAATATAGTTTCTGTTTTGACAGGTAGACAAAGATTATGAAGAGTTTAGCTCTCATTAGTTCACTTTTTTTATGAACATATTTTATTGGATTTTCAGAACATTGCAGAGCAGTACAATGACACAAAATATTCCAATACTAACAACTCCCCCCCAAAAAAGCCCCATGTCCAAGAATGAGGGAATAAACAACAGTATAGTGTGTACAGTATATATCACTGAGCATTAATAACACCACAACAGCGTAAAACAATGGCAATAAAAGAAAGACAAATAAATACATACATAAATGTAAAACAAATAAGTGACTAAATTGTTAGTTTGTTTGTTTAAACATAAAGCTACAGCAAACACTATTGTTTGTGAATCTTTCCATATTGAATTGACCAATTAATGGAGACAAATGATGCAGAAGTGTAAATATTTCAAAACAAAAGCCGAGAGGACACCCACTGGCAAAAATAAACCATCAAAATAAATAAAGTGATCAGTCAGGAGAGAACCCATTGAATTTTGTGTGGATTGGGAGCGGGGGGGTGTTAGGAATTAGTTTTAACACTCTTTAACATTGCAAGATTTTCCACATTGTTGTTGATCCTTCCAACAACGATCCATTGATCGTGATGAAACGAATCAGGCATATTTAGAGGACTGATATTTAGGAGTGGGTGCAATCTTGTGCATATCAAAGTCAAATATTAGGCTTTGGCAGAGGTACAATCTACTGAGTGCAAATACTAGATCATCACATGGATGCTCATAACTGATAATAATTCATAGTGCAGGTTATCTGGTCAGTGTTAGGTTCAGTGAAGCCAGATAATGAAAACATGTCCTGGGTTTGTTCCACTGATGAAATCACCAAACTGTCGTATTTGTACATCCAGTGAGACGCAGTCTGAAATATCCATTGTAAACAGTGTTTTTGCTATAGCTGCCTACCCATACACTGTAAATGACTGTCTACCATGTTACAGGGACACCGATGAACACAAATCTATCACCAGTTACCATGGCAACTGTATTAAACGTCAGACGAAGCTGTGAGCACGTTCGTGTGGAGGGCGTGGCCACTGAGAGGGATCGTAGTGTCAGGAAGAGAGGCACAATCTGCTCCACATCTGGGACCAGTGATCTTCTGAGGTCCGCTCCCTGACGGAGACACTGAGGAGAAGGAGGAGAAACAAGACGAGGCTGCTGTTCTCTTCCTCCGGGAGAGATCAACAGGGCGGCAGCGGCAGCAGCAGCAGCAGCAGCAGCAGCAGCAGCAGCAGCTCTCTGACGATGTGTGCGTGTTTTTCTTCTCTCTGCTCCTCCCGCGGCGTTGATGGGCTAGAAGAACAACAGGCGGACTGAGCCTCCTCTCCTCTTCTCGTGAAGGATTGCACAGGTTCCAAACATTCAGCGGCGACACGAACGGACTTGTGTGAACGCGTCGTTGTTCTTCCTGGATACACAAGCTGCTGCTGTGTCTGAGACGTTCAGGCACCGTCAGGAAAGCAGAGAGACAGAGAGACGCAGTTTGTGTGTGTGGAGACGAGATAGAAATAATGGCGGGCATTTTAGATTTAGCATGCTTTAGTAAGACCTTACATTATCACAGCATGTAATCAAATAACACAACATTCAGGTGAGTTGTTGAACTGGAGGTCTACATGGCTATTTTTTCTATTTAAAAAACTTTAGCATAGCATTAGGCTACACATGAAATTGATGCTATTCCTAACTAGCTTAGTGTCGCTAAAGGTTGAACTAAATTCTGCATTTCACATTGTATCAGACTAATAACTGCTGAAGGTGATTCATTTAGTTTCAAAGTGTATGTTTATGGAATTATAAATCTATTTCCACCAAGAGACTTGAGATGCAAAACAAACATCAATCTAATCCACCCTATTATTGTTGTAAGCTCCATATATGACATTGAATTAATGTGAAACAGTTGCTGAATCAGAACACATGGTATTTTGTATGAAAAGCTCCTGGGGCCAGTGACCTGTGATATTCTCAGAGCTTTAGTAAAAAAAGTGCCACAGGGAAATAATGTGGCACAGACAAAATGAACAGCCAGCAGCTGATACAACATCAAATTCAACAATAGTGTAGAACATTGGTACATATCATTCCAAAAAGTGCCAGACATTACACTGTATACTTTGATCTCAGACACTTTTATTCTAATCCTACATTTAAACTAATGTCACACAATGACAGATAGTTCAAACTAACCTAATAGGTCCCTCTTTGACTATTACCACAGACTTGCTCGTGTTTTCTGTTGATGAGTATGGAGAAAAAATTAAAACTGCAAATGGATGAGGAGGAGTCACCTACCAGCAGCTATGTGTGAATCCAGGAAACCAAAACTGACAGACAATATTCGGACTGGACGCATGTGAGATCGGGGATGAGTTTTGTTGTGTTGTTTTTGCACATTATCGATGGAGTCGACTGTTAGCACGGCCCTGTGGGGCAGCAACTACACCGCTGAAGACTCCCGGCCAAGCTTCACCGACCAGCTGGTGACTCCCTCACCTGTTGTGCCGAGGTAATTTACTCAGTCCATCCATTCATCCAGCTGTCTGAGAAATGAAAGTTACATTTGTGTGAGTAGAGAGAAGCAAGTTGTTATATTGCAGCAACAAAGGGGCACCTGCTAACTGGCACCTCCGCTATCCGCACCATTTCCTGGAGCTGACAAAAACATTTTCAATCATACCGCCAAACTAAGCTCATATCAGCTGAGATACAATTACCAGGAGAATAAGGGTGGTGGGATATTAAAGCTCGTATACATTTTATGTATGTACAAACCACTTTTTCTAGTTTTCTATTCACACACATTTAATTTCAGATGTGACACCAAGGTACAAGTACACTAATGGTTTGCAGGAGTCAAATTTCTCTGATCACATTTATTCTTTTCGTAGTCCCTCTTAAAAATTCATGTACACTGGCCTCATTTCTGCTTTGTTTAGTGATTCAAACAGGTATGTGGTAATTGACCTATTACCAATCTGGGCTTTGTAGGCAGTATTAAGAACCAGGACACCATCTTGCTACATGGATAGATAGCTACTGGTCTAGACTGACTTTACAGTTCAGTCCGAACCAAAATAAAGGGGCCTCAGACAAGTGTGGACAAACGGACCAAAATTTGGTCTGACCAAAAAAGGTGGTCTTGGTCCAGATAAAAATCACAGTTCACATAGTTTGCTGTGGAATTTCTTTTTAGTTTTTTTTTACTTTTGGACCATTTGAAGGAAGATGAGACAGCATTAAACAATAGAAGAAGAAAAGAAGAGGAACGATTTCTTGTAGTCTTCACCTCCAACGATATAATGTTTGAGTGATGACGTAGTTAATTTTGACGTTAGTATTAGTGATTATAAAATTTAATTTTATTCATTCAAAAGGAACGACAACCTTTTTCATTGCACTTTATTAAAAAAGTTAGCTATTACAATAAACACATTAACAACACACTGGGGACCTTGGTTCGATCATTGATAATGTGAAAAACTGCTCCTAGAAGTAGCTGCTTCTGGAAAACACAGAATAACCAGGTGTCAAACATTGATACTGTTTTGATTGTGTCTGCAGAAGTTTGTGTAGAAACTGTCAGCTACCAAAAGCTTGCCACACACTTTGATCAGATGATTTATAATTTTAATTATATTTAATATATATTAATATTTATATATGTTAATATTTAATTTTTTGCCATCATTTCATAGTGTATTTAATTTGGCTATTAAGTGCACTGTACCTTAGAGATAGTCTGGTACTGCATCACACTAGTATTTGATGATTAGTATCAACACCCAGCCGTTATGACAATGTTTAAGTTTTGGGATTTACATGAGGCGCTGTTGGCAGTTGTGAAAACATATTGTGCCCAGACTTTGTTGATTGCACAATGATTTCTCTTTCTTTTATGGTTCTTTAGGGTTGTTTCCATAGTGACCAGCCTAGTAACCGCCACCGCAGAGGCCACAGTGGGAACCATAGGAAACCTATCGGCCTTCAGAGACGAAAGAGGGAACAAGCTCAGTCAAACCCACCAGGCATCGACCCCGGCACTGCTGAGTACCGCAGAGGGCAACTCTGTCCTTCAGGGCATCACAGTGGCAGCTCAGGCCCTGGTGCTCCTCTCCATCTTCCTTCTCTCTTGCCTCGGTAACTCTGCAGTCGTCATCGTTATCATCAAACACAGGCAACTTCGAACGGTGACCAACGCCTTCATCATGTCGCTGTCACTGTCCGACTTCCTCACAGCTGTTCTATGTCTGCCGTTCTCCTTCGTCATGCTCTTCAGTAAGGACGGCATCTGGATGTTCGGGGATCATTTCTGTGTGGCCAATGGCTTTTTCAATACCTGCTTTGGTATCATTTCCACCCTGACTATGACTCTGATCTCCTTTGACAGGTACTATGCCATAGTTAGACAGCCACAGGCTAAAATAGGGCGCCAGAAAGCAACTCAGTTGTTGATAGCTGTGTGGGTGACTGCTGTCATTTTCTCTTTACCTTGGTACCTACTAGTTCGGACACCTATAGAAATCCATAAGAGAGGGTTCTACCATTGTATGTATGTGTTCCACTCTGGGACTTCACGCATGGGGACGTCTTACAGCATCTGTCTGATCGTTATTTGTTATTTACTACCCTTCTCCCTCATGTGTTTTTGTCACTATAACATCTGTAAGACAGTGCGGCTCTCAGAGATCCGAGTCAGGCCAGTGACCACATACGCTTACTTATTGCGATTTTACAGTGAAATGAGAACAGCCACCACAGTTCTCATTATGATTGTTTTCATCATTTTTTGTTGGGGGCCATATTGTTTAATGGGGTTGGTTACAGCAATGGGAGACTACAAATTCAACCCTGCAATGGACACAGTGGCCATCTGGTTCGCCTGGGCAAATGGAGCTATCAATCCTTTGATCTACGCCCTGAGGAACCCCAATATATCCATGTTACTTGGACGGAGCAGAGAGGAGGGTTATCGGACCAGAAATATTGCTACGTACCTTTCCAGCCAAACCCAGAACCGTGAGAGTCGGCTTAATCAAGCGGAGAGGATTAGGGACCGCTACGTAAGTCGCGTGGGGGTGAATCATAACAGCCGGATCTCCAGTTCAAGTCCTGGAAAAGGAGGAGAGGTGGCAATGTGGGCCTGTAAAAACCCCGCTGTGTTCTTCTGCAGGGACGGCCAGCCTGACACTGCAAGTCTACCCAACTCTGTCAGCACTCGTAAGATGAAGACAGCTGACACCAGCCTGTGAAATTCTGGAATAATTCTAAAACATCTTATAATGTTTTTTTATCATATCTGTATGTATTTATTATTATTATGGATACAGAGACTGCTGTCACCATTATCGAAAATACCTGATTTCTGTCTCGTCAGATCACAGAATCTCAAAAGTGTTAATACCACTAGTGTTCCAAGAATCAACAGGATCATGAGTATAGTACTATTCATTTGCAGAACTATTCACACAATGGGAAGACAAACATTTTGAGTTATGAATTTATTTCAAGCAGCTGCTGTCTGGGATCCCGTCAATGATTTAGTGCAGAGCATCCCTGTTGAGAACCATGATATGTGTTGATACTTGCGCTGCAAAGATCGTCATGTCAGATATGTTGATGAAGCATGTGGAATTGGAAAACTGATAAAGGGTATATAGTATTTTTTAATCCTAAACCTTCCATGCTTGAAATGTATTTGTACTTTAGCCTACATGTCTTTTTCACACCAACAAAATGACATCATTAGCCATTTGTTTGAATGCGTAAAAGAACCTAAAGATACACTTCCCAAACAATCAACCCCTTAATCTCTTAATCTTAACTAGCACCAGGAATTGGTCAGTGAAGTTCATCCACACATCCTCGCAGAAGAGGTGATTTTAAACGACTGTAGCTGGCAAGCTAACCGCTAAAACACTAAGCAGGGAACATCATTTCTGCTAGCTAGCTTATACAATACACACATTCGTACCATTGACTCGTGCCATAGCTGTCAGCAGTTTATGTCTGGTAGAGCATGGTTATAAGTGGATGGTGCAACACAGCTATTATCCTTTTCTACAGAGGTCACAGCTAAGAAGATGGTTTGCTAGTGGATCCCAACAAGTGAGTTGCTAAGTTAACTGGGACTTTGTCCTAGTGGGCCAGTGGACTGATGAGACCACGTGAGACCTTGACGCGTGTGTGTCCCAGGACCGGGCTCACTGGATGTTCAACCAACAGTACCTGTAGTATCATGCTGCAGGGATTGTTTCATATGTCATCACTGGTAAAGATTACATATGCCCCTCCGAGCAAAAACAGCATGAAGTTATGATGCTGCTTGTCATGGTCGTCAGTTTGGTCTTGAATTCAAAATTTAGTTGTTTTCTCTCTTGTTCAGCTCAGTAGTTCTATAGAAGCTTTGTGAAACTAAAATGGCTCAGTAGAGTGCATACATCTGCCAAGGCCCAACAGATGCCTTATAAAACACATTTAATTTCACTACATCTGGATTTTTTTCAAAAATCTCCTAAACATACCTGATTTTTTAAATCGAGATTCATGGATTATTCTCTAAACCCTTTCTTGCAATGTTATAGAAACTGAAAGAAAATGTCCCATCCATCCACCAAGTTTCATAGTTCAGTTGTTTTTGTTTAATCTTGCTTATAACAAGCCAAACAAATGGAAATGGGTGAAAACATAACTTCCTTCGAGTTAATAATTTGAATGCCTTTATCTGCAGCAGAGTTAGCTCTCATTATCCCATCATTTGTTTTATGGATATGTGATTATCTTTCAGTTTGAACCAGTGTTACAGCTGAGGTGAAAAGGCTGATATGGTGTTTATATAATGTATATTTTTGCTGTAAGCATGAAATATCCTAAACAAAATGGGTTGAATCACACAAAGAAAAAAACTTTTTTTACAAACTGGACGTTTTGGCCTGTCAGAGCAGGAGACGCACGGGTCGCAGAGTTGCAAAAAAAAGTTGCAATTAATATTATAAAAGCAATTCTCCACTGTGCTGAATCAGCTCTGGAGAACAGTCCTGTTGCAGCCACTATCTTTCTTTCATACGGGAAAATGTGCACTGGCTGGTTTGTATTTCTTTAAACCAATCACAAGACCGACCAAGTACTGTCACGGGGAACCTTTTTTGATGGGGTATTTGTACGTGTGGAGGTGATCAATGCCTTAAAATGGGTAATGGGCCTGGCTAATGGCTAATAAAAGAACCAACACCACAAAAACAGTAAAAGACGCACATCAACTGTGCAATTCATCTTTTACACTATGTTCAGCATGTAGGTTGGTAGTTCAGAGGCTGTTGGTGTTGTCGTCAGGGTTGGAAGTATCTCTCAGAGGCTACCAAAGGAAGATACATTTCTCTGTCCTAATAAGAAGTGTTAGTCTGACCTCAGCAGTGTAAAAAAAAAAGGATTACTATTCAGACAATATGTTGTTGTATTCAACCAAGCTCTGAGAGTGTTCACTTTTTAGTGCTGTTGTCGCCAAAGCTGCAGCAGGGAAGAGGATTCAGGTGCCAAACACGAAAGGGATATATGACATATGTATATGTGTAAATGCATTTTCATATCATCTTTTCTCAAAAATAAAATGTTAAATTTTTCATCTTCAAATTCTACTTTTGTCCCCTCTGTGAAAAATGTGTTTTTCATCCACCCAACCAGGCCAACTCATCTTTATCATGGAAAAAGACACTTTATCCTACAAGTGCTCATTCTGTATATATGGATTTATCAGGTCACATCCTGTCCTGCACCTAAAGGTCATCTGCTCTTTGAAGACTGTAGAGTGCTATTTATAGACTAACACAGACAGGACAGGAGATCTGAGAGAGGACACAAAGTGACACTAAACTGTTCATTAGTAACAGACGGACAGATTAATCCTCCCGAGATTAGGTGAATAAACCATCTTGGAAGACGTAAACTACAACCAATGGGGAAACCCCAACTCTAGGCTGACTGGCCAATGGTACGACTTAATCACTGGTCAGTCATGGCCATTTGCATTTCTAGGGCTGCCTCGCTGTTGCAGTCAAGCTAAAAAGTAACACAAAAGTTATGGTACCACATCAAAACCTCTTCTATGCATCGATAGGAACTACAAAACACACTGACTATCAAGATCCATCATACTAATCAACATAGATTTTGATCAAACAGATGATTTTATCATGTTCTACTGTTTAATTATATGGTGATCTGCCCGACCCTAATGTACAAAATATATTCTATACTACTATACTACTATTTCCAAACACTTTCCAGAGTTTCCCTTCAATACAATTATATTTGTAAAGTGTCAAATCATAATATACATTATCTGAAGGTATGTGTGAAAAGAAAAACATTCAGTGAGCAGCAGTTCTGCAAGCAGAAATGCCGGCCTGAAGCTGACAGTAAGGCTATGGTAACTGAGATAACTGAGATAACCACTCATTACAATGGAGCCAAGCAGAAAAGCATCTCAGAATGCACCACATGTCAAACCTTGAAGCAGATGGTCTTTAACAGCAGAAGAGTGTGTGGGATGGTCAGGCAAGAGCAGAATCCAGAGGCTGCAACAGGCACAGATTCACTTCATCATTTATCTTTGTATTAATTAATTGAGGATCGGAAAAAAATGGTCTGATTAACCAAGGTTTCATTTGAGTCACACAGATTAGCATCAACATCATGAATCCAAGGAGCCAACCTGCCTTAAAGAGATAGTTCATAGAAAAATGAAAATTCACTCATTATCATGTCACCACTATGCTGATGGAAAGGTGGGTGAAGGGTTTGAGTCCACAAAACACATTTGGAGTCTCAGGAGTAAACAGTGTTGCAGCCAAATCCAATACAATTTAAGTAACTGATCAACTTCAAACGTAAAAAACAGAAAAAAAACAGATAATGCCTCCATTCTGCTCCTGTGATGTGAACTTCAGTGTCCTCTACAGCAGCAGCACATCCAAGGCCAAGACAAAATCGCAAGGCACACCTGTAATCTTACTGTATTAGTGTAAGACTCTTGTAATCATCCATTTTTACCTGCATTTTTTTTGTAAGATGCTCTCCTTCACACTGGCTGTCAATCAAGGTCTTAAATGTGTCACACTCTAATAATTCCCACCATGACAACTGCACAGTAAAAATTAGGTTTCCAAAGGTTTTTTTATGATTTTTTAGGGTAAAGAATTTACCTCTGTTTTGAGAAACTAGTGCATAAAAATAACTGATATCATAACTTTTTGTATCAGGGCTCCAGATACTCAGTCCTTAACATTGGTTGCACTGGTTTGCCTAACTTTCCTAAAGCATTCTCAAAAATGTTAACGTAGGACTATCACAATAATCAATGTTGTGTGTGTTTGTGTCTGCTCGTCACATTTACAATGTCTGTAAATACTAGGGTTGAAACGAGTATCCGGTACAGATAATGTTGCTTTACGAGTACCAATCCGAGTAAAATATGTCAATATCCATACTCGTGATGAATGAACATCCTCATTGGATAGCTGTGTCCACATCATTCCTTGATAGGCCAGCCACACACAGAGCCAGGGGCGGCTCCTGGCATAGGTGACATAGGGCAATTTTTTATAGCGTACATTTTTGTCTGCCTGTGTGTGCATCTGTACACATTCCAAAAGTTCAGCAAAGTTGGTATTTTAAGCCTGACACAGATATGGTTTGATCAGAAGTTGCTATATTTATTGTTTATTAGAAAACTATTTACAGAACAGCCTTAGAATTGAGCTTCAGATCAATGTTTTTGATGACAAGAGTAAGAGAGCTATTTTTTTATAGTTTTTTATAAACTTCAGTAAATAAACTTCAGTGACTCAATGAACACAACACATGCAGTGTTAAGGTTTTCATACTCAACATGCCGGGCATGGTGCACTCTGACTCGGCCAGTGGACGCTGAGAATATCATAGATAATGACGTTAGTATCCCTGTGGACAGAGTGGCTGTGACAACGACATGATTGTGACGTGTGGAACTTTCTATAGGCTCTGTGTAGGGGAAGAGCTCTGTGTGTGGCTGGCCTATCAAGGAATGATGTGGACACAGCTATCCAATGAGGATGTTAATTCATCACGAGAATGGATATTGACACATTTTACTCGGATTGGTACTCCTGCTTGTAAAAGTACACTTTCTGTACCGGATACTCGTTTCATCTGAGTATTCGGCTCAACCCTACTCCCCACTGCTCTACTGACATCAAATATGAATCCAGGGGGACCACTGTGATGTGGTTGAACAGGAGATTGGCAGCAAGAATGTGCAAGTGACAAATGTGCAAAAATGGTGGAATGCAGTCATGTGAACACAGAGCAGAATCTCAAGGTTAAACGCTGGCCCAAATCAGTGTTAGTAAGATATTCAAGATAAAGCGCTTGGTGAGTATGCGTGTGTAAACTGAACAACGGTTTGTTTTTAGTAGTTTGGATTTTTTGCTCAGAGCAAAAATAGGGAATGAAAGAACGGGTCACGGGCCGAACTGGATTTTGATATTTAATTAATATTATTTGTCTGACCCGAAATAATAAATGTTAGTTTTTTTTAAGTTTTAAGTTATGAGCTGACTGCTCTGACCTTAATGGCCGATATAACTACTGCAAATCAGATGTCACCGTGCTTTCTTTCATCGAAACTTGTCTGCTGTGTCTCACTTCCATTCTTCACTTGCTATTTTGAACACGCATGAAAGTCAACTGTTTGCTTTTATGTCAAATGAGCAAAGCTGCTGGCAGGTATGATGGCAGGGAACGATAAAAAAACTATAGACTGTATACAAAGATGGAGGACATGACCTTTCCCCAAAGGTCAATCAATCAATCAATCAAATTTTATTTGTATAGCCCATATTTACAAATCACAATTTGTCTCATAGGGCTTTAACAAGGTGTGACATCCTCTGCCCTTAACCCTCAACAAGAGTAAGGAAAAACTACTAAAAAACCCTTTTAACAGGGTAAAAAGAAGGTAGAAACCTCAGAGAGAGCCACATGTGAGGGATCCCTCTCCCAGGATGGACAGAAGTGCAATAGATGCCACGTGTAAAGGAGAACAAGGTCAGTGAATTGGTGGATTAATGTCATTAATGGTCAAGTGTCTGAGGAGAAATACTATGTATCGAGCAGTCCTGCTGCAATCATAGTCTATGGTCAGCAGCCAGCAAGATCATGATCCACCATCAAGATCGGATGCCACTATAGTCCACAGTCATTGTCCACTGCCGCCATTAGGATCCATCATCAGCTGCCACCTCGGTCGTGGTCCACCACCAGTATCCGATGCCAACACGATAAAGGATCCGCCTTTATTATCATGATCAGCCAGCACGATGCAGAATCCGCCATACTGGATCCACCATTACGATCTCTAATACGTGATCCACAGATCCTAATCCATGATGTGGCCACAGCTGCGGCCCTGGATCTGCGAGCGATAAGGCAAAGGGACTCCGGGGAAGAAGTCAAGTCAGTAACATGTATTGATGGGATATGAATTACTTTTATGTGATAACGATTGAGAAGAGGAAGGAGAAGCTGGAAAGAGAAGCTCCGTGTGTCATGTGTCCCCCGACCTTCTAGACCTATAGCAGCATAACTAAGAGCAGGTCCAAGACAAGCCTGTACCAGCTCTAACTATAAGCTTTATCATAAAGGAAGGTTTTAAGCCTACTCTTAAACATACAGATGGTGTCTGCCTCCCGAACTGAAAGTGGGAGATGATTCCACAGGAGAGGAGCTTGATAGCTGAAAGCTCTGGCTCCTACTCTACTTTTAGAGACTTTAGGGACGACAAGTAAGCCTGAATTCTGGGAGCACAGTGCTCTAGTGGGTTGATAAGGTACTATCAGCTCTTTAAGATATAATGGTGCCATATTATTAAGGGCCTTGAAGGTGAGGAGGAGAATTTTAAATTCTATTCTAGATTTAACTGGAAGCCAGTGTAGTGAATCTAATACTGGAGAAATGTGGTCTCTTTTCTTGGTTCTTGTCAGGACACGTGCTGCGGCATTTTGGACAAGCTGCAGAGTCTTTAACGACTTACTGCTGGAGCCTGATAATAAGGAATTACAATAATCAAGTCTGGATGTAACAAAGGCGTGGACTAGTTTTTCTGCATCCTTTTGAGAAAGGACATGTCTGATTTTGGAGATATTACGCAAGTGGAAAAAGGCGGTCCTAGAAATTTGTTTTAAGTGTGAATTAAAGGATAAATCAGGATCGAAGATCACTCCCAAGTTCCTGACTGTTTCATTGGAAGCAAGGGCAATGTCGTCTAGTGCAGCTATATCATTAGATAATGTATCTCTAAGGTGTTTAGGGCCAAGTATTAGAACCTCTGTTTTACCTGAAAATTGCGGGTCATCCAGGTTTTTATGTCCTTGAGACATGCTTGGAGTTTAGTTATTTGCTTACTTTGTTCAGGTTTTATTAACAAGTATAACTGGGTGTCATCCGCATAGCAGTGGAAATTTACCGAGTGTGTCCTGATAATGTTTCTGAGTGGAAGCATATATAATGAGAATAAAATTAGGCCGAGCACAGAGCCCTGTGGAACACCATGGTTAACTTTGGTGCGCACAGATGACTCATCATTAATTTGCACGAATTGGGAGCGATCAGAAAAATATGATTTAAACCAGTTTAGGGCGGTTCCTTTAATGCTAATTAACTGTTCTAGTCTCTGTAATAAAATGTGATGGTCAATTGTGTCGAATGCTGCACTAAGATCTAACAGAACGAGGACAGACACAAACCCCTGATCTGAAGCTATTAGAAGGTCATTAGTGACTTTTGCCAAGGCTGTCTCTGTACTATGATTAGCTCTAAACCCCGACTGAAAGTCTTCATATATATTATTTTCCTGGAGAAACTCACACAGCTGATTGGCTACAACATTTTTCTAGGATTTTAGACAGGAAGGTGAGGTTAGATATTGGTCTGTAATTGGCTAAAACCTCTGGGTCCAGGGTGGGTTTTTTGAGAAGGGGTTTGATTACACCTATTTTAAAAGACTGTGGTACATATCCTGATGATAATGACAGATTGATTGTGTTCAGTAACGAACTATCAATTAGGGGCAGAATTTCTTTAAGTAATTTTGTAGGAATGGGATCTAAGATACAAGTTGTTGGTTTAGAACAGAGGTAGCCAACACGGTGCCATGGGCACCTGGTCGCCCGCACGGGCCCCGCGAGTCGCCCGCAAGGCATGCTCTAAATTAAAAAAAGAAAATATGAAGAAAAAAAAGAAAAACTGAAATTTGAAATTTAAAAAAAAGTTAAACCGCCATCTCACTCTATGCTGAGACAAGCTGGCGGGAGCAGCAACGATGGCGAGCTAGAGGTGTTTTTTACCCCCCAAACTAAAGAAAACATGACAGAAAAGCGAAAGAAAACATACTATTTTCATAATGATTGGGAGGAAGAGTTATTTTTTACGACAGTGAAAGAAAAATGTGTGTGTCTCATTTGCGGGGCAACTGTTGCGACGGCAAAGCGGCACAATGTGGAGCAGTGGTCGCCAACCCGTCGATCGCGATCTACCGGTCGATCTCCCAGTCTTCACTGTCGATCCCCGAACTCTCTGGACTCACTGGCTGACGTCGCTCCGCAGATCAGCTGTGTGTCGGTTGTCTGTTTTTCACACGCGCTGTGTGTCTGCTACTGGCGTCTGAGCTGCAGGTTTATCTCCTGCATTTCCTTCAATACAAGTCGGATTATGTACGAGACTAGATGTCAGGACTCTACGGTATGAAGATGCGCATCTTTCGGTCTGTCGATAACAATCAAAGCCCCGTTGGAACAAATGAGTGGATTCAGAAGGTGAAACGCTGGAGTGCTTTTACTTTGAAACGTGTTCGGAAAGTGTCATTTGTGTCATAGACAGATACACATTTTGGTTCACAGCAGTATACACAGAGAAAATGATCTTTCACCTGAGTTTTAATGCTTATCTGATGAATTTATGTCACAAACAAATGGTTGCAACACTTTCTGTAAGCCTTTTCAAAAATAAAAGCACTCCAGAGTTTGTTAATGATATCCATTCCCTTGTTTAAAAAGTTTTTTTTATTGTGAAATATTTGCAGGAGCGGAAAGATGCCGTCCGCTTGTGCATCTGTTTAAAGATGCACAAGGGACTTCTTTCATACAAGGCAATAATCATATTTGTGGCCATATTCAAATCAAAGCCTATATGTAAAAACATTGTGCTGCAGTAGCAGCTCCTCTGCAAAACATGATGTGGAACTGAGAAGCTACATATTTTGCATTGTAAATATGAATTGATATTAATTTGAATATTGTCATTGAATAGAAAAAGTTGCACAACTGCCCTTCTTTGTGTATATTTATTTTTTGTACATTCAGCCTTTAACAGAAATTGCAAAAAATAATAAATATGACCCTCCTAAGTGGGTGTTTTGGAAGATATCAGGGTGGTAGATCTCGGCTTACGTTTGGAATTAAAAAGGGATCTTGGGCTCGAAAAGGTTGGTGACCACTGGTTTAGAACATGAGATTAATTTGGTCAGCTGATCAAGGGTGATCAGAGAGAAGCTGTCTAAATAATTGGTAGGATTCTCAGCTGTTTCTGAGATTTCTGTTCTTGGTAGGGTATTAGTGCCAATTGAGGGCAGGAGATGTTTGATTTGATTTCTAATAGTTAGAATTTTATCATTAAAGAAATTCATAAAGATATTGCTATTTAGGGATCGAGGAATACTGGGTTCGGTGGAGGTGTGACTCTCTGTCAGCCTGGCTACAGTGCTGAAGAGAAACCTGGGGTTGTTTTTATTCTCTTCTATTAGTTTTGAGTAGTAGGCAGCTCTTGCTTTGTGGAGGGCCTTCTTATATGCTTTAACACTATTCTTCCAGTCTAGGAGATATTCAACACGGTTGCTGGAGTGCCGCTTCCTTTCTAGTTTTCTTGATACTTGTTTTAACTCATGTGTCTTGGAATTATACCACAGAGCTAATTTACTATGTTTTATATGTTTCTTTTTTAGAGGCGCTATTGAGTCTAATTTTAATCGTAATGACTTTACAGAGCTATCGACGAGATGGTCAATTTCAGTGGAGCTAGGGTTTTTAATGAATTTGTTGTTTATATCGACGGATAGTACGGGTTTAAATGTAATTGGAATTATTTCCTTAAATTTAGCTACAGCACTATCAGGTAAACATCTAGAGAATGAGTTCATTATTAGTGGCATATATTCTGATAGTGAAAAATTTAAGGTTATTAAATTATGGTCTGATAGAATTGGATTGCGCAGAAGTACCGTTAGATGTTCAATTTTGACACCGTATGATAATACAAGGTCAAGTGTGTGGTTACAACAATGAGTAGGTTGGTGTACACACTGACTGAAACCTATTGAGTCTAATATCGAAATAAATGCTATGCTAAGGCTATCTTTATTATTGTCAACATGAATATTAAAGTCACCAACAATAATAATTTTATCGGTCTTTAGGACTAGGTTTGATAAAAACTCAAAAATTCAGAATAAGCCCCAGGAGCACGGTAAACTACAGCAAATATGATTGGCTGTTGGTGTTTCTTGGATTGGTGTGGAAGACTAAGAACAAGACTTTCAAATGAGTTGTAGCTTAGTTCAGGTTTAGGATTAATTGATAGACTGGAGTTAAAAATAGCAGCAACTCCACCTCCTCTGCCAAATTCTCTGGGAACGTGTGAATTTACATGACTGGGGGGAGTAGATTCATTTAGACTGACATATTCATCAGGATGCAGCCACGTCTCAGTGAGGGACAATAAATCAATGTTGTGATCTGAGACTAGTTCATTAACTAAAATAGCCTTTGATGACAATGATCTTATGTTTAAAAGACCACATTTGAAAGTCTTTGTTTCCTGAGTTGTTGCAGAGGTTGTGTTAATTTGTATTAGATTTTTTTGTGGAATTCTCCCTCTGTTATTGTTTGATTTAAATAATTTAACGGGACGGTGGACAGACACAATCTCTATGGGTTTGTGGTTGTGTGACTGATCCAGAGGGAGCGCAGAGAAGTGTGTAGCACTGCAGCTCTGCGTCCTGGTCCCAACTCTGGGTTGTCATTTTATAGACTGGGTAATATTCCTAGATAAGAGAGATGCCCCATCCCAAGTGGGATGAACGCCGTCTCTCCTAACAAGAACAGGTTTCCTCCAAAAAGTTTGCCAATTATCTACAAAGCCCACACCACTTACAGGACACCACCTCGACAGCCAGCGGTTAAAAGACAACATGTGGCTAAACATGTCATCACCTGTTGTGTTAGGGAGAGGGCCAGAGAAAATTACTGTGTCTGACATTGTTTTTGCAAAAGCACACACCGACTCAACATTAACTTTAGTGACCTCCGACATGCGAAGCCGGGAGTCGTTGCTGCCGACGTGAATTACGATCTGACTGTATTTACGTTTAGTTTTAGCCAGCAGCTTCAGTTTAGATTCGATGTCGCCGGCTCTGGCCCCTGGGATGCAATTGACTATGGTCGCTGGTGTCGCTAACCTCACGTTTCTCAGAACCGAGTCACCAATGACCAGAGTTTGCTTCTCAACGAGTGCGTCGCTGAGTGGAGAAAATCGATTTGAACCGTGAGCTGGTGGCTCTTTAATCGTGGGCTTTTTAAGGGTAGCACTATGCCCCCTCCGGACAGTGAAGCCAAAGGGTCTCTATCGCCACCTGTTGGCTGGCTGAAGTATAGGTCATAAATCCTGCCTTCTCCTTGGGGAGATGGACCAAAGTTAAAAGTAAAAATTCACGTTATATTTTTTATTCAAAGATGGTTTATCTCATTTTATGTAGTTGTTATCACACTGATGTATTTTCAAGTGCAAATTTTCCCTGTAATTTTCGTTGCCCTGTAACTTTCGATAGAATTATTTATTTCATGCTATAAAAATTCCATGATTGACAGCTGAGACTGACTAGTGATTGGTTGAATGGGTGTATTGCTGGTACAGTGCTACTGTGGCTCCAGCACATCGCTAATGCATCGAATGCAATAGATAGCAGCATTCGTATCAGGGATATTTTTGCATAATTTCTGGATAGTGGGAGAAATTGGATGAGTGTTGTCCATCTTTACTGTCTATTAGAAAAATGTTACAATCCTCATTTCCAGTGGTGCACTACGTGTTAGTGCACTGACTGGACTATGCCTTTTGGAATGTAGCATCTTTTTCTGACACGTGCTGCCTTCAAATGGGGCCATGTTTACTGTGTTCACGAGAACAATGATGGACGCCACAATTTTCTTAACCCTTGTGTTGTCCCTGCTTCCCCCGGCTGTTGGCCCCCTCACATAGCCCACCCCATATTAGGACGCACACGTAGGGCAATAGACAAGTGAGCAGCCCTTGCAGATATATTTGTTACACCCGCGGCACACGGTGTGAGTTTTACAGTCCTTTTTCCTGGGGCATATCTGACACCTCTTCCTCTTACTCGCCCCGAGCGGGGCTGCTGCTAGGGCTATGGAGGAGGCCAGACACTCGGGTCGAGCGTCGTAGTCAAGAGCTCTCTGTGCGGCGGCGGCTTTTACAGCCTTCACAACCGCGGCGGACGCGTCCGTGCGGGGGATGCGCTCCCTTCGTGCGATGAACGGAGTCACGAGAGCCTTTCCCAGCTGCTCTAGGAACACCCTCCGCTTGTTCCGCTTGCCCGGCATCCAGTCTGGGTTGATCTCTCTCCACATCACGAAGGCGTTGTAGGAAGAGACATCGAGAATGTTGTGAAAGACGACCAGGGGCCAGCACGCGGTCATCCTCCTGCAGCTGTACGTTCCAATCACCTTGTCTAGGTTGTCCACGCCACCTTTGTTGCGGTTGTAGTCCAGGACGATGACCGGTTTCCCGTCCTCGCGGTCGCTGATGTCGGCCTCAGGGTGCCGTGTGCTCAGGAGCACCACATTCCTGTTTTTCTTTGGGATGTAGGACACCAGAGTGGCGGTGGGCGTGAATGCGAACTTGGATGAGAACACCTCTCTTCCCTTGACCGCGAGCAGCCCGGTCAGGAGCTCGGGCTTGTTCTTCCGAACCGTGCCGACCACGGTGAGCTTCCTCTCCAGGAGCTGCCGCGCGAGTTCGTAGGAGGTGAAGTAATTGTCGCACGTGACGTTACGACCGTGCAGTCCCTCCATTACATCGAGCACTACCCGCAACCCCTGGTTCCGTTCTGAGCGTCCGCCGCTCGGCTTCCGGGGACCCCGCTTTGAGCCGCAGCAGAGGAGGAGGAAGAGGAGGAGGAGGAGGAGGAGGAGGAGGAGGAGCAGTGGCCCTCCTCTCGGCCGTACGCCCTCGAGGACCATGTTATTTCCCTGTTTCTTGACGGGAAGGTCTCTCTTTCCACGAGTCCGGTGGTGGTGGTGGTGTCGCTGTGGTCTTGTCCTCCTTCTTCTTCTTCTTCTTCTTCCAAGGATGAAGAATCTGCAGAAGCATCACCCACTGGGTCGTAGTCTTCGTCACTGTCGTCATCTTCATAGTCACCGTCGTCGTCTTCGTCACCGTCGCCGTCGTCGTCTCCGTCCTCTCTGTCTTCTTCTCGGTCTGCTTTTCTGTCTGCTTCTCGGTCTGGCTCTTTCGCGTCCTCTTCGGGTTCAGAGGATGGTTGCTGGGAGAATAGCTGTTGGAGAACCTGTTCTCTGGTGAAACGCTCCTGACGTGACCTGTCCTCGTCATAACCACCAGGTCACAAGTTCCATTTGAAGGCGGCAACAATAAGGAAGAAGCATCAGAGGCCTGATGAGGCTTTGTCCGCCCATCCCTGGCTTAGTCACTTGCAGTATGCTAATTTCAGAGCGTTGGCCATTTGAGAGCAACAATGCTAATTATGTAAGTAAAAGTTGGTAAAACTGGTTGTGAAGAGCTGAACAACAGTAAATGTGAAAATGTTTCTAATCTGCTGATCAACATCTGAAACAAAAAATCTGTTTTTTGATATGATGAGATGCTACAGATATCACCACACAGACTGTCATCCTCTCTCTCTCTCTCTCTCTCTTACACACACACACTGTAGTGGGTGAGGTCGGGGCGTGACTGCCTCCACCAGGAATGCAGTCATGTGTGTTTTGAACTCTCCACATACAGTCTCACTCAGGCTGATCTGTCAGTTTCCCTGTGCCAGACAAATACTGGCAAGAGGTATACAGAGGTAGAAAAGGACAGGCCCTGTGTGGACATACGTGACGATTTTTATTTTCTTGGACACCTGCACATTTCTGCCAAACTCCCAGGGAATCCCTCTTTGAATCAGCTCTTGGGGACACTCTCTTGGGGATTTTGTATTTATCTAGTTTCTATCTTGACAAACTTATTGTGGATTATAAAAACGGCTTCAGACACTGATTGAACTTTTGGAATTCAACTGTATCTCTGCTGAAAGACCCACATACTGATTCAACACATTCATTCATTTTTTTTTAAGTCGTCTTCACTTATTACCAGCTGTTACAATGTTGGAATGACATTCGAGTTCGAGCTGCAGTGACGGCGGAGTGAATGATCTCTTCTACAGATATTCATCTGACACTTGACTGATGCTACACACACCTTGCTGAACCTGAGCATGGTGTCTCACTGGATCACATAGAAGAGGATATCAAAGGTAAGGAAGCTGCAATGATCTGCACATTTTATGTAGACAATGATGACATCATAGGTCCACAGGTCTGTAGCCAGGATTTTAGAAATAGTCCACAAGGAAATTTCCATAACATATACCTTTACAAAAAAATATTTAAATTTGATTTTGATTTTTACAAGCATGATCTGGCATTAAGTACCCCTATACTATAAGTATGTTGCTGTACTCCATGAATGATTCAATTGTTCATTGTTTCAAGACTTGTTCTACACCTTTTTTACACTGCTGTAACCCATATCATCACTTTGGGAAGGATTCTTCAAGAAGCGTAAATCTGAATTTCCAGAGGTTTACTTTGCCCATACAGTTTTTACATGCCATTACAGTGAAAAGTATTCTACCATAATCTGTTTATAAGTTCCCCAGAATTTCAGTATATCAATTACATGCACTGCACACTGTACAACACTGTAGTAGGAATCAGTAACTATTGGGACCACACTCATTCAATATAAATTAACCTTGAAAGTAGTGAACTGAGACGACAGAAACAGTTGCTCCTGTGCTACCTTGGATGCTAATGTTTTTCTGGTCTCTGAAACCTGATTAATCCTCTGTGACAACTCTTTGGATTTCAAATGTACACATGGAGAGGTATGGGGGCATGTTGGTGCAGTAGTCAACTCTGTCGCCTCACATGCACAGCAGGAAGGTTATGGGTTTGAAAGTGGCGACCACTTTCTGTCTGGAGTTTATGTGTTCTCATCGTTTTCCTCCCACAGTCGACATGAAGGTTAACGGAAAACTCTAAATTGCCCATAGGTGTGTATGAGAGTGTGGATTGTTGTTTGTTTCTGCATGTTGGCCCTGTGATGGACTGGTGACCTATCCAGGGTGTACTCCGCCTTCGCCCCAAAGTCACCTGGGATTGGTTCTATCGCCTGGCAACACTCCAAGAATAAGTGGCTTTGATCCAATCATCTGTTTCAGTTGAAATGATTAAAATAATATTACGTCTGAATTAGGATTAACCGGGTTGTTGGGAAACACCTCGAGTCTCCAGTATATATAACATACCACAAAATGAAAGGGTTCAAAAGAAAAGAAAAGAAATTCAAGATTTATGCATTGAGAGAATGGAAATGGAACAATCTTGTTATTGTGCGCAAAAGGTTGTTTAGGTACAGGGAAAAAATGCATTTAAAATAATTAAATTAAGGAGAAATTGAAATATGTCTTGAAACCTTTCCAAATAATTTGATGGATTCCTCTTTAGCACATTTGGACCATTGATTTTTAGACTGGCTGGAACTTTTAAAGTGTGGTTACACTTCACGAGAGCCAAGGGTGACAAAGTTCGTTGCTACAAGTGCAACAACTCTTTTGCATGTGAAGGAAACACGAGCACATGTCATCTACATCCAGTTAAAGTCCATCACATACAGGCGAGGAAATGTTCTCCACTACTGCCCATAGTTCATGTGTCGTGGTCCAAGGTTTATAACATATTCAGCAGCCTGGAGCCCACATATGGAGTTAACTAAACTAATTAAATAAAATGGACATGCGTTAATGATTTACAGTTACCATTAAGCAGCTCATTGCAATGGGTGTATTCATATATTCAGTCTGACATGTTCAGAAATAAAGAGTGTAATTTTCAGGTCACTAATAGCAGGGGTGGCTGTAATGAGTGGGGGGCTGCAGACCACAGTCAAAACACTGTGAAAGAAAAAGTCCGGTATTCACTTCAAACAAACCCGATAAGAGAAGCGCTAAAGCACCAGGTCAATGAACCATAAGAGTTGCACACTGGATTCAGACTGTATGTGAAAGTAATGCAAGGTTGTTGCATCCAAAGCAGAGCAGACAGGTGAGAGGAAAAGAGCACTGGTTTCATCTGACTGAATCATGGAACACACAACAGTGTGGTTACATTTTCTAATTACATACAACAGAGGGGATGGGATTTATCTCCAGTTATCACCAGTTTCCTTTGTGTTATTCTGAGCTGCAGGGATAAAATAACATTCTAAAAGCATACATTTTCAGTAAATAAACTATCTCTGAATAATAACTGTGGAACAACTAAACAACCCATCACCCAATAGATGTAAAAATTACCCACACACCATTCAATATTTGTCATGATCATAAATCAACATGTCAGTGCGACTGAGCTTTAGCATTTGTTGATTGTTGAGCTTTGGCAGCAAAAGCAGTATGACATTATTATACCTTTTTTTTTTCTGCATGAGTATTTAGTGTAAATTCTTCCTATCATAGTAAATCAGACATTATTTCTGGTGTTTCTTTTCAATTGTAGTTGTGTAATAATATTGTTTAAATATCATTGTGTTAATTGCAGTCACTGTAACTGAATTTACCTGCAGGTAAGATTCTCATATCATATTCAATGGTCTAATCATGGATCTGATGATGTTGCTTGTAAGTAACAACTCTGGGAAATATGGATAGATATAAAAAGGTAGGAAAAGCCAGAGTAGTTAGCTTTGTACAGGTTATCCAAGACGACCAATGTTAGTGAAGCCAGATAACCTTATAGTACATGCCCCAGCTGTTTTAGGATTATTAGGATAGGATCATCAGAACATAAATAAGGCTTGCTCAATGAAACTATACTTCTGTGAATATTAAACATTATAGTAGCAATGGGCTTAGAGTATTCAAATGCACGACTCAGAAACAGAAGGCTTCAAAAATCTGTCTTTACTTGCAAACATTGGTCAGTACACAGGCGGTCAGTAAAACAGGCAAAAAATTAAATCCGACAAGGAGTGGACAGAGGCGGACAAAACTGCTAGGAGAAATGTGAAAAGATGTGATGTTCAGGATAAAATGACAGAGAGGAAGGGGAGCACAGAGATGGTGAAACCAATGAGCCACAGGGGAAACCACAGGCAGCAGACACATGTGAAACCGAGGGATGAGTGACAAAAAAAAAAACAGGAAGAAATTCAACCTAGCAAACAGGGAAACATGACTGAGGGAGAGGAACGGTACATGACACAGTGGAACTGTTGTTCTGTTGCTGACACTGACCTTTGACCACTGTGTGGAAGAGGGGCAAGAGAAAACACAGTGCCCCTGCAGGGATCAATAAAGAATTGATTAAACCCTGCAAACTGGATGAACTATAACTCTGTCATCAATCCATAAAGAAAGTGAACATACACACAGCTGATCATTATATGAGTCCTGCAGCAACCACTGGCATGCTGTTATGTAAAAAAACATTTAGGTGACTGAGGCAAGGACACTGCCTCAGTGTTTGTTCCAGGGATGTACATGTAAACGCTAATTTCCCTGTCTAATAAATGGAGATTTGTAGAGACAGAAACTAGTCAACTTGTCTAAAAGTAAGATAACTCACAGAAAACAACTAAAACAGAGAACAATGTAGTTGGCATCCTAGCCAGTGTCAAAATGTCATATTGATTTGTTGAGTTTGGCTGATTTAAACAGTGCTAGTACTAGCAGCCTTCCCTCCTTGGTTAACATCCATATGCCTGGGCTGAATGTGGTTACGCATTGCTCCAGTCCAGCTACTATTCTTCGGTTATTCTTTATTTAATTTTTAAACATAACCAGGTTCCATGTTCAAGTTTCTCTTTATAATTGTCATCTGTGAGCTTCTGTAATGCCTGCTACTTCAGTTCCTGGCCATTGGGCCCAGAAAGTCCTTGAATTTGATGTTTAACAAGGTCTGCACAAATACTACCAGACATATATCTGGCTGTCAGTGAGTCAATCTGTCCGGCACTTTGGTTTGGACAAAAACTGTATTTGTTATTTGGATGTCATCAAGTACATAATGATTTCTGGCCTCTAAATGCAAACATGGGAAGAGAAACAGAAGAAGTTTTGAGTTTTTTATTGTAAAAAAACCCAAAACAATCAAAGACTGGTTGAGCTGGTAGACGGACTGGACAGGGAACTGGGGCTCAGGTTCAAAGAGCTGGGCAGGCATAGGTAGAACTGGTTTCCTGATAATCGACCAGTGGAGGCAGATGAGGAATCTGATTTGTGTTTTCATCTCTGATCTTAATTGTTTACCCTACTTTACCTTAAAACTGCCTTTTACTGTCCGACATGTTTTCTTCTGTTGTGTCTGCAAACAACACAGTCAACTATGACTTTCCTGACAGCAGATTTTTGTTTTTATTTTTCAACCCGGGCCCCATGTTATTTCTTCCTGTATGTCCCAGTTAATGATGTGTGAATGGACAGCTCAAACCGTATGTGGATATATGCAAGTCCTTTACACACAAATTGACTGGATGTTTCGATTTTGCTGCTGTGCTGCTTTTACTCAGCCAACCATTAACTCTGAGGATTTCATCATCCCTTGCAAGGCTCAGTTTTTACAATATATTCTGGAGCCATTTTTGAAAAACCTTCATTTAATGAGGTAATGTCAACCAGTCTTTGTACAAACTGAATGATTGCTTTCTCATCTTTAGCACAATCTCATTGAGATAAACTTTGTCCCTCGAGTGTGGCTGTGAGGCTCTGGATTTTTCTTTCTGTTCATGTTTTTGAATCTTCAAATTCTCTCACTGAGCCCCACATCACAAAGCTCCTTCCTCTTTTGTTGCAACAACCTTTGACCTTTAGAAACCAAGCAATGGATGGTTGTAGCTTCATCCAAGGTGAAGAGTAAGGGATAAGGCTGGGGGTGGCATTTTCTGAATCATTCACGACAACGTTGATTGTCAAGTATCTTTTGACCGCATCAACGCATCAACGTCCACATCCAGGTTACACCATTGACCCCTAAAGAGAAGTTCTACAGTACATTAATCCATCTCCATTTTTTCTCATTCCACTTGATGCTTCATCTACTAATTTTTCATCATTGTGGTGGCTATAGCACAGGACATTAAGTGGACAGCTAATGATTAGATCCCTGGCTCTTCAAGTCTGTGTGACTAAGTGTCCTTGGTCAAGATAAAGGACCCCCAAATGTGTGATTGGGATGAAAGGGGGATAGAGAAGCACATGGTGGTGCAGTTGTTAACTATGTTGCCTCAGAGCAAGGAGGTTCTAGAAACTTTGAGACCTGAGAAAGCATTTACACTGTTGATTTGACGCTTTGTTCTCAACAGAATACCTTTCCCTTTACCCCTCAAGTTCATTTGACAATGCAACTTTATTTGTGCTGAATGTGCATGTACTACCAGAATACAAAAAATACAAATGTCTGCACAGTTCTGCAGATGTCTGCACGGCAAAATACTTAAACTCCAAATAACCCCTGATGGCTGAGGCCACAGTGTATGAATGGATTGTAAAGGGGGAAAAAACACTGCTGTCTGAATTTGTGCATGAATGGGTGAATGGGACTTGTACTGTAAAGCGCTGTGAGTGGTTGACAAGACTGGAAAAGTGCTGTATAAAAACAATCCATTTACCATCTTCATTACTGATGCTCTTGATGACACACATTGCAATCCAGACTACTCATGCTGTCTTTGCTTGTGTGGCCTGAACCAAACAGCAGATGCAAAGGACAACAAATGTGTTTGTCCTTTATGAAATTAATCTTGTCCTGATGTCCTATTTTAACCTGTGACAGATTTCAATGGACCAACAAAGCATTACTTATCAGTAATTTTCTTACATTTTGCTTGTTCCCACTCGTGTTCTTATTTTGATGAATGTCATGTGTTGGTAAGTTGAAAGCGTGCATCAGTTTTTCCGAATTAGCATAGGTAAACGCCCCGACAATGACCATAAAAGGTCATGAGACTGCAGTGCCCTGTGCACACACAGAAATCAAAGGACAGCGCGGCACCAGACTCACACTGTAAAAAAAGTTGTTATATACGCGGTGCGTACCGTTTGGTGTAGTTGCATCTCCTGAGCCATCTCTCGTATCAGAAGGGAAACGAACTCGGTTTTTAGAATTTTTATAGTGTAATTATTGTAATTAATACACTTGGATGGAACATTTGATTTAAAAGCTGTAAAGTTATGAAACATGTGACAAATGTAATATGTAAACACCTGTGTCTAAAATCTTAAGATTGGAAACTATTTTTGTTACTGAATATTCTCCTCTTCAATGTTCATGTGTTTAAAAAGTGTTATCTTTTGCAGTATAGACCAAATATTCTGTGTTTGTTCTCCTCTTCAACAATTATTTGGTATTATTTTTATAATATATATTTTAATTATTATGGTAATTTAAATATTATAATACAACTGTAGAATTAAAAAGAATTAAAAGCAAAAAAACAACCAGATTATTTTACTCAAGCATTTCAGTAGTCAAGTGTGTGTAAGACTGCTCTTCAGTGTGTGTACATCCCTTTGGGAATAGGTTAAGATAAGGATGTTTGTTCACACCATGACATACTGAAGGAATGATCAGTGAGATATGATTCAAATAAAGTGCTGCAAAAAGTGTCCATTGGAGAGAACAGACAGCAGGATGCTGTTGATCACTGTATCCAAGGCTGCCAATAGGTCCAGCAAGATAAGAATCAAAAGCTGCTTTCAGACACAATGCGGGCAGCCACTGGTAACCAGTTAAGGGAGCGGAGGAGAGGTGTAGTGTGAGTGAACTTAGGTAGGTTAAAGACCAGTCGAGCTGCTGCATTCTGGATGAGCTGCAGAGGTCGGATGGCACTAGCAGGTAGACCTGCCAGGAGGGAGCTGCAGTAGTCTAGGCGTGAGATGACCAGAGCCTGGCCCAGAACCTGCGCCGCCTTCTGAGCGAGAAGGGGACGTATTCTCCTGATGTTGTGCAGCGTGTATCTACAGGAACGTGTTGTTGCAGTAATGTTGGCAGTAAGGGAGAGTTGACTGTCGAGTGTCACACCCAGGTTGTCTCAGTACATATATGTTACGTGTATTTCAATGGAAAATAAAAGTCCTATCCATAAACTATCCATAAATTATATTTCCTACAGTATGTAGTTGCTGTTCTATTGTAACGTGAAAGGGTTGAGTTTATGGAGTGCATATAAAGATGGACAACGCATCTCCACTTCCTCCAGTTGTTCAAAAATTAAGCTAAAATATCCTGGAAACATGTTCTGCCATTTTGTGCTTTTGACGTAATTTGGAGCCAGAGTCTATGAAGTTGTGATGATGGAGCAGAGCTACAGTGTCAACATTCTGCCGATACAAATGCTCAGCCAATCGCGAGCCAGTCTCAGCTTTCAATCATGGTGTTTCACCCCATATTTATGGCATCAAACAAACAAATTAAAACCAAACTTACCGGGAAAATTTTACATTTGAACATTTATAAGAGCATTTATAAAACTAATGATAAAAAAAATATTTAATTTGTACGTTGACGTTAGTTGTGTCAATGTCCATTCCACTGACATGGAGGCAGGTGTTTATGAGCGATAGTGCAACCTGCCACCAGGTGGCTATGAAGTTGTTTTGGCTTCACTTTTGGGTAACTGTCATGTCATGAATCTTTAAATACAGTCTATGGTTGAGAGTAGAGTATCACCACAAACAACCACACATAAACTCAATGTATAACTTAACAAACTGTACACTGTGTTACCACTCTAACTGGGAAAATGTATACAAAAGCATATTGTTGTGTCTCGGACTTCATCAGCACTTTGCTTTATTACTATAGGGACCTGAGTATGCAGTTGTTTTGCAACTTCACTGAAACTATTTCTGTACTATCACTGAGCCACACCTCATGACTCACCTGAGCAGGAGCGGTTCCAGTTATGTCTTATACATCACACCCAAATGAATTTATGTGTGTGACTGTGTTACTTGGTGCATGTGCTTGTGTTTGATCATGTCAGTGTTAGTACAAAGGGGATCTTTGTGCAGCCTTTGGAGACCTGGATGTGGATATGCAAAAATTATGCAATTTTGATTGAAGATAGATTTTCAAGAGATAGTATTTATAATATTTGTGTGTGATAGTTAAGAATTGGTCAGCATCAATTTATTGTTCATCTGATTGTTAGTGGAAATGGAATACGTCAGTAATTACACTCGTGCTCTTCTTATCCTGTTCACAAAAATATCTGCAACATCTAATCTGTCATACATCAATATTAGTGTAATATATGTTTGGAAAAACATGATCATTTTTACATGTTATATATTTTCCTGGCTTCTAAATGGAATAATATGTCACATTTTTTGTGTTACTTTTTTAGAATTTATAGTATTCGTTTTTAGAATTGTGGTAGATTGATGAAACGAAAAAAATCTATTCAATTTTATTTGGACAGCACCAAATTAAATCATACATTATCCAAACTAAAAAACCTAAAAATATATCTGATGGCTTTTATATCCCAGTCATTGCAGTTATTGATAGTGCCCCATTATATTTGTAACTCAGCACACAGTCTTTTAATTGTATGTTTGCAGTTACGCACTGGCAACACTATTGTGAATGAGTTACATGTACATGTGATGGCCTCACCAGAGTTACGTGTACAGTTTCCTTCTCTTGCTACATCTTGTTTTTTACAGTTTGATATTTTAATCCCTTTCTGCAACTTAGTTCTCTATATATAATAAAATAACAGTGATTGTACTGTAATTATAATTTGCTGAATGATGCTGTTATTGTCTTTGCTGCAATTGTGTTTAACAGTCATTACACAATTTGACACTGGAAGTATAAAGTCCAAATAAGTGGCATTAGTCCATGTTCAAAAGAATTATATTTTACTTTTTGCTATCATGAATGACATCCAATCATTCTGTAACCTTAAATTATCTTGTTATAACACAAAAAACATCTTGTAACTTTATACTTAATAACAGATTTTGTACTCGGTGCTGATCTGACCCACTGTGATTGCACTCTTTATGATATGTACAATTTATGTGTTTCACACATTAAATATTACAGTTTTTTTCTCATTACATAAGTCAACATGAATCTCATCTAGTTTATCATGATTATAAAGTCACCAGCAGTCACCATCAGGGTTCACAGAAATTCCAGTGTCTGCAGAAAACACTTATAAATGACATTATCAGGATTATAATGCGTCAGAAATGACAAGCGTTCACTTTCAGGGGAACACGAGACTGCTAGTTTAATTTCATGGCAATCTTTCCCTTGATGTTAACTGGAAATTATAGCTTCATGGTCACACCAGAGGAGAGGTCAAGGCATCATCAAAAATAATTTATTGCAATTACAAATTGTTATTCATATTTACTATTGGAATGTTCAAGCAGTAACTGGATATGATGTAAAATATGACCTGAGAAAACAAGACACATATATAAAGGAAAAGGTTTTGCCATAAATTAACACTTTATTAAATGTCATTTGATTGGTTACCACAGATTCAATCTAGCTGTCTTACCATTGTCCACAATTTTACTAAATGTTTTCCATGTTTCCATGCCTTATTCAAATATCAAGCAAACTCAGTATCCAGTTAATTTGTCAGATCTTTTACCACAAGAATTGCTGCAACATGCATCAAAACAAATTCTGAGAATAACTAACCACACATTTCACTGCTGTGATTATTCCTACCAGCCAACACTTCTGTTTAGGTCCCTGCTGTAACCATGGCATCCCGGGTGAAGCAGCCCCAGGGGCGCAGCTTGTCCTCTCTGTTTTCTTGCTGCTTCAAAGGAAGTGACCAACCAGAGATCACCTACTGCCATGATAACATTATGGCTTCACTGGAGCCCACCCTGCCCATGCCCCCTCTTCAGGAGCTGGACTCAATGTTCACTGAGCTGGTGGTGAGTACAAGGCATTGTTCGTTTGCTCAACACTTGAGTATTTCTAAGTGCCTTCAAACATCCATAAGTATTTAAGTGCTTTTCTTTCACATCGTCCCTCTGTATCCTCATTGTCTCCTTCTATCCCAGGATGAACTGGACCTTACAGAGGAGCACAGGGCTGCCATGTTTTCTTTACCAGCAGAGAAGAAATGGAACCTCTACTGTAGCAAGAAACTGGTAAGAAACTATAAATACACCAGAAAACATATCTCTGCAACCTACAGCGTACAGTTTATGTATCATGACCTCATACGCCTGTGTGTCTTCATGTTTTTCAGGAGGCAGAGGAGAACAAAGGAGCAACCAAGTGGCCAGAGTTTTATATTGACCAGCTCAGGTCCATGGCTGCTGTGAGTCACACAAGACATTCTGTTTTCATCCTGCTATTACCAGTTCATTCACAGAAAAAAACATTGACGTATTTTTGCTCCATCACCAATTTTCTTCATAAAATTAGAAGATTATTTTATATTATTTTTATAATTATATAAATATATACAGTATAGTACTGTCAACATTTTACACATGGGGCTTTGATAGATATAGTTATAAACGTTATATATGAATGCACTATACTAACATATAGTTCCACTAATGAGCCACAGGGCTGTAGGCCAAACACTCTCCATTATTGGCCCTGAATGATAACCTACATGGAATTATGTTTGTTTAACTCCATATCCAGAGGAGGTCTCTACTGGCGCTGGAGGGTGAGGATGAGCAGGGAAGACTGAAGATCGTCGATGGTCTTAAAACAGCTCTGAGGACACAGCCAATGAGGTACAGTTCCACTTCTAACACACATGTTTCTGTGAAAAAGAATTGCCTCCAACTTTCACTCTGACTGATCTCCCTCAGGTTTGTGACACGATTCATTGACTTGGACGGCCTGTCGTGTCTCCTGAATTTCCTCACGTCAATGGACTATGAGACCACAGAGTCTCACATCCACACCTCACTGATTGGCTGCATCAAAGCTCTGATGAACAATTCACAGGGCCGAGCTCATGTCCTGGGTCACTGCGAGAGTATTAATATCATCGCACAAAGTCTGGCCACTGAAAACATCAAGACCAAGGTACAAACAGTACATAGCCTACTCTGTGACTTACTTTTATTCTCAAAATTGTGAAGAAAATCTCTAAAAGCGGAGTGATTTGGTGAATGTCATTTGGTTTGTGCATGCTGGTTTGAAATTAGTATGTTAGGATCATTAAATGGGCCCATCTGGTCAACATTTCTTGCAAGATAGTCAATCAAACAAGTACAAAGGGTCGCAAGGCAACTGCAACATGACCACAAAGACAAGTAAGACAACAAGAACATGACATAAATGAGCACAAAGACACAAAAGCAGAGATGAAAAGAGAAACAAAACAACCACTAGGAGACACAAAATAACCACATGACATATAAGAACAAGAAATAGAAAAAAAAACACAAAGACATGTAAAATGACCACGAGATATGAAATGTGCACAAAAGGATGGCACTGCCCCAGCGTGTTTGTGCATTGCAACTAATTTTGGTCAGGACAAACTTTACTCAGATCTGTGAAATCAAACTTTCCCTGTTAATGATAAGGTTTTTTTTTTTCTTCTTCTTCTCATGTGTAACTGACCTTTCCTCTCTCTTCTTAGGTTGCAGTGTTAGAGATCCTTGGAGCCGTGTGTCTGGTGCCAGGAGGCCATAAGAAAGTGCTAGAAGCTATGTTGCACTACCAGAAATTTGCCTCAGAGAGAACACGTTTTCAGGTCTGATTTTTTTTTGTTTGCTATCTTTTCATTTTCTGCGAAGGCAGATGTGAAAGGACGAAATACAGTAGATTCATCAGATTTCTTGACATGACCACTCATAGCTTAACACGCAAGGCAAGGATTTTCTTGAGGAGTCAAAATGCTGAATTAGGATGTTACAAAATAAAGTCAAATAATTAGAAAAACATTAAATCAAATGTTGAATTATGGTGTTAAAATGTGTACACCAATTAGGTATCTTTCAGATGTCCATTTGCTGTCTGTATTGCTTGTCTCGCTTCTGTCCGTCCCATTATTTGGCATCATCCTCTTCGTGGTTGGACAGATGAACATGCTGACAGTGTGTGGCAGGAAGTGATCAGCTACAGCCAGACCAAGAGAGAGAGAAGACAATCATGTTGAAGCTCACCTGGTGTCAAACATCAAAAAGACCAGCAGCACTTTCACTGTACCAACACAATTGATAAGTCTATAACCGGAGTGTTTTCTGTCCTGTGTGCAGAGCCTGTTGACAGACTTGGATAGATCCACGGGCCGCTACAGAGATGAAGTTAATCTGAAGACTGCCATTATGTCCTTCATCAATGCTGTGCTCAGTCAGGGAACAGGAGAGGTAATGAACAAACTGTCTTCGTCTCTTTTGAAGGGGCAATCAAATGCATGCAGCATTAAGTACCATCAGTTTGTTGTTTTACTGTATGTTCTTTATTTTTTTATATTCCTTCGCTCCATTTGCATCCTAGGATAAGGCAGGTGTTAATGTTGTTTTTTAAAAACACCAAAGATGTACTTTATGACTTCCCCACCAAGAATGTGGCTCCAAGCCCCAAGTCCACTTGTCTTAGTGAAAATGTAATTTTTGGGATTTCCCTGTTGGCGACATTTTTTGTATTAGTGGGTGAATTTGCTGTACTATCGTGTGTGTGTGTGTGTGTGTGTGTGTGTGTGTGTGTGTGTGTGTGTGTGTGTGTGTGTGTGTGTGTGTGTGTGTGTGTGTGTGTGTGTGTTGAGAAACTCAAATGTTGTGTCTATTTATACTCAAACTTGTAGCATATGTTTATTAGCCTACTGAGGGTTGGTTGAGTAAGTGGTTCCTGATCAATCAAAAAGAAGAAGATAGTCAGGATGACTCGCTCTTTAACTTTCAGGGACTGATGCTACTACCTGATGTTTTCTGTTGGTGTTTGAGAATCCTGTATTTTCATTTTATATAACATCAACAATCACAAAGATGAATATGAATAATATATGTGTTAATGTCGTGTCCATGTGTGTGTGTTCCACAGACCAGTCTGGAGTTCCGTATCCATTTGCGCTACGAGTTTCTGATGTTGGGCATCCAGCCAATTATTGACAAACTACGTTCCCATGAAAACGCCACCTTAGACAGGTACCGTACATCAGGTGCACCTCAAGGTGCAAACATGGAACTGTACCATGGAACTAACAAATAAGCACCAGGCCACATGAATTGATTTATACATTAACAGAGTTTAAATGTACTTTCTGAGTTTAGTTGTCACAGCTTGTTGTTGTCTTCCAGACATCTGGACTTTTTTGAGATGTTGAGGAATGAAGATGAGCTTGTGATTTCCAAACGCTTCGATGCTGTAAGTCATTTAGAAAAACCTTTACACTTTCCAAATGCTCTAACGCAAACTTTTCTTTATGTCACATCCTTCAGATCCAGCTGAATTTCAAACTTTTATAGATGAACAGATTTAATATTTCAAATTTTTTACATCATACCAAGCAACTTTGTTTCTGGTACACACCACAACTTTAAGAGGGGATTTTATAGATTACTAGTAACCAAAACAACCTAACAATAATAATAAATCCTAATAATTAACAATAATACAAGCTGCATGTTATTGGTGCAAGTTGAAGGAGCTGTGTTTTCCAGTCCTTTATAATCAAACCCACTTGCTCCAGCACATCTTCAGCATGTCACATGTAATTTGAAAATACAAATTAAATATGTACTGTGTTATAAAGCCAGCAATAAATGTCCTCTGCTACTTTGCCTCAGGTCCATATAGAAACCAAAAGTGCGAGCCAGATGTTTGAGCTGATCAAGAAGAATCTGAACCACACTGAAGCTTACCCTCACCTCCTGTCGGCGCTGCAGCACTGTCTCATGATTCCATGTAAGACTGTCTGGCTGCCTGCTCGCCTACAGTTCACTGAATGATCCATGCTAGTAGAAGTTTCTCTCTGACTTGTCTCACTGTCTGTCTGCAGATAAGCAGAAAACCACCACACTTCAGTACTGGGTGTTGTTGGACCGGATAGTTCAGCAGCTGGTTCTGCAGACGGACAAAGGTGAAAACCCTGACGTCGCTCCGCTGGAGGACTTCAATGTTAAAAATATTGTCCGCATGTAAGTGTGCAGGAATCCTAACTCTGAGACATGAACATAGCCCATTAATGATGACTGTAATTATTATTTGTAATATGTTGAGCCAAACACCACAGTTTTATTACTGGTAGAGGTAAACAAAACATTTCCTGTAGAGACGGCTGCCGACGTTGCTAAACACGACAAAATCAAACATTTTAATTTGCTATTTATCGTTGATACACAAATTAGATTTTGTTTAAAAAATACAAAGAATCACAAATATTGGTTTAATCCTCATTTAACATATTAAATATTCCTATATATATATATATATATATATATATTTGCTTACTTCTTTTTCAACACCTATCTTCAAAATGTGAAATTTGTGCCTGGTAGAAAAGACATGTAGCTCCATGACAATGAGTTTCCAGGGGAATAGTGGACAAGCTTCTCTTTTTGTGTGCGTGTGTGTGTGTGTGCACACGTGTGTGTGTGGTGGTGGTGGTGGAAGGTGCGAACTAACTTCTCATTTTTGTTTGTATGTGTCTTTAGGCTCATCAAGGAGGGTGAGGTCAAACAATGGAAAGAACAAGCTGATAAAATGAGAAAAGGTAAATACACACATGTCCAACATGTACAGCATTAAAATGAACAAACGTGGTTGGTTGTACAGTTTTGCTTTTCCTGACTCATCAGCTGATTATGCAGTAGCAAGAAAAAGAAAGGGAACCGTGTGGAATTATCCACATTTATATGTAAATTTGTCTTCAACACTCAAAGCTTCATCTAAGTTACATGAATGGACAAATACAATCTATTTGAACTAATAATACACAACTCATTGTGTAGTTCTTACACATCATTCAAACAGCTAATGACATCAGAGTTAACAAAGCTAGCAGAGGTTTATGTTAGAGCTACTTTGGTTTATAAACATACTCACAATCATTGGAGCTGGTTAACCTCTCTATTCATGAGTTGACCATCTATTATATCAGAAAATCAGGTAATTCCAGGAGGTTCTTAGTGTTTTTCTTGCCCCTGTAAATGCTCAGTCAATGCTTGCATTTAACAAATGATTAGCTGGATACCTCCGGGACCGAGCTGGCAACACAATGCATATCCAAAATCACAATCAATGTCTTCCACTCATCATCCTTTGTTCTTCAAGACTTATGCCTCCAATAACTCAACCCCAGTTTGTAGAGCGAGAGCTCCTGTGAGTTTCTAGCTGTCTCACTCACTTTTCCATCCAGACCAGCAGAACTTACAGCAGCGTTTTGAGAAGAAAGAGAGGGAGTGTGAGGCCAAGCACAAGGAGAAAGAAGATATGATGGAGATGCTGAACAAGATGAAGGACAAACTGGAGCGAGAGGGCAACGATCACAAGCAAGCGAAGCTGCAAGTGGCAGGACTGTCTGCTCGTCTGCAGCAGCTCAGCTCTGTATGTTCACCAACACAACAAGCTCGCTCATCTGTCTGTTCAGAATTCGTTGTCCTTATTTGCTTTATTTTCTCTTGTTATTTTCTTAGAACTCCAGCATTCCAGGAGGACCTCCTGTGACTTCCGGTGGTTTAGTCCCCGCTGGTGTTGCCCCGTCCATCCCCTCTCCTCCTCCTCCACCTCCTCCTCCTCCAGGTGGCCCACCATCTTTTGGAATGGGCCCATGTGCTCCTCCTCCTCCTCCGCCTCCTCCTCTAGGAGCTCAACTAAACACTGCCCCGAAGAAGAATATCCCCCAGCCATCCAACCCAATGAAATCATTCAACTGGAGCAAATTGCCTAAGGTCTATTGGTGCTAATTACTATTGATACTGTCTTTATTAACTACAGCAAACTGCTGATGATCCACATTCATTAGTAATTACCATTAATGTATAAATTTCGTACCTAAACTAGATGACAGAGGTTGGGCATGTCAACTACTGACATCCTGACCTTCGTGACAGCGTAACAGAACTTTAGATCCATCAGCCTCTACACCAACAAATAATGTTTACCTGACTTTTTCAGAGGTGAAGAGCTTGTTCAGCCATATCCTTAATAAGAAAATGTGTCCCCTATACATTGAGCAGGTTTTGATTTAAAGTTGTGGGTCTCCTTTGCAAAACTTGACAGGTGTTGATTAGTTAGTGTCATGCTTTATATTACCCCAATAACTATATAAATCCTACACATGCTTATATATGACAGTACTTTACTGATAGCTTATTATTTATTTATTTATTTAACTAATTATTTTGCCTGTCATTCATTGTCATTCATTCATACTGAGCAGCAGTGATCAGGTTTGCCATGTAAAGGTTTTGTTACTCATTTGTTACAGACAAGGAGAAGACAGCTGTGTCCTTAACTTCCTTAAAGGTTCAGTGTGTAGGATTTAATGGTCAGTATTTATATAGAGCTTTTCTAGTCTTGATGACCACTCAAAGCTCTTTACAGTACAGTTTTGCCATTCACCTATTCAAACACACATTCATGCAGTGCATCTATGTGCAGAACTTTCTCTATCCCATATCAATAACACGCTAGCGGCACACCAGTGAGGGCCAATATGTAGTTCAGTATCTTAAGGACATGTCAATATGTGGAATGGGGAGATTGGGATCGAACCACCAACCAAATTAATATCCCTCACCTTACTATCCCTTACTCCCCTTTCAACTGTGTTAGAGAACCTACGGTGGCCCTCAAGTTACATTTAAACGGGATCTTCCCTCTTTAGATGCATACTTTAGTTTGTCCATTATGGCTTCCTGTAAAAACATAGTGGACTCAGTGGAAGTGGACCTGCTCTCTTCGTAGATATGAAGAGCTGATTGTAGGGTAACAAAAACACAATGGTTCTTAGTTTCAAGTGATAACATAACAATGAAATCATTGTTATAAAACATTCTTATCCACACTGGACCTTTATTGTTGTCTTTATTTTCAATCTCCAACATCGCGACCAGTAATATGAGACACGTTCATTCTTCCTTAAAGAATCCACAAGCTGATAGTGAAAGTATCAAGAGGGAAGTGAAAAAGTATCGACTTGAGGTTTTGGTCTTTTGTTGGCAGCAAAAAAGTTTCAATCAAGGAGCAGCCAAAAGCAATTTTTTCTTAAGTTTTATATTACTACACCACTATGAAGTGGGCAAGGAACTGGTTGAGCTTGTAGTAGTGGTGGAATCCACACAGATAATCTCTACAGAGGTCAGAGTCCTGTCACAGAGTTGAAATCGCAGGGTAAGTTATTAATTGGACCTCTGATTAAAATGATGTTATTAACATTGTTTATTTCTGGAAAAGACTGAAGGAACCATATGGAAAGAGATCGATGATGTGAAGGTGTTCAAAGAACTGGATCTAGAAGAGTTCCAGAGGACGTTCTCAGCTTACCAAAAACCACAGGTGACATAGTGAATACTGCACTGACACGAAACATACAATTACATACTCTGCATTTGACGTATCAATCCATTGATATGTTATTGATTATATTTTCCCAGTTCCCAGTCATGGCGAGGTTGTGTTGTATTGTATTTTGTTGCTGTCTGACTATTCTTTTCTATTAGCAGAAGGATGCTGAGGGTGATCGCACGATTGCCAAGAAAGTCAAAGAGCTGTCAGTGATTGATGGTCGCCGCGCACAGAACTGCATCATTCTGCTCTCACGGTCAGTGTGTGGACACAATTGTTGCTGCTGGAAAAGTGGATATCGCTACCTATGGGCTTATTCCACAAATTATGGCATGACCATTGGGTCACCACCTCCATATGTGGTCTGAGTGATTTAATATGTCCTTGTCTCATCTTGGGTGCATTCACATCTCAACTTAGAGCTGTCCACTTGTGATCAGATCAGTTATGACAGATGTTAATACCATATGTGAAAAGCATCCAACTTTACCTCATTCACTGTTTACAGAGAATTTCCTGCCAGTTAATGACAGTGATTATGATTTACCTCAGTGCACCTTTACATCTGGTGCCCAAGGTGGGAACTGACCATGACCCAACAACCTCACCAGTCCACCGCCATATTGAACTCAAAACAACAATGACATTTCTGAAAATCTGCAGTTAAGGCTTCTATGTGTCCCGTCTTTGACCTGATTCTAGCAATTATCAAATGGTTCTGATAGCATAGAGAAGGAGTGTCATCCATTGGCCTGTTCTTGTCACTGATTATGGGGTGAACATTTTACAGACACAGCAAACACAGGCCTGTATGTTGTTGATTGTATTTGAGTTAAGAACTAGAACAGCATTCAGCTGAACAGTCCTATACGCATGATGTTGGATTGGTTCAAATGTATTAAGTTCTTCTCAGGCCCAAGCCCCAACCTCCACAAGGTTTGGTGGAAATCAGTTCTGTGGCTACCTTTTTGTAATCCTGCTAACAAATAAATAAACCAACAAAGAAATCAACAAACAGACACGGGGGAAAACATAACCTCCTTGTTGAAAGGTAAAATACTGATTTACAAAACTGTTTCTGGTTTGTATACTAGCATAGATGTTATATTGTTTTTACAAAGTTATAATAACAGTAAAACAAAGTTTATTTTTTATACTTTTTAGTAACAGACTTTTCACACCCTCAATAAATAATATATCCTGCTTGATTTATAATTAATAAATAAAAATTACTGTTGTTGACAAAAGATTTGCTATTATTGTATACAAATTGTGTATCAATGTCAATATCAGAATCTGACTTTAGAATCAGAAAAACGTAATTGATTGGTCAATTGGATTTAACAGTTATGGTACAGATCCATATCAAAAAGAAATACAAAAATAGATAGGGAAAAATAAGAGGTACGTATAAATTAAAATCAATCAGCTACATTTAGATTTCATACGTTTTTTATTTGCTGCTATTTGCTCTCCTCTGGCATCGGTCAGACATTTTATTTAGTTTTGGTTTAATTTGCTTTGTTTTGTTTTTGTAAATGACATATTTGATACTACCACTTGGAGTCACCAAAATCAATTTCACAACTGACACTCGACATAGGAGTTTTAATATGTTGGTTCCATATCAGTGTGGTATGTGTTAATTAAGGATATTTGATTTGTATATTGTTTTATCCTCTGATTGCAATTTATTTAACAATCTCAGTCGCTACATCCTTGTGGAGATATATTTTTTAACTTGGATTTCACAGGTTTTATTGATTTAAGCACAGTTTAACAAACAACAGAAATGACTTCCTCCACAGTGTAAAAAAAACAGATCTCTCTTACAGCCTCTACACAAAGACAGCATGGTAAATGTAAAACGTGTAAGTGATTGTATTCACAACTGAAATACAATCTATATCTGTGTTACAGGTTAAAGTTGACCAATGAGGAGATCCGTCATGCAATCCTGACCATGGATGAACAGGAGGATTTACCTAAAGACATGCTGGAGCAGGTGCTAAAACGCACACATGCAAAGGAACACAACCCGCGGACACACATCCCCATTCCTAAACATCGCATTCTGAAGAGTAGGGGGAGTGTCTGTTGTCCAAGGCTCCTACTGTATTTGTAAAATCCATTCGAAGTGCCTGGCTGTTGGAAATTCTTCCACACCAACATGTTGATATAATGATATCAAGTGTAGAGAAAGAGAAAGAATTGAGCAGCTTAATTCACTTCTGCCTGTTTGGATAAATGGTAAATGGTCTGTATTTATATAGAGCTTTTCTAGTCTTGATGACCACTCAAAGCTCTTTACAGTACAGTTTGTCATTCACCCATTCACACACACATTCATACAGTGCATCTATTAGCAGCACTTTTTTTTCTATGCGGGGCAATTCGGTGTTCAGTATCTTGCCCAAGGACACTTGGTTTAGAAAGGTCTCTAATGGAAAAATGGAAACAACGTATTTACTTTAGGCTCATATGTCTGATAATTCACAACCAACAGATTGACAACGTTTTCTGATAGTTTGTGTGTATGTGTCTTTGTGTTTGAAGCTTCTGAAGTTTCTTCCTGAGAAGAGTGACATTGAGCTGTTAGAAGAACACAAGCATGAGCTGGACCGTATGGCCAAAGCAGATCGCTTCCTGTATGACATGAGCAGGTACGTACCAAAATAACTTGTGTTCTTTACAGCTTCTACAAAAAAAAAAAGAAATGTTAAATTTCACCAGAGGAAAATGTAGTTCCCTTGGTGAAATAAAGACTCCCTGTCCAGAAAATGCCATTATCGTCCATATCTAGAGATTAATACCGTTAAACACCTCTAATTTCCTACAACGTCAAACATGTCATATGAACTAGTTCTCCTCCAGCAGTCCCATATAGCATGTTGTTCCCTCGCAACACATAAATGTTAAATATGAATCTGCACAAATGGTTTATACAGCATTCACAGAGGAATTTTGATTATTGGTTCATTTCGTTAAACAGATATAACATTGAGTTACACTAAATATGTCTCCACCTCTTCCTGCTGGTGGTGTTCACGGTTGTTGTCTGTTTTGTGTCCACACCCAGAATCAGCCACTACCAACAGAGACTGCAGGCGCTCTACTTCAAGAAGAAGTTTGCTGAACGAGTGGCTGAGGTCAAGCCTAAAATCAAAGGTACCCTCCCTCTCTCTTTAAGCTCTGTTTTATGTCCTCTGCTGAGGACACGATACGATACTAATTTGCAGTTATGGTTTGAGGAGCTGTGTGTTAACATTTCCCTCCTTCTCTCTGTGGTTTCAGCTCTGTGCCTCGCGTCCAGAGAGGTGGTACAGAGCGGGAGGCTGCATCAGCTGCTCGAAGTGGTTCTGGCCTTTGGGAACTACATGAACAAAGGACAGCGAGGAAATGCCTACGGATTTAAAGTCTCCAGTCTGAACAAGATAGCCGACACCAAGTCAAGCATAGACAAGTACAGTTCTCAGCGAGGCTTCCTACGTCATTAGCCTTTTCCATTGAAGACATTTTGACACGTGGAGGAAGGAAACATCCTTGTGCAGACAATATAATGAGAGATGGCTGAATATTAAATACACCTGTGGATAGAGTGATGTGTTTTTTATGAGTCAAAATGTTATGAGTCAAAATGTCTCCTGGGATAAAATAAGGCCTTTTCACGTGTTCAACTATTTGTTTTAAAAGAAGTAAAGAAAGTGATAAGTGATCGTTGATTGATTGTCAAATGTGTGTGCTGTTTGTTCGCAGAAACGTCACTCTGCTCCACTACATGATCACTGTACTGGAGAAGAAGTACCTGAGTGTGGTGACCTTCAGTGACGAGCTACAGAGTGTGCCAGAAGCTGCTAAAGTCAAGTAGGAATCAATCAATCGTCAATCAAATTGTATTTGATTTGTAGCCCATATTCACAAATCCCAATTTATCTCATAGGGCTGGGAATGAAGTAACACACACAGACACACACACGGCCATGAAGGTGATGGGGTGTGACTCTGATGATCTAAAGATTTAAAAGCATCATGATTTAGCAGTGTTTTTTTATCTGGGGATTCAGTTTGTCTCCTCAGAGTCTGGAGGCTCTAACAACAAACACTGGGCCACCTTTTGTTTTCAGCCGAGACTCTGTGGCAGAAAGCAGAGACTTGTTCGAGGATCTCAAGCAGTACGTTAGTAATAGGGGGAGAGCAGCTCTGACATATAAGGACGTGCTAATCCAGACAGAGCCTGTAAAGTGATTGAGTGTAGTTTCAACTCGGTTCTAAAGGAAAAGAAGGTTGGGAGGCAAAAATAGCTTTACTATGGCCACATTTTTGGAACCAGATGGGAAGCGAGCTTCAGCACTTTGAATGAGTTTTGTGCGAGGCATGTGTACAAGGTCATTAATATATGCAGTGTGTAACCTGGCCAAGACTTTGGAGGGTTCCATAAAAGTCACTACACTCAGCCGTTGGTCCAGTAGTTCCAGTTGCAACTCACCCTAAAACCCCAAATAGCATGTGTTTGTTTTACTGTCTCCCTTCAGTATGACAGAGTTGGAGAAGGACATTGGCAATCTGAGATCTGGTCTAAAGAGCGTAGAGGCGGTAAGTGAGCTCAGTGGAGAGCTTGGAAATCTTGTTATAATGTCCTGTCCCTCTGTCTGATGTCTTGTGGTCCATTTGCAGGAGCTGCAGTACCAGCAGGCTCAATCCTCTCACTCTCCTGCTGATAAGTTTGTCCCTGTGGTCAGTCAGTTCATCACCGTGGCCTCCTTCAGCTTCTCTGAGGTAGAGGAGTCGCTCACCGAGGCCAAAGAATTGGTGAGTGGGCAACAGATACAGTAACTGCCATTCAGATTCACTTTCTGATTCATTGTGCTTTAAAAACTTTCAATATCATCAGAACACTGAGGAGTGCAAATTAACCAGTAACCAGAAATATAGTTGAACATCTATGAGAAATCCTGGATCAGACTTCCAGTTTTCTACTACTTCCAGTTTGTTATAGGGATAGTTCACAGAAAAACTCATCACCCACCCCTCAGCGCCGATGGAGGGGTGGGTGATGTGTTTGAGTCCACAAAACACTTTTGGAGTTTCAGGAGTAAAGATTGTTGCAGCCAAATCCAATACAATTTAAGTATCTGGTGACCGATTCTTCAAACGTAATAAAACAACAGAAGAAAAACATTAAATGCCTCCGTACTGCTTCTGTGGTGTCATCCAAGTGTCCGTAAACCCCAACATTCAAACTTGACTCAAAACAGCATAAATTACACTATGTTTTTAGCCTAAATGTCCTCTGATATCCTCCTCTGGAGCCGCATTCACGTTCACACACACTGCACACAAGTTCTCGCCCAAGGTTACGTTGCCAAACAGGACATTGCTACTTCCGCTGGCATCGGACATTTAGGCTTAAAAATTGTGTAAATGACACCGTTTGGAGTTGAATTTGAAAAGTGTTTTACAGACCAAACTCTTCTACCGCACCTCCATCAGCATAGTGGTTAGTTGACAATGAGTGAATTTTCATTCTTCAGTGAATTATCCTTTTATTCTAGGCCTAACCCTAACCCTTACTAAACATACAGACATATGATTGATATTCATCAAAACATCATAACGAAGGATGCAAATAAGCACATTAGCCAAATTGTTGTACATTTCCTTTAAGATGGTATTGGGCTTACGCAAATGTGAAGTGAATATGGTGAATCAAAGTTCACCAACGTTGCATTCCAGGGGAAGCAATGCTGCAATTTGCGATCTGCAATTTGCGATCTGCTTGAGATAAAAAAAAAAAAAAAGATAAAAGAAGAGTAGAAGAATAGAAGAATACAGTATCCATTAGTGAAGCTGTTTTTTCTCTCTTTTCGTTTGGTCTTGTGTTCACGCCATCCACAGCTGTCTTCAATAACCTGAGGACTTAGATCACAATTCCTCCTTGGGTCTATTGCACCTGTGCGGCCATGTGGTCAAGCTCCAATCTGATCATTCAAACACCAGGTGTAACTGGGACATCCCTGTCATGAGGGCTGTGGGGTCACAAACACACGTTGCAGTGTAACTGTTCTCCCTCTTTGTCTCTTCTTGTAGTTTGGAAAGGCACTGAGACACTTTGGAGAGGATACATCCAAGCTGCAACCGGATGAGTTCTTCAGGATCTTCGACACTTTCCTCGTAGCGTTCTCCGAAGCCAAACAGGACAACCTGAACATGGCCAGATGCAAGGAGGAGGAGGAGAAACGGGCACTCATGGAGGCACAGGTCAGCAGACATTAAGAGATAAAGAGAGGGATGTACTGTCTGCAGATCTGAAAACATTCTTTTGAAAGGATAGGCAATTTATTACAACTGCTCTGGACCAGCTGTTTGTTGGTGGTGCACTTTGTATGCATTCATTTGACAATGTTGAAATCTGCACAAACTTTGATGTTAACTTATGAGAGCTGAAATCTATGACAACACCTACCCACTTTCCAAATTTCCATATGTGTCTAATGATCACCTCATTCATTTATGTGTAAATGTACAGTTAAAAAAATCCTCATCCATCCTCTCCCTGTCACAATCCCTGTCACTCTCTTTGCCTCTAGCTGAAGAGAGACAGAGAGCAGAAGGCGAAGAAAGCCAAACCCAATGAAGAGGAGGGCGAGTTTGATGACCTGGTGTCGGCTCTGCGCTCTGGGGAGGTGTTTGATAAGGATCTGTCCAAAATGAACCGCAGAAAACAGCGAAAACTCAACACGTTCGAAGGCAGCCGAGAGAGACCAGCAGCAAAATTGACGTAGTACCAGGAAACTTCACGGACAACAGCAGCTCACTGGGACTGTGGTCGAACAGGAAGCTAATTATCTTAGATCCACTTTCATGGTTCAAGGTTGTGCAGATACATACAGTATATACAGTATGCAGAAACAACCTTTGCCTGTTTGTTTGAACACGATTTGATTGGCTGCTGCAGCACTTTGGTATTTAATAATTTCATTAAACGACGGTCTGTAAATATATAGAAATTGTATCCAAAAATTGTATTCATTAGGTTGCTGCATTATTTTTCGAAAACAAATACTTTTTGTGTGGATTCCTTATAGATGGATATTTAACAGGGAACATCTTCATTATCAGTTAATGTGGTCATATATTTTAATATGTGTAAAGTGATGAAATGAAAAGTGATATTACTAAGAACAATCACAGCACTATAACAAGGCTCAAGCTGCTCGGGAATTTACCAGCTGCTGTAAAATGGTGTTCTACCCAGCAGTGTTGTGGACCTTTTATTTATCTGTTTCTGTGTAGAGAATGTGGCCTTTAAAAATTGAATGTCTTTTTTTTGGTTGAAACTGACAGTTAACATGTTGAGCATCTGGGACCATGTGGCATCTCCAACATCTCAGAGGATGGAGAGGCTTGTTTCTGAGGAGTGACTACTTGCACAAAACATATATTTTCATGGTTTCTTAGCCCATGATCTTGACACTTTTAGCCACTGAAAATAAAAAATACATCATGCCTCTTCAGTCTGTTTAAATGTTGTGCTGTGGTCACCAATGTCAAGTAAAAGTAGTAATAAGAATATACCTATACTGACGTGTTTTTTATTTGTCTGTTTCTTTTATGTTAAAGAAAAAATAGTATAGTAGGATAGAGCAACAACTACTAACAAAATACCAGTAATGAAGAATCAAATCTACTGTGTCGATTTAAGTTGGGTATATATCATAATCCATATCCATTGGGGAAGTGGCTTTGTGAGATGTACCAGACTCATTTTTAGAAATCTTTAAACCTGTGGTGACTCTGAGGTGCGTCACAACAACACAGCTTTGTCTGACTGTTAAACTGAATTGAGGATTCGAGTGGTTCAACTCAGACAGGGCTGCTGGGTAAAAAGGAAGATGAGGCTGTGTGTTTAAACCTTCTTACCTTGTTACTTCCGAAGCTAAGCTAAGAGAAAATGCCACAAATTCAGCACCTACAGGATGCACGCTGCAGGATACTGCTGCGAAATGTATATTCAAATAGAAATGGTAAATGTATGATCGACACCAGAGGATTTCAAAGTGGGAGGCATGGGGGGCACTTAACATGCTCAGGGGATGCTCTGGGAATTGAAGTGAAAAAAAACCTATTAACAGCTTTGGAAGCATTTTTCCAGTAATAAATGTCTTAGGAAAGGCCTCCAGGTTTGTATTTGGAGAAGTTATGTCAAACAGCAATATTAGATTATTGTGTTTGTTCACTTGTTAGTTGCTTAGTTTGGCCTGTTACCCCAACTGATGTGGCCACTTACAGTAGTTGACGTTCCTATGAGTTGATAACATGGAGAGAATGGAGATCAACCTCTAAGTGGTTAGGAGTCCCAAGAGGTTTGATCAGCCTGTATGGACACGGCATCCTCGAGCTGCATATCTCAAGTCTTGTAGAAGAGTTAAAATGCACCAAAACAAGGCTGGAGAGGACGCTCTCAGAGTCCTGAGACAGAGCTATACGGGCTGTTGGACCATCATCAACCTATGACGTCCTTCCCTCACCCAAAAACCTGAACGAAGATCCATCCTGCCCACTATGCTAAACTCCAGCTACCTTCAGGCACATCCTCACTGGTTGTAAAATAAGTCTCTACCAAGTTAGGTATACGTGGAGACACCACCAGGTACTCAAATGCCTTGTAGCAACAAAAGAAACAAAGAGAACGGCTAACAATGCCTTGCCATCAAAACATCAAACTCAGTTCAAAAGAAAACATTTGTCTGTGAGAGAGAACGGGGACAGTGAGGGCCTCCTCCACTGACCAGGAGAGGTCAGTTGGAGCAAGCCAGAGACTGGGAGCTGTTGGTGGATGTGGGCCAGCGGCTTACAGTCCCATCACATATTGTCACTACCACCCTGAGACCTGAACTGATAATCTGATCCAATTCGTCGTCCACTTTGTAGAATTGACAGTTCACTGGGAGGATGAGGAAGCGAATGAGAGGAAAAGGCTGCGGTATGGAGACATGGCATTTGAGGCACAACAACGTAGTTTGAAAGCAATAGCTTGCCCTGTGGAGGTTGGCTGCAGGGGTTTCCGCCAGAAGGTTGCTCAAAGATCTGGGGATCCATTGACAAGCCCTGCACAGGACCATAAAAGAAACATCACACACTGCAGAACGCTGCAGCCAATGGCTCTAGATCGGAAGGAAAGATCCCAACTGGGCCCCAAGATGCTCGGGACATGCACCCAGGTCTGATCAACCTGTGGTGGGTCTGAATTAGAAGAGGGTGTATTGTGAGTAAAAGGCTGAAACACCTGATGACGATAAAGTACACAACTGAAGATATGTCCCTAACATCTGCTGGTCACTAATATCCGATAACATCAACTCGCAATAGGCATTAATTAGTGCGGTAGAACGTACAAGGGATATTCTCCATCTTGTCCTATGTTCTAAAATGGGAAAGCATTTAGTTTAAAAAAGACATATAGGCAATGATGTCTGATCTACTGAACAGGCCACATGGTTTTCATAGTACTGCCATACAAGCCAGTAGCCAGTCAGATTTACCTTTAGCCTCAATGTACCCCATAGAATCGGCCTGTATCATTAATAACAAGGCTAAAACACTTGATGATTTGTCTAAAGGGGAGGCCCTGGTCGTATAGGCTATTATAAAATCTAAAACAATAATAATTTATTATTATTTTTAGTATGTAAAAAGACTTAATATATTTTGCACTTTTTACACAAATAAATATTATTCACACAAATTTCTTCCCCCCCAAGTGCAAACAGCCACACACACACACACACACACACACACACACACACACACACACACACACACACACACACAGACAATCAGGGTCTTAATAGAGCACTATACAGAAACATACATAGAAATAACAAACGTAGAAAATTAAGAACTGATGAAACACTATCTCATCAATTTGCAATGAGGAAATACTGGAGGAATATAAACAACAACAACGATGATGATGATGATGATGATGATGATGATGATGATGATGATGATGATACATGCCCATTCAACGGGCTTTGGGGTCAGAGGCTTATGAAAGTTGTGGTGATTAGCGATTGCGAAGCTTTGTCGCCTCCCCGCGGAGACTCTGGGCGCTGCAGCAAGAAAAACAAAGCTGCATTCAAGAGCGCGAGTCCGTCCGCGGAGCGCTTGTGTGATCGCGTCATTAATCTGATTGTTGAACTAAGTGAAACCTAATGTGATGAAATCAGCTCGACGGCGTTCAGTCCGCCTCGTGGTGGGTTCAAGTGTCAGAGTGACTCCCGGTGCTCTTCACTCCGGCTGCTGTGAGACGTTCACAGACACTCGCATGGAATGAGACAACAGCCCTGCCGCTGCTCACTTCCTGAATCCACAACAACAGACGGAGCGCTGCTTGTGTGTCAGGAGCAGCAGACACACGCCGAGTTTGTTCTCGACAACAGCAACTTTGAGGCGGTTTGAAATCCCGCATCGTCGGTTTGCGTTGACGAGTGTGGCCGCTGCTGTGCGATGGTGGAGGCTCCAGCTGTCTGTCTGTTCGAGGACATCCAGTATGAAGACATTCAAGTGGAAGCGGTAAAGTTCCAGAGCAGCGGCAGCAGCTTGACATTAGCCCTGAGCTCCAGGCTGCTGGGTTTGTTTCAGTACAGCTGTTTGTTTCATTCTGTCCCTGAGCAACATGAACTCGGCGGCTCTCGCTGCACGGTGCCGTGTAGAATACTGTGCGAGCTGAACACACCGAGGCCTGAGCAGACCACCACACATCTCCAAGGTGTTCAAACACCGACAGCAAGGCCCCAGGTTCATTAGAGACTGTCTGGGCTGGAACACGTTTTTCAAGTGCAGTCAAATTCTCGTCATACGTGTGAACCAGCTCTCCTAACACTGAGGAGGTTATGCTCTGTCTAACAAGGCCTGGTTGAGCTGTTTGGGGTGTGAGGGGGTCCCCTGGGCCAAAATAAGTTGGTACACAACCATCCTCTGAGTTTCGTCCTGGTGAGTTATGTCCTCTTGTTGTCTTTCTTCAGGCTGTTGGCAGAGGGACGTTTGGAGTCGTCTTCAAGGCCGTGTGGAAAGGAAAGGATGTGGCCATCAAGACCATCGAGAGTGACAATGAAAGGAACGCTTTCCTGGTCGAGGTACGGTGATCACCTTGCTGAAGCCCACTACTCCGACCATATCCCGACACTCCAGTGCCCACTGTCTGAACTTCTAGATAAGTTCTACGTTTAGTGGGAGAATAGGTCCCTTTGTGTTTGAGGATGCTTTCTGGAAAACATTGACCTGTTACAGCACTCTGCCTTTTTTCACTTTCACCAAGCAAAGTTGAATCAACGGCAACTGGACGTAGCTGTACAGACACGTACAGAAACTGGTAGTAACATCTGTCATGAGCAATTGCATCACAAGTAGACAACGCCAAGTTCAGGTCTGAACACATCCAAGTGTGTCCTGAGATCAAATCCCTCAAACCAAACTCTGTGGTGGCCACATTCATTTTACTGTGTGAATGCAAATGCGTCCTGGGCCACATTGAAGGACCTCCTGCCCAGCTGACGTCTTTGACCCATGACAGTTTTACAATGACCCTAAAGCATTTTTAATCTTTTCACTGTTTTACATACATTGGATAACCTTTGGTCACTACCATGATATTAACACTGGCCGACACATATTGATTTAGTGTTTTTGTTTGTTTTTAAAATGGGTAAATTAATGAATCGCTACATTGTAAAGCTGTGAGCAGCACCTGTATTCACTTAGGCCCTCTCTCTACCTTGTGTGTATCCAAAACTCATCTCATCCCATCTTAACTCCCACTAGTTGTTGCTCTTTTTGATCGCGCTGCAACCACAGTGCGTACAAAACTCAACACTTGCCTCTCCCTCTCTCTCTCACACACACACACACACACACACACACACACACACACACACACACAAACAGACAGACACATCTCTAATTCTCTATTGCTAGAAACGTAGCTTTGTCTTTGTGAACAGAAATGACGGACATGTTTATTTGCATATAGAGCAGGGAAGGGAGGTCTGATTACCGTGGTCACAGGAGACGCATGTGGAGACACATTCTACTGTCAGGTGGGAACTGACAAACTTAGAGCTGTCCACTTGTGACCGGTTCTCTCAGGGCCGACGTTAATACCAGGGCTGACCCTTGACATTTAAGGTTTTATATGAAAACACATCATAGTCAAACACACTCACTGATCAGTGAGTGTGTTTTGTTCTTGCACATAGTAATGTGTATTTTTTTTCCCCACCTGCTCTCTTGTGTGTGTCTCAGCTCCGCCAGCTCTCCCGGGTGAATCACCCCAACATAGTTAAGCTGTATGGCTCCTGTCACAATCCGGTGAGTATCCCAACTTAACACAGTGATCATCGCTGAGGCAGAGTCAAACACAACATAGCTCATCATCAAGAGTTTTCTGATTCAGTTTTGGCACACACAATTTCTATTTAATTAATAATAAAATAATATAAATTTAATATAAATGTAAAACCCTCATTCCAAAAGGATAGTTTGTTAAAACAAAAATGGAATGGAATAATTTGCAAATAGATTTTTGACCCTAATTCAATAAAAAAAAAAAATTCAACATGTGTAATGTTCAAACTGATGAACTTTATTGTTTTTGCAACTATATGCTCATTCTGAATCTTCTTCTTTTCTGAAAACATATGGCAATGGCAGAAAAATAATGAAGATGGGAGGAGGTAACAATTTGCCATTGCTACTTACACCTGAAAAGACATGACCTCAATTTTCATGGTTGATAAGTAATGATGTGCATTGTAATTACATGATATCTGGATATAAAAGGACCTCTGCCCGCGAAAACATGAAACACAACTTTGAAAGTTTTAACACATTCAAAAGTAATCCTGGTAAGCTAATTCCACATAGCCTTTGACAGGGATTTATAATATCCTGTCCACTCTTCAGCTCGTCTTGATCTGTAGGAAACACTGACTTCTGCAGCTCTGAAGTTATTGTAATGATCTCACTGCTGAGGCACAGTAACATGATTTGTGTTCTCAGGTCTGTTTGGTCATGGAGTATGCAGAATGTGGCTCTTTATATAACGGTAAGTCATTATGTGATAAAAACATTAAGTGTCTTGATCAGCATGCTTTTTGTTAAAATACACATTTTAGTAGATTTATTTAACATTTTGGGCAAACTATAACAATAACAATATAAACACAAAGACAACACCAATGGTGCTTGTGTATTTTCAGTGCAATGATAGTAGTCCACTTGTGGGTTCATATAGTGACGTGTCATTCTTTGCTTGTCTTGACCTCAGTCCTTCACAGTGCGGACCCTCAGGCCCAATACACATCGTCTCATGCCATGAGCTGGTGTCTGCAGTGCGCCAAGGGAGTCGCCTACCTGCACGCTATGAAGCCAAAGGCCTTAATTCACCGGGACCTCAAACCACCAAAGTAAGACTTAATTAACAAACACATAGAAGTCACACAGTTCAGAGGTACTGGAAGAACTCTGGAAACTTTGGGAGGTGTGTATGTCGAGCTACAGAGAAAAGATCATTTTTCATGACCTGTGGGTAAAGTCCGGAGAATTGGCTACAGAGTTTACCCAGAGTTTGTCTTTCACACATGCACAACCCAGCAGGAGCTTCTCTGCACGGACGCGTTCACCACAGCAATACATCCTCCACATTATTTAGGCGAGAGGTGGAGCAGCTGGGTGCAGCAGAAAGAAGCAGGAAGTGACATGTTAGCGCTACTGTGTAGATCATGTGGTCACGTCTACCTCCCGCTGACACTGTCGTCAGCTTTTATCACCACAAACTCTCTTGACATCTTCGTCGGTGTCTTCTACGTGTGTGACACTGCTTTTTCACCGGGAGATATTTATTTTTTCCATTTTGGCATCTGTCGTGCGTTACAAGCGTCATCAACCCCCACTCACTCGCAGCGGGGATCCCCTTCTGTGCTCATACATTGAATTTTCCTGATTTTCAACCGACTTTATACTGAGAGGCCAGGCGGAGAAAGTCAGCAGATAATCCGGAGCCTCTCATTCTGACTTTTGCGTTCACACGTGCACCTCCTCCTCGGAGGATCTGCAGAGTTCTGTGCATGTCTGAAAGCAGCTTGATTCTGTCAAGTTGTGCAGATGCTGTACGATGTATATCGAAAATGTATTGTCATCACAATGTCCACGTACAGGATATAAGTATCGTCAAAGACTGCTTGAACTGCGATAAATAGTGTTCCATGTGCCATGCATTCACGATCTGCATCTGGCCAATCAGATGGAGCCCTGCTGCCGTAGATAATAAACTCAAGATATTCAGATCAATGAATTGTGTTTAAATGTTGATTTGTTTGAAATGAGGCCACAATATCAACACTGATCATCACATAATGATCGATACTGTTCTTAATGAGTTAAATTTTTCCTCAGAGCAGCGGATTCATCAGCCGTCTCCCTCGGGCTGCGGAGCTTTCCATGGTCCCTGCGTCCGTAGCCATGGACTGTTTATGTTTATTTATCACAAGTCATATCATCACCGTGATATTCCACAAGATTATCACGTTTTCCTAATATCGTTAAACTGCTCAAAGTAGCTGGTGTCCACTTTTCACTATTTCATATTTGATAAATTGGACCAGCTACTTGATTTTACTTGCTTTTACTTTTCAGCTGTTGCTGTCATCGGGTCAAAGTTTATGACCAAAGAACCTCAACGGTGTTCTGTCTGAATTCAAAAGTTCCTACCTTCTTGGTCTTGAATATATGGGTAGATGTTTGAGAGTATACCATAGTAGTATGTATGTCGCAGGGTTCTTTTTCAACTTCCTTTGATTGTTTTTTTTCAAAAATATGAAAACAAGATTAGTTTTTTGATATAACAGTTTGCTTTAAATAGAAAATGAGTTCCTCAATATGTCTAATTTGTTACCTTCCCTGCAACAGGTCCAGGACTGACGTTCTGGGACAAAAGCAGCTCCTGTTAAAGCAGCAGCCCCTCCCACTAGGCTTAATATTTGTATAACTAAATACAATTAAACTTATTCTTCCCCCGTAAGGGGTATTCAGCACAGAAATATAAACAGACATTTAACAGGAAATAAATTTCACATTTTCCTCCCAGTGAAACGGCTAATTTAGGGCAGACATTTTCTAGATTACAAACAAAACAACATTATTTTGTAGTTCATGTGATCACAAATGTGTGCGAGATCGACATACATGATAGGAAAAAATGTTACTCCCCAGTTTTGCCCAACACCACTTCGAGGCCGGATGATGAAGCAGAAGAATGGTGACAAACAAATGTTGAGTTTTGTGTGTTTTATTGCCTGTTTAGTGAGAACAGGAAGGAGTGGGGAAAGTGTTTGTATGTATGTGTGCGTCTGTGTGCACTACCTGCAGTCAGTGACGGACCTGCTCTGTCACAACGTAACACTGTATTTTCTTAGGTCTCTAATCTCTGTCCACTGTCTGTTTCAGTCTGCTCCTTGTGGCTCGGGGTACAGTGCTGAAGATATGTGACTTTGGCACCGCTTGTGATATTCAAACGTACATGACCAACAATAAAGGCAGTGCAGCGTGGATGGCACCGGAGGTCTTTGAAGGTGAGAGACAAGCACGACTGTCACTTCTCATTATCGAGCTCCAGCCGAGAGCCGCTCAGATCAGTATTGATTATTGGGTATAGATTTGCCTGTGTGGTTTGCCTGAGTACTCCAGCTTCCTCACACAGTCCAAACACATGCAGCTCTGTAGGTGTGAAAGTGAGTACAGTCATTTTCAGACGTGAACTCCGGAGGATGTCTGGAGAATTGGGTCTGGACTTTCTTCAGAGTTTGCCTTTCGCACATGTACAACGCAGCAGGAGATTCTCCGCTCAGACGCATTCGCAACAACACAGAAATCTCTGCAGCATTCACGTGAGGGGTGGTGCAGCAGGCAGAGGCAGGGCATCATTTTGTTTACAGCACATCAACACCAGCGTTGGATTTTATCACCAAAAGCTCCCTTGACATCTTCATGTGTACGTGTATGAGCCCACTTTTTCACCCACGGATATTTGTTTTCTTTTTGTTTTTTTCACTTTTGAATCTGTCGTATGTTAAAAACATCTTCAACTAGATTTGCATTTATGTCACTGATATTTTTTTGGTGTTCAAATATAAAGATTTACTATTGACTTCACCCCCCCCCCCCCCCAAAAGACTGTACTTGACTTGACGGAGAGGAGTTGGAATTTTGACCCTGATTCACTATTGATCTTGCATTTTGTTCAAATAAGACCTGTTTATTCAACTAATTGTTACCTTCATTCTGTGGCTGATGCTCTGATACAGTAAACATTGTGTTGATGTGTGTTCCTCAGGCAGTAACTACAGTGAAAAGTGTGATGTGTTCAGTTGGGGTATTATCCTGTGGGAGGTCATCACACGCAAGAAGCCCTTTGATGAGATTGGTGGCTCGGCATTTTGTATCATGTGGGCTGTCCACAGAGGTGAGTGGAATCCTAACACTGACTCAAAGCTCTAATGTGAAATGGTCACAAACCATTGAAACTTAAAAGGAGACATATAGAGGTGTGTTTCTATATGTTGGGGGGTACTGTTGCATTTGTAAAAAAAAAAAAAAAGGTAATGAAGCTGTGTCAAATGTGATAAATGGCTGCAGAAAGTGGGGTTGTGGAGTCGGGTTGGGCCGATGGCTGAGAGGAATCAGGATGTTGAGCCCCAAGTGTTTATTATTCTCTGCTCATAAAGAAGAGTTTAAAACCACAACCTTCACTCGGGAGCAAAAATCAGCCATTAAACTTTAAAGAAATGATAATGTGACAGGTTTTGTGATAATTATCATTATCAATATAATTTTGGGCCATATCATCCAGTCCTTACATATTCATTGAAAAAAGAAAACTCCTAATCATGTCAAAGTAGGTTTGACTCACAATGTATCTTGTTGTGATGGTTCATTATTACGTTCTTCCCGCTCTGTACCAGGTACACGGCCTCCTCTCATAAAATACATCCCTGAACCCATCGAGACGCTGATGACCCGCTGCTGGGACAAAGAGCCCAGCCAGAGACCGTCTATGGAGGAGGTGGAGAACACCATGAGCCATCTCATGAAGGTATAATCCCGACTAGAAACCCCCTCCCTAAAAAATGTTCATCGTAGCTGGACTAAGTAAGTAACTAAGAGAGTGATGGAGATTGTGATCAAATTACACCATCAGTTGGTCAGCAGAGTTTCCTCATCAGCCCTCACTCTTTCAAAATGAATTGACATTAACAGTTTTTATTATCAGAGCAGTCTAGTGACTGTTTTATTTAAAAGCACTTAGTTACTCTCCAGACTTTGTGGACTAACCTCAGCTACTTTCCGTAGGAGAGTGTCCAGTACTGCCCTGCGAGCGAGAGGCTCACTTCTCTCAGGCCTCGTTCAGACCTTGTATTAACATCTGTCCTGAGAGATCCGATCACAAGTGGACGATGTCAAGTTTGTCTGTAAACGTGGAACTGGACATTAGACAAACCTTACCAATGACTGTTTAATGTCCCATTGAGCTGATGTCTGATTTGCAAACAAACACAGGACTGAAACCGGCTGACATGCAGCAAAATGCAAACCCGATGCGATGATGTCATGAATATGGTTACTGCTATGTTGTGTTTCCAGTTTTCAACTCAGGCTTCAATTTCACACATTGTCTTCTGTACACCGGGTTTTGACCCTCTCTTTTTATTTCACCTGCTAAGCGAGGCTAACCACATCCTAACTCCACATGGGTGTTTGTTAGAGAAGGCTAAAGAAAGCAGAGATGTGCTGAGCTTTCCATACTAAGGCTGAAAACCCCACTTCTGAAGATATTTGAGTATATTGTAATAAGAAGGATTAAGGGATTTAATGTCCTTAATCCTTTTATTTTTGGGAAAAAAGTAATTGCAGATATATTTGAAAAAATCTTACACTCATTGACTTGATGGTTTTCTATCACTGTAATAGTGAGTCTGTTTTTCATTGGGTTCGGCTTGTAATGCCTTGGTTTGATGCAAACTAGATGATGTCATCTTTTTCCGTGAGTCTGGACAAAATAGGGCTGTGTGATATGAGCGAGGTCTGGAGCCCTGCTCTATTGCAAAAAGCCAAGGCAGAAGAAACCTACTGCAATAGGAGAGCACACACCAATCAAGTTAAGCTCAGCTGGGAACAGACGAGGAACTACGACAGATGATGCCACAGTTCGTTTGCATCACCAGAAGTAGTTTTTGGTGAAATATATATTTCTTCACACACAATGTTGTCCTTTAACAGCAGAAAGGTTGTGTCCTACTGAGGTTCGAGAGTGGAGAGTCATCTTCAGTGTTGCAGACATAAGCAAACGAATCGACAAAACACATGAAGAATTACATTGATTGCACAGAGAGGGGACAACTTCATTAGAATGTCTTTTTTCAGAAAACACTGGTGGTTGCATTTGGACGATTCTGCAATAAGCATTATTGAACGTTGCATTTTCCTCATACACACATGTACACTGCTGTACATTCAAATCATCACCAAAGCATATAGCCAATAAAAACAATCGAAAGGGTCAAAGTTGTCCCACTGAAACTAGATGTATAATGATTGATCTCATGAGCTGAGTAACATGTAAAAAGAAAATTCCACCTAAAAGTTGCTGGTAGTCTTGGCAAGAGCAGGCTGCTATTGCAACCGATACATCCCACCGACTCCCATGCTGACCAATAATTTTGGGGTACGAATGAAATGGTTAGTTGTGTTTATCACAGGCTGTCAGGGCTGTCAGGGACACACACACTGGTTTTTTTGTTCTTTCAGATGACTTTCATATATTTATTGATTGCTATTGGGATGTGAAGATGATCTCAACAAATGAGATAAAAAGTGTTTCAGAAACAACTTACCAGTCCTACCTTTAAGTGGTACAGTCAATTCAATATTTTTAGGCCGCAAAAAAAACACAATTTACTCTTCTGATGATTTATTTATTTAGGAAACATTAGAAAAGAACATCTCTTTCTGGAAACACATCTTTTCTTCTCTTTCTGGAAGAATAATAATACAGTGGAAACTGGATATAGTGATCACAGATATAATGATCAACAGTTGAATTGTTCCTATACAAATGCTGTTTAAATAATTTGGTTATAGTGATCAGCTTACAGTGTTGATATTGGGTATTTTCATACATGTTTGAACCGTAAAGAAGTTCTTTTTTACAGTTTTTACCTCCGGCTCTCCATACACTGTATACTTGAGTGTGCAATGTGATATCGCTCTTATCTTAAAAAACACTGTTTACCTTCCCTCTAGTTCTGGGACTATCATACAGAAGCTATGCAATGCAGTTATAGTAATCAACCACTTACAGTGATCAATTTGGCCCAGACAAAGGTGATCCCTGTAAGTGGTTTCCACTGTGACTGTATTCACGAGAATATTGAACTTTTTCATAAACTTGGTAATAATACTAGTGAATACCCTCTGATGCATGTCCTAGTAACGTGGAGTTGTGGTGAGTGACATGTGGTGTGTTTGGATCTCTCAGTATTTCCCAGGTTCTGAAGAACCACTGCAGCTGCCTCACCAGTCTTCAGCCAACAGGAGTTCATCAGCCTCAAGTTCAGGTAGCTATCAGCTCTGCTACTTTTATCAATACATGAATATTGAATATCTATAAATAGACTTGTGTGTGTTGTTGTAGCCAGAGAATGTGTTTTCATGAATTCCTCTGTGCTGGCAGCAGGTTCGTACGCCGACTACACCAACAGTAACAGAAGTGACGACAACGCGGATTACAGAAACTCAGAGGGCAGAGAGGAAACCCTGAAAAGCTCTGAGGCCAAATTTCCACTTCAGTTCAAACCTTTAAAGGTAATATAACCTTTAGGAGTTTGTTTTCTTCAACCTCTACTTTAGGATTTTAACTTTTTTGTTTATTCTCCCTCAGACAGCCACATTGCGCACTGGTCTGTCCAAGGTGTCCAGTGTGGACAGTCAACCAGGACGCTCCCAAAGCCCCACCTACTGCAGCAGCCCTGTAACCACCACTAACCAATCAGAGCTGAGGATGACATTTAGTCCAACAGGTAGGGAGCCCCATGAGAAAGACAAAGGCTGATGCTGAAGATGCAGCCAGGCTGAAATTTGCTGCACTTCCAGCATTCTGACAGAGAGACAGATGTTTCTGGAATTATTAGTGAGATTTATCAATATTAAAAATATGATCATTTTAGAGAATGAAAAGTTCCAGCTGTGGTAAACTCTCATCATTGTTGAGAGACAGACCGGTCTGATACAGATCTGCATAAGAAAAGTATTCAATGTTTTTGAAGCATTTATGGCCAACAGGGGGCAGAGAAGAAACCAGACTTTGGCCTTCTCCTTTTCTTAAACATATAAGTAAACGCAAAGATGCAAGTAGCTTATTATTGAACCATATACTTTTTTATTATCTCCAATACCCGACAGTTGTTAGGTAAATAAGAGCTATGAATGATATGCATAGTCACTTATGACAAGCCCTACTTATACCAGATACCTGGTTACTGTTATCAGCCCTCAGATTCCATACTCTGACATATTGTGTTTGTGTGTCTTTAGCTACCAATGGTGTCGACAGCTCCATTCCCATCGCCTACCTGAAGCTGGACCACCAGTTACAGGTAAGTTAATAATATAATATAATGTTGTTGTGATAATGAATATCATTGTCTTATTTATTTATTTATTTATTTATTTATATATATTATTACTAGCTCACAAATTATTCATTGAATTAGTCAGATATAATACTAGTAGTTCAGAATTTTCTGAATCTAGATTCAATTAAACATTTAACTGAAGTAAAAAACAAAGGTTGTTGCCTAAATAATTGTCTTGCTCGGATATTCTCATGAGGTTCCTGAGATTCATTATACAGTATAAAACCATATTTCCACATTCCACCGATATTTGTCCTGATATCGATCTTGACGCATATTCTACAAAATCAGGCCACAAAAACTGACAAAATGTGTCTCCCACTTGTTGTAGATCTAAAGCTTGTGTTCCACACTGTGAGTGCATTAATCACTGGGCCTGTGCTTTCAGCCTCTAGCTCCCTGTCCCAACTCCAAAGAGTCCATGGCTGTGTTTGAGCAGCACATCAGGATGGCTCAGGAGTTCCTCAAGGTCCAGTCAGAGATCGCTCACCTTGTCCAGAGGAAGTAAGTCGAGTCACAGATCGTGGGTTATCATCTTTGAGAGAACTATACAGAATTTATCATTGAGGATTTGTAAAATCCATCTGCTGGTCATCAACTGGGATGCATCTGTGTGCAAGATCATTTGGTAGTCATGGGCCATTTTCAGACAAGACGTCCAGAGGAAGTCTGCAGAATGACTTTCACCTATGCACAACGCAGCAGGAGATTCTCCGCTCAGACGCATTCACAACACTCAAATCTCTGCAGCTTTCAGGTGAGGGGTGGTGCAGCAGGCAGAGGCAGGAAGTAACTTATTCATTTTTACAACATATGTTTGTTTACAGCACATCGACTTCCACAAGTATGTCACTGCTTTTTAATCAGGCGATTATTTTTTATCTTCTTTAAATGTTTGCATCATCAACACACCCACTCACTTGCATGTGAATCAGGGGGCTCTCACTCTGGCATTTGCGTTCACACAGACGCATTCATTCCCCCTGGAGAATGTTCGGAGGATCTCTGGAATGTCTGAAAGTAGTTTAAGTGTTTGCAGTGTCTGGCTCATATTAATGCATTGATGGATGTGCTTTTAATTTGCAGTCATCAATAAGATACAGGGGTCAGCTCAGCCGTCCAGTGGCATGAGGACGTGAGGACTTTGTTTTTGTGAATGATATTATATGGAGTTTTAGTCTTAGCTATTGTTTAATGGTGATCTCTCATTTAGATTACCCAGTCATTCATCATTATTTGGTATAAATGACATCATGATAACATCTTTATGACATGGCATTATAACAATACAAAAAGTTAGCATTGCCTAATTAGGGTATATAAAGTGTGTTCGCAGGGTATATATGATGCTTTTCATTGAACTGTGGGCAGAGCCAGGCTAGTTGTTTCCTTATGCTAAGCTAACGTCCCCATGTTTAGTCATCTCACCGAGATGAAGAAAGCAAAATGAGACAAATAAGCATATTTCCACAACTGTTGAATGAATCCTGGGAGACATGTCTGTCAAGTCTGTTTTACATGTATGTGACAGTGATGGAGTCTTTGCGCTGCTAACCTCTGTCCAGACAGGAGCTGATGTCGGAGCTGGAGCTGGACCAGGGGGAGCAGCACACTTCATCTCGACTCATCCAGGAGCACAGGAAGCTGCTGGAGGACAACAGCCACCTGTCGGCCCGCCACCAGGGCCTGAAGAGCAAACTGAGCCTGATCAAGAGTCAGAACCAGCAGCACAGCTAGAACAGGAGGCTGGGCCACAGCGACTCATCTACACACTCTGTTGTTTTTACTCTGCTCTCTTCTGGACTCCCTCTTCTCCTCATGGAGGAAATGACACACTTCCACAGAAAGAAAAATGTAGGGAAGCCCATCATCCTGAGAAAATTAGACCTTTACCACCTCAAAGCAATGTATCCAGATAACATGATAATTGAATCCAAAGCTTTAAAGTGCACCTGAAATGTAAGTTAGTTTTGTAATGAAAGAGAAATGATGATAAGGCAGCTGTCACAGATGTTTTGTGTGGTTCAAACCTCCGAGTGGGTTTTTCCATGATATTTGAGTGACAGCTGAGAGCTGGTATTGGACAGACCTGCCACCATGTTAAAGTAAATGTGTGGTGTTTTGGACCTGGGGCTTACTCTCATTAATTTAGTTGATTCTGACAACTTGTCAACTTCACACTTACCTCCACTGTAAAGATTTGTAAAAACCCAACACGTGGACCGGAAAAAATTCATTTCAGACATTTATGTCCAGAGTTTGAGCCCCCAGAAAACCAGAAAGTATTTCCATTCACACAATTAAACCCCAACTGTTTATGAAAATGTTATAAATATAATTAACCACCTTTTGAGGTCATGAGATAAATCAGTTTTTAGAGATAATGCCAGTAGTTACCATGTCCCTATGGGTCCCTGTGTATTTATTGATGGACTTTGCCATAATGTCCAATTAATTTCAGTCTTTACTGTTAGAATGGACACATTGGGAACAACGAGTCTCCACATAGACTTTTATTCTGACGGACTCTCATCCAGGAAGAAACAGCTTTAGGTGTCAATTCCTTGTGAGGTTATAAGTGAACTTACCTTTTACCAAGTGAGTTGTATTTTGTTGTATTTTCTTTTTTTAATTCTTGAAAACTGACGACAACTGATATTTGTAAATCCTTCTTACTTTTATATATTCTGGTTATCACAGCATTTGTATTGTGTATTATGAAAAGAGGAAAGGCGGGGTGGGCTGAATCATGCTACTGTGAATACAAGTGTTACCAATGCAGTTCTGCTTCAGACACATGCTGCCTGCGAGAAAAAGAACAGCTTTGTAGAAAGGTTGTTGTAAATAACTGTAGAATAATGAACCTGACAGACTCTTATCTGTTAACGTTCTGTTGTCTTTAGTTCCTTTTTACTTATTTCACAGAATTGAATTAACATTATTCTACACTGCACTATCTGGGTCAAAGAGATCTACAGCATGTGATGTAGTCTCAGTTTAGTTTGGTGATTTCTATGACAGTGCGTTCCTCTGGCACTCTGATTGTTGTTTAAATGCAGTTGTTCAAACGTTGCCTTAGGGTTGTTCTTGTACAGTTTATTTTCTCACATCAAGTTATTTCATAAAATATGACACATTTCTCCTGTGATTTTAAAATGTACAGACTGTACCTATATGCTTTTATAAAGTAAAGAAAGTGTGAAGAATTTTTCTCAATGTTTTGATTTAAAAAAAACTGCTGATGTTTCAAAAGTGCTTTTAAAGTTCCACCTGTCAGTCACAGTAGGACACGTGAGTGGAGGTGAAATGATGAATTACTGAAGCACTTGTTCTGCTGTTAGTTTGAGGGGTTCCAGCACTGATGATTAGAAATGGCACCCAATCCCTTTAAATGAGGTGACAATGACATCATGCGTTGAATCAAGTGGTTCCGTTGCTTCACTTTGTTTCTTGCTTTGTGTGCAGTAGAAGTTGAGAAAAAATGTTCAAGCGGCAGGGCAGGAATCAGCCAATCAAATCACGTTGAAGCAAATACAGGTCATGTCTGACATCATACGTTAAAGCAGCGTGTATGTGTGGGTGCGCTGTAACGCTACTGGTCAGCAACACAACACATGTTCGGGAGTTGTACATTTGTACATAGGCAACAAGATACCATGACCTGAAAATCTTAACAACCTTAAAATACAACACGTGTTAAACCTAGTTCACTGAGAAATAAACTATTCCAGCACATAAGCAGTGAAGTGAACCATGAAACTGCATCATAGCCAATTTATAGTTTTATGATTTTCAAAAGTCCTAAAATCGTATTATTTCAACTTGCATCTTTCTGAGTAACAGGATCTTTCTGTCAAAGATAAAACAATTTAGGTTATTTTGAATTAGACATTTTTTTAACTCCGTGACAGAGTTTGTGTTTTCATCTGCGTTTATTTGTTAGTAGGATTACACAAAAACAACTTTTACCATGAAACTTGGTGGAAGGATGCAGTATGGTTCAGGGAAGAATCTGCAGATCCAGATCAGGAGGTAGATCCAGTATTGTTTTGATCACTTTCTTTAAGAATTCACATAATTATTGAAATCTTGCAATTTCAAACATAAAATACATTGATTTTAAAAATATATATATATCTTAGTGTGTTTAATTTCGCTATGGGTTTCACAACCTATACCAGAAATATGAGGAGCTGTCTACATTGCATGTACCTCAGCTGAGTCCCAATCCCTGACCCGTGCAGTGGTGAATTTATACATATGTGGTAGAATATGGTGGGTGACCTGGTAGGCGGTAGGGAGATGCATGTTTCCTGGTCTTTGGTGGTATAAAATTGACTATCATCTGCCCTTCACCCATCTTCACATAGGTTACAATTATCAGACAAGACTGTGAACCAAGGGCTCAGTGTATTCATCAAGCAATCGAACATTACTCTGAAAAAAGCTACCTGTGTAATTCTCTGTATCTCTCGATGCTTCTTTTCATGTACAATGCCTTAGAGTTTGGGTTACATAATTTTAGATGTTAGAGTTCATTCTCAGTTATAAGATTTGTACAAAAGCTTTTAATTGTAGTTAAGAATAGTAGTTTTTTTGTTTGGTTTCTGTAACTTCCATTTGGTTATTAATATGTTTTCTTTATAACAGGTCCAGCCCTCGCTATCTGATCATTCTGAGTATCACAATAAGGCATTTAAGTCATTAAGAAAACTCGACAGAAATTAGTCTATGAGTTTTGTTATTTGATCTCCAAATAATCTTCATAGATATTTGAGACAGTATTTCCTGGGGTGCAATTGTTGGCCTGTCTCTGTTCACACACACACTACACTGTAATAGTACATAAGGCCCATTGTTGAAATACTGTAAGTCTGTTAGAATCTTTTCATCACCAAAAGAATATCTAAAAATGCAGCAATATAACATTGCAATAGACATGTAATTTACTCAATTGTATTACAATCCTTGATCCATATACAGTATGTACAAAATCAGATGTTAGTCCTTTCTAATTTCAAGCTCAATTAATTTGTATGTTTTAATTGAGAGGTGACAACTGGATGAGGCAAAGCTGAGAGTGTTATTTTTAAACTGGGAAACAAATGAGGTGACACAACCTGTGCTGAAAACACAGCAGATAGAAGAGAGCAGGCTATTGGTGTTAATGGCCGTTTCCACTGGAGGTATGTGTCTGGTTTAAAAAAAGGACTGGATTCTCTTAGATGCAAGGCAGCAGTTTCCATAGCGATGCATGTTTTTTTTATAAATCCCAGTGCTCCCTTCAACAACAATTGGCACATGCTATCGTCACAGTTACGCACAGACATGCACGCAGGTAAGCACGTGCAGAAAAGCTTCTTGATAACAGGTTGGGCTGAATTAAGACCACACAGGACATCAGTAGTTTGTGACATTCAGCAGATTCATCTGATTTGTTAAAGAGTAAGAAAATATATGTGTGCTGACTGTCAGGAATTTGTCACCTCCTGCTGGTTCGAGCTTGTTGTTGAGTTAGGCAAGTCAGTACTCGAAGATTATTGCAATATGAGTTATAGAGATAGAATACATTAAAATAAGGCTATCTCATGGCCAAGAGCTGTTTCTATAGGAACAACCACCATTGACCTATTAAACTGCTTATTTTACCGACCATTTCAGGACTTTTGTATTTTTATCATGTAACATTCAAATACAGTGAGGATTCAGAAAGAATTTACACCGCTTCACTTTTTGCAAACTTTAATGAGTTGTAGATTTCTTTTAAATTGATAAAATTGCAATATTGCCCATTGATCTACACTAAATCATCGCCGCATGATAAAGTGTCAAAATATTTTTTGTTCTGCTTTTTGCTAATTTATTAAAAATCTGAAACTGAAATCTCTCATTTACAAAAGTAAGTTGTCCTTGAGACTTGTCTACAACCAAACTGAATTGACTGGACATAGTTTGGAAAGGCTTGTGCTTATGTGCATAGGGTGCCACAACTCATACTCCATGTCTGGATTTTCTAAGGTTTGAGCTCCACGTCCTGTCCATCCTACTCACCGAGTGAGAGCCTCCGGAGTTTCTGAGGTCTTTTGCCAGCTGGAACCCTAATGTCCGCAGAAATTCTAGAGGGGCTCAAGTGAGAACACAGCAGGAGATCTTCAGCAGGATACTCCATGAGCGAGTTGGGGGGTTGATGACCTTTCTGACATGCAACAGACTCAAAAATGAAAAAAAAAAGAACAAGAGCGCAAATATATCTGAATGAAAAGCAGTACCATACATGAAGAAGACACAAAGATGTCAAGGGAGTTTGTGGAGATGTGAACTGCCGCCAGTGTCGATGTGCTGTAAACTATGATGATCTCTGCAACAGAATCAATATCTTGCTCCATGTTTCAGTAGGGATCTGCTTTGCTGAGGACCAGTCATTCTAATCCCCGATGGCCCCTGCAAAATAAAAGGTTTCTGAAATTTACCAGCTGTTTGCCCATATTGTTTTCACACGTGCGCAAAGTTGCTCTGTGGACCATGGACACACTAGAGTTCTCACAGTAGCAGCAGATACTATTGTTATTTAGTTTATTCCTTCATTTACGTTTACATGTAAATTTACAGAATACAAATTATTCTAGGCTGCATCGGGATGAGTGTCACAGTGGGGATAACACATGGAATAGCTACACTATACTACCCCTCCTTATTAGTTTCAAAGGTTTAGTGAGTGCATGAATAAGGACTGAATTAATTGCTTGACCAATGTTTCACTTTGCCGCTTTTTATACGACCTACAATATACCCTAAACAGCTAGACTAGTCAGAACCTTGAAGACATCCAAAATTACCAAGAGATTAAAGTCCTGTAATGCCAAGTGGGCATTTTTCAACTTCACCTGCCTGGTCCTTTTGCCCTGGCTCTTGGAATGTCAACCCAGAAGCCCTCTCCTGCCAGTTTGAGGAGACGACAGGAGACATGCTCTCCGACAGGACATTATTTAGGGCCCCAGTTGGACTGAGGTCTATAAGCTGAATAGTGCCAGTCTTTTTTTCCTTCTGCTCCCAGTGAAAAGGCCAAACTGAACATGACAACCGAGAGGTAAAGATAAGCCTTTGATGTTTGATATCAAAGTACTAATCCCTGTGAAATCATTATTAAATTTTAATAGGATCACAGCTCTGTCTGTTTCAGCCACAGGTCTGTCTCCGATGCCTGGAGCCTATCCACAACATCTTTGCATCTCTTGTTTCCTATTTTAATGTCGTTATTTTTTTGTGCTATTTCATACTATTTGTTGTTATGATGCCCCCCCCAATATATAGATGAGAACTTGTTTCCAAACATCCAATCAAATGACTTTTGATTTAATATTTATTTGTATGTAGCAGTGACATGAGTGTTAGATGGTTCCACCACCTACTACACAAGACTCAGACTGAACAACAGTGCATATTATTGTTTTATGAAAGCAATCTGAGGACATTACTAACATTTAGATCATTTTTTCTTTGTCATTTCAACAGTATGAGACAACCTTGGATCCATCCAGCCCCTTTCAAATAAAGATCCCGCTATATAGGTGACCAAGACCCCTCACTATTGTGTATGCTTGTTTACACTGAACCCAACAAAGCTGGCATAGATCTGCCCCAGTGTGTGATTTTACATAGAATGCTGGCGTTCCAGAATCAGAGGCATGGCATGTAACACAACGGTTGGCGTCTGTCCCGCCATGCCGGCTCTCCCTTTTACACAGACATCAATCTGGCTCTGTGACTACCTCTGCCAAAGCAACAACCCCACCCCCAATCTGTGTTCAGACATTTTAGACATAACACCAATGTGGAATAAAGGTGCAGGATTCCCACCTTGAATGGGCTTGTAAAAAAGGGCCGCCTGGGAACATCACATCCCCCTGCTTAGCTGATCTTAGCTGTCAGAGGAGCTGTACAAATCAGTTCTGGCTATTTATAACATCTTGACATTGAGAATGTGGGCTGATCTGAATGCAGCCGCTCAGAATGAGGCCCAAGAGGTGCCTGTCTGTGGCAAACTGATAAAATGTAGCAGCTCTGCCAGTTCCCGCAGGATTATGCTCTGGATTAGAAACCGTACTGTACCTACTGTCCTGTTGAGAATGGCCTCAGTGCACTGCAGACAAGATATCATTATTCACTTGATCATATTTATATTTCTTTGTGTTATAGTCTGATTATAATGTAATGTTTTTTCAATAGATACTAGATAGATATGAATTATGTCCGTATTGTAATCAAATTGATTGATTTGATTATTTAATTCATAATAATGAATATATTATTATTTAAGTGTCTAAATAATTCAGTTAAAAGCTAAAAGTTAAATAATAATATCAGAGCACTCCCACTTCTTTTTTCCCCATATTAATCAGAATCTTGGACCTTTGTTCACATCTTAGACTTGTTACAGCAAAGAGGGATTGAAAACATGAACATTCTAGTAAGTGTTAATAGTGACACCTCAAAATGTCTGCTATGAAAAAGAGCAACTTCAGTAGACGTCTGGTAAACTGAACCTGGAGGCACACATTATACACACATGCAAAATAGAACTAGAGTACTAGTACTAGTACTACTTATAGTACTACAAAGCTAAGATTTAATAGGACATGCGACTCAATGTGACCTCAGAAATAAATGGGTAATAGGCATTTCCAGTAGCAGAGATTTTCACTTGTCAGTGACCCAACATGCACGACATTGGCCCCTGAAAGTGACTTGTCCCATCATTCATGTTTTTAATTACAATAACTTTAATTGAAATTCTCCTATTCTTCTGTCAAATCTCTGCACCACTCATGACTAAAAGTTAATTGAAGTTGTGAAGTTATACAATGTGTCTTTAATTCTTTTGCACTGTAGATAAATGTCTTTGTGAACAAAAGATCCACTGATCCTAGCTTTCCCTCCACATTTCTTGTGGACGCCTGCCTCCCAGTTTGCAGAGCCACTGTAGACTAAACACTAGATCAAATGGCAGACATTGGACTTATTGTGGATTCCTGATGAATTCAGAGGCGTTGTGGGTTTAAGTCTGCTGTTAACAGGTCACAGCAGTTTCTGACGTTTCTCCGGGGGTCTGTGTGGACATGAAAAGCCTCCTTGACTCCTTCGGAGGTTTTGATGGGACCACTTGAGGAGGTAACAAGGTTCTAACTCAAGGTTTCTGGCATGGTGTCCAGATGTCTCACCGAGCTCCAAAATATATGAATTTCACCTTTTTAAGTAAGTTAAGCTTAAGCTAAGCCAGAGATCAGTAAATGGATTGGATTAATCAATAACTAGTGATCATGTATGAATTGGCCATCTGTAATAGACGCATATATCTTGTTTTAAATGGTTGCTGTTGACACCTTTGGCTCAGGGTTTTAAGACACTTTCCTGACACAGCAGGGATGAGTGTGATGTCTGATCGGATGCATGTGTGACTGATGGATGAAATGTGCTGCAGAGCACAACATCTCCGCTGCATCGTCAAGGCAGGAGGCTCCATCGTCGTAGAGGAGCAGAGGGGGGCTTGGCCATTGTTGTGAATGAGGGCCAGCATGACGTCATGGAGCCAATGTCAACAATGCAGCTCCTGGAGGAGAAAAGGCGTTTCATCCTAACACACGCGCACGCACACACACACGCAGACCCACGGAGGATCTATCTACCACACACCGACTGATGCCGAGGGTCCATTAACAGCAGCAGTTGTGGCTGTCGGAGATTAGACACAATGTGGACTCGCTGGTTGTTCTGAGGATCAGCAGACGGGCAGGAAAAACAAGTAAGTCGCTCCCCGCGTTACAAACAATACGCGACCATTGCACGCTTGAACAAACTCGACCACGGGAGCCCCTTGTCAGCCGTGGGTTCGATGCTCGTGTGTCACTGGCTCCCCGCACTTGCTTTGTGTTGCAGCCTTTCTCTGGTTGAGTTGCTTTAACTCTCCGTTACTTGCCCACCTTTCGCTCCTTTTAACTCCCCGAGGTTACGGGGATGCTGCTGCTGCTGCTGCTGCGGTGTGTTAGCGACGTGCTGTTTGTTCCGCGCGGGGTTTCACGGCAGATACATGACAGAACAACGTGTCTGGATATTCCCGTCGAGGGGGGGGAACGGGCTCCAGCGTGTTGTGGAGCGATTATTAAGAACGAGCGTCGGTAGTAGCCGGCTGAATGGCCACGGTGCTTGTGTTGGTGTTGTCGTTGTGACAGAGCGCGCACACGTTGCGCTGGTTCCACAGGGAAGTTGTCGGTGTTTGCGGGCCATTTATGAGAATGAAGACATTCTAACGGAGCCGCGGTGGGCTGAAGCGGAGGGGGGCGGGGGCACATGTTTTTCACGGCACATACACTGAATGCTGCCACAACCGGGGCACGCGCTGCTGTCATGCTGGGGGAGGAAGCGGCTGCAGGACAAAGGACCCAGCCTCCCACCCCCTTATTCCCGCCCTCAGCACCACTAAGCACCCATATATATATTATATATACGCACACATGTGACGTTATATGCACTTATACATTATATTATTACATTATTCCATACTTATACGTCATATACGCCACAGCCATACGTATCTATACATATATGAGGATTGTATAAGCTGCGCTGCTGCCATTCACATATCATTACATAAAATGATATTAATAATATACAATAAACCACTTTGTTTATATAGCCTATTTCAAAACATCTGTTGCAAAGTGCGAGAGGACAAATAATACAACACATCAAAGACAGGAAGCAAATGAATACAGTGTTATTTAACATCAAAGACAGCAAATGATACAACACAAATGGTCTATTGAGGTCTTCTTTTCAGTGTAGCCCTCATACGTGTAGTACTTATAAATGTTTTGTTATTCAATCAACACTCATATTCCTTTATTATAAACCCTCTGCAATTCAGTGGCAGTTTGTATGGCTTGTTTAGTCCATTGTGTCCATGCCTTGTTGTAAAACAGATTAGCTTTTTATTTTCCTATCCTTCAGGCCATGAAGTCACTCTCCTCTTTTCCATCTTTCATTGCTCTCCTAATGGGGAAATAGCAACATCAAGCGAGAGTATTTTGGTTGTAATGGGGTGGGAGGACTCCTCTGTCTGTTCTCCACTGATTTACACACATTTCGGCTGAATGGCACAGATGAGAGTTGACTGAGGCCAATGAAATATTTACTGCTACCACTTTGCCTGCAGTCAGCTCTTGAGCAAAGACTTCTGAAATATTTGCTGTGAATATTAACTTCATAACCCAAAGGGATCATTTCCTGACAATACATAATAATTATAAGTGCATTTTACACATCAACTTCAGTTTACTTATCATGGGGGAGATAAAACCTTTCTTATCAAAACAGCTACAGCATAAAATACTGTATGTTCTGTGAAGTCAGAGAATAACTTTTACTATGGGTTGTATCAGCTTGGGCTTGGAGATATTCAAGTAAGTCAAACAAGAGATGGTCTTCAGGCCCATCATGGGAAGTGTAGCATTCACGTAACATTTTGGACCCAAATTATGGACGATAAGCAGAAGGTCCTGGCCACTGAAAATAATTTATTTAGTCTTTTTTGTTGGGTTTTTAAGGACAGGATATGTATACATTACAGTGGCGGCATTCATATATATAGGGAAAACTAGGAAATTTCAGTAGAATAAAAGTAGAACAACCGGAACCCCCTAAAAAAAAAAAAAAAGCGACAAGCAACAAATGAAATACAAAACAGAAATGGACATTGGCCGTGACACTGAGAGAACTTGATACATCAGGATGGGACTTTATCAACTCTTGTCAAGCATCTGAGGCAAATCAATCAGTTCACTTCTGTTGAATTGTCGATCACTTGTCAAGAAGTCGTTTCCATATTTTTAGGAAGACATTTTCTTTATTTGCATGTTTATATCGAAGGCTTTCCATGTGATTCGCATTGCCAAGCTCCCTCAGCCATTGATCGAATGTGGGAGACTAAGATTTCCATTGTTAAAGGGTTTTGCTAGCAGTGATGCAAAAAATGAAAAAAGAAAAAGCGGTAACACACACGTAAAAGACACCAATGAAGATGTTAAGAGAGTTTGTGGTGATAAGAGCCGACGCCGGTGTGCTGTAAACATGATCACAAGATCTATGCAGCAAAGTTAATACATCACTTCCTGCCTCTGCTGCACCCGGCATGCTCCACCTCTCACCTGAATAACATGGAGGAACCTCCCGCTGCGGTGTGTGAAAGGCAATCTATGGTCAACTACATAGCCAATTGTCCATATTTAACCTGGAGGTCATGACTGAAAACAGCTATTGGGAAACCTGCTTTAAACTAAACACTTAAAAGTGATAACACAGATAATTTAAGTCCCAGGGACCATTTTGGTCATTTAAGTCAGCAGATGTTTATTGTACTGTTCTGAGGACTTTTACAACTTTGACCTAACTCAATAAACTCACATTGTCTTCCCACACATGTGAATAGCGCAGAGCGTAAACCATTCTAACTGGCGTAAAGCATGTAGGAGCATTTCATTATTGGTGTGGAGACACACGCTGGAAGGAGAGGAACCGCTCTGCATGGTCTGTAGGTCTTCCACGCTCTGCACCTTCAGGGATCCAGACAATTCTGATGTCTGGACCTGGCCTCCACTTCCTCCAGCTTTGCTTTCATGTATCTGCCGTCTGTTTTGAGAGAGCTGCACAGCGACTCCAATTCATCAATATGGCTGTTGTCGTTGTTGACGCCAGTTTCAAGTGACTGGAGCCGCTCCCTTGTCTACGCAACATCCAATTGGACTGTTGAATTTTAAATGATAAGTTGATAAATGTATCTTCTAGGTTTATGTTCATGACATTCATGTATGCCTTTAGGAGATCTGATGGCGAGGGTTCAATGGCTGCCGGCTGCATCTTCTGGATTTTGACTGGCTCGTCTTGGTCAAAGCTGGAGTCAGACATTGTATCTTTCGGTGTTGATTTATCAGTCTTTCGCGTTGTAGGTTTAGGAGCCATCGTAAGCAGGATTTATTTCGCAAACTCGAAAAAATAACTGTGTTCATGGTTGGTTATTTGCCGAGACAACTTTCTGTACTTCTACTCCATTGCGTGTCCAGCCACACCCCAAAAGCTTTCATTTATTTATCTCTTGTTATGTCTCTTCCCCTAGCTTTATGGAAACACAGGAATGCCAATTTAAGTTTCTTTAAAAGAGGACTGTAAGGCATCCAATGTGACTATTGAGTACAAAATAAAAGCACAACCCTGCAAACTCCCTCACTGAAATTCTTGATACTGAGACTGGAAAGTAAAAGTAAGACAAAAAAATAAAAAAATAAAAGTGTAACACATATATGCTTTAAATTGATGATCCTAGTTAATTATTAATATTTAAGAGCCCTTTGTGTGCATAGTAGATTGCATACGTGTCAGTGGCGTGCTGTCCAGACAAGCAAGCCAAAGCCCAAAATAGACATCAATAAGACGAGACCAAAGTGGAAGCTACGTCTTTACCGACGTCTGATCTCATAACACGTTCTGTGCCTTAAATGATGTGATGTTGCTTGTTTACATTCATTCTGTAATTTACTGCCCTCTTGTGGTGGCAGCAGGCTGTCGACTCTGAAAGCTAGCTTGTCTACCAGCTGGTGCTCCTCATCATTTTTGTCATTTTCGTGGATGTGACCGTGTTTCGGAAAAATATTCCTTGATCAGCTCCCTGACAAACCAACCAACAAACAAAAGGAAAAGGGGTCGAAAACAAACACAATCCACTCATATGTTCTCTTACTCCTGGTCCGAATACATAGAAACTGGCCTTGAGCCTTTGAAAAGGACCCCAACAGTCTTTTCTTCCTAAGTGTCAAAAGGCAGCAGTCACGGGTAAACAAGCATTGTACACTGTAGTCCATTTTTAGTAGGTCTCCACTCAGACACATCCACAACAGCATATAAATTGTTTTTGTTTACAGCACATCGACACCGGCGTTGGCCCTTATCACCAAAAGCTGTCATGACATCTTCATTCGTGGCACCACCTTCTCATCCAGTATTTTTTGTATTCTTTTTTGTGAATCCTACGGAGGATCTCCTGCTGTGTTCTCACAGTGTTCTCCTTCGGACATTCTGTGGGGTTTTCACTAGGTGGCTGGCCAGAGAATGTCCACAGAAAGTCTGGAGGCTCTCACTTGGACATTTTGCGTTCACACATACAACCCCTCCGGAGAATGTCTGGAGGATGTCCCTAGTTAGTTCAGTGCATAGCTTGTGATTCATCATCTCTGTGTAAGATGTGTAGTAAGTTTGACAACGTTGAGACAGAATAGTGTTAAACACGTAGTGCAGCTGCTTAAAGGAATATTTGAGTGCTTAAGTTTTGTGAATAGCGAGTTGGCAAGAGAGAGCGTGAGGAAAGTGACTGGAGTAGAGAGATAGAAGTTAGCAGTATATCATGTGTATGTGCAGTTCAGGCTGATAGTCCAAAAATACATGTCCTGGCTACAGATGTGCTCTTGTGTACTCTGGTCCACCATCAACAACTGCTGTCAAATTTGACTATGAGAAAAGTTTCAGTGTAGTTCACGCATTTACCCACCACTGCTATCTTTCAACGAACCCATATGAACTCACATATTTTTCACCACTGTCACACTGGTCTGCCTCCCTTCTGTGAGAGACCTCGGTCAGTAACACTGCACTCAGATGCGCTGGTCCACCTCACAATTATAAGATAACCAACTGTGTGTTGACTTAATTACACCGCACTGATGTTTCAAAGGTGTTGTAAGCAGCTGAATCGTGTATTGATCTGGTTTGTTGAGGGGTGGGGAGGTAGGGCTCTGCATCTGAGGTTGGTTTAAAAACAATGTGACTATAGCATGTTTGCAAACAGGAAAAGAGCGAGAGCATGGGGAGGCATGCATTGATGTGTTTGGTAAGCACAGAGCATGTCGTACCATGTATTCATGTCATGTGGGGGTGTGTGTTGGGGTGGTGGTGTTATAGAGTCTTTGAACTAGCATTGCTTAAAGCTTTGAGCAAGTTTTCTTTCTTCTTCAGTCGACAGTTCTCAACATCTCGCACTATTAACACTTGGTGAGGTAACCAGCTCTGACACACCCACAGACTAGAGTCTGTAAAAACTAACCTGTTGGTGAGCTGGGAAATTAAAGCATTAGAACATAAACACCAAACAGTAGTAGTAGTAGCATGATGTCATGAATGATATCTTCAGATGTCTTGTTCATTTCAATTTTCTTAATTACGGAGAAAAAACAAGTCCTCACATTTGAGAGGCCACCAATATTTAGTGTTTGTTTGCTTGATAAAGGTTAACATTAGACATCTGCAGTAATATCTGAATCATGCGATCACAATGTTAAAATAAACCATTTCACAACTCCAAACTGCGGCAGCAACAACAACCGGACATGTCTATCACTTTTAGGTGTCCCCTGGAAACACTTCCGTTGTCGTTTTCTGTAATTGCAGCGCGTTTCTGTAATTGCAGCGCGTTTCTGTAATGTGTTGTGTTGTGCGTAATGTGTTGTGTTGTCAAATTGATTGTGTTTTGTCTACTTGCATGTGTTTTCTTAAGTTGCTGTGTGTTGAGCTCTCAGGGCCACCGTACTATACAAATAAAATTGAATTGAATAACTTATAAAGCCTACTAATGGAAATGATAATGATATTCTGATAAATCTGATTGTATTTATCAATACAACTGGTGGACATAGAAGAGATGCCTTTGCATTATGAAGAAACAGGGAAAATAAGGAATTTGGACTAATGGTGTCCTTATGGAGTTGCAGATCATGCCTCTCAGTAAATGACTCTAGCTAGAGACACTGCCATGCCTTACAATGACCACTAGGGAGCAGATGGATGAACCTGGACTGACTGAATGAGATGAGAGTCTGTGTCTCTTTGAGGGCTCTACACAGGAGCGGGTGTGTGAACGTCAGATACTGAGGCAGTTTGTCAAAACAACATCTCCATGGCTCCGTGTTGTGTTTGATTTGCAGAACAAAACAATCAAAGTTCAATCTGATGAAGAGAGCTTGTTTTGTTCTTGCAAAATGTTCCTCTTCTCAAGCTGCTTTCTAAATTACTTCAAAAACTGTGTCAAACAGCTGCATAATTCAGACTCTGCAGCTCTGGTACATGTGTGTTTACAGATGTGCAGGTGAAGGAAGTGTTGACCACCACGTGTGTGAGCAAGGGTAGTGAGTACAGACTGACCGAGACCTAAGCAAGGATTTCTGTTTGTTCTCCCTTGCTTGTCTTTAGTGTGATTTATTTATCCTCTAAGAATGGCTCTGACCACTCTGATATATTAACTGATTGAGTATTTATAATCAATAAATAAACAGTATGAACAATTTCAAGTGTTCAAGTGATAATACATTTTGTTTATCATTTGTTGTCATTATTAAATTATAAAATGTCATCAAATTAAAAATAAATACACAACAACCTGTTATCATCATGAAATATCAATTCTCTCTTATCTCAGTTAGACAGCACAGCAACCACCATGGCTGAGTTTAAGCATTTCATGAGCAAGATTCAGTTAAAATAGCAGCTCCATTTACATTAACATTTTAAAAAAAAAATTGTTTCCATATGTTGTTGAAATTAGCAGTCTTGAAGTCTATTAGAGTGGAATCTGCTCTAGTATTATACTATTGAAACCAGATTGTGGGTCTGGGCCGGACTTAGAGCTACTTTTCCAAAGATCGTGTATATGGATGTAGCACTAGGCCTACGTCCACACTCATACATTTCAGTTTTAAAATACATAACTTACGTCTATATGAGTTTTTGATCCTTTAAAACACCAGGATTGCGTTTTAGACTAGACAGGCAGAAAGTGAGACTTGAAAATAACTGAGCAGGCAACCACATTTACATCCAAATTGGATTTTATCCATTAGAAGCGGTAAATACAACATGGATAATAAATTACAAACATTGCAGATCCAGCTTGTTATCAGTCCACGAAAAAACTTTTTTTTTTCTTATACTGGCACACACAGCAACTGTATATGAATGGTCAAGTGACATGCATTTTCAGGTGGGTAAGTATAGACAGTAATTGTTACTGATTCAGAGGTAAAATGCTTTTTGTTTTCCTTTTAAAGACGATGTCAGACTCAGAACATGATCATTATTGGTCTCACTCTATTCACTTCTGGTGGTAACCATCTGGTCTGTTCCTGTTTGGAAAGATATTTATATTTATGTGTAGAGCAAAGCCTGTATTGGTATAGCATGTGCATGCATGTGTTCCTATGGAAACACTACATGTTAATAAAATAATTTAACACTGTAACCCTCCCCCCCCCCCCCCCACCCCTCCCTCCCTGGTTTGTGTTATCAGTGTAATAGCCATGTCCATCATAGTGTCCTACTGTCTGTCTATTGTGTTCCTGATACCAGTAATTAAATAAGTGCTATTTTCCAAAGAAATTCAAACAAAATTACCAACTATATAACCAGGACATTTCTCATCATTACTTCCAGCTCTCGTTGCCCTGAGCAGTGTTGGCATTCCTGGTTTATCTGGTCCATAATCTTGCCACAGATCTGGCAACCCATCTGGCATGGCTGGCGGTCATTGGTTTAGACAGGGTGGCAGATGGTGAGATAATGGTCAGCTGTTTGGGGCATTGCTTAAATCAACATATTCCATGTAAGGTTTACTCTGCTTAAGCTAAATCTGTTGTTTAGTCCACAGAACTTCAAATCAGAGTGTCTGAGGGACTGTTACGCTCGGCCAAGGAGAAACCTGGGCATAACATAAGTTTGGCTCCCATCTTTCCCCAATCCCAAGGATGACCAGTGCCAAAGCAAATTCGCAGTCCAGAACAAAAGTGATTTATTTTATAAATCAGTTCGACAAAGCGTCAGGAAGAGCACAGCTCACCAACTAACTAACCTATATCCAAAAGTAACGGGGAAGAAATACAGGGATCCCACCTGTGTCCCTAACATAAACAGGAGTAAAGATTTACAAAAACAAAAGGGCTTCTCACCCCTACAATTACCAGGGCTGCTCCGAGTATTATTCACAGGCTTTGAACAGAAGATACAACGAAATCGGCACGGTCGTGTTGGGAGCCAGGAAAAAGGTTAAGGCAAACCGTCATCGAAAGGTGACTTTTTAAAGTCAGCTCCATCAGCCTGCACTCCAATCACCAACCGGCCCTGAAACTCAGACACAGGAAAAACAACAGAACAGGGTGAACAGCACAACCCTTAGGCAGGGAGGGAGAACACCATAAAACTCACACATTATGACTCAGAGTCATAACAGGGACACAGCTAATGCAGAATGACAAATAAATGGCAAGGTGTGCTGAGAGAACAATAACAGACACATGCTCTGATCCATCACTGGCTGGTATTTTCTTGCCACGTCAGACTGTGCTGTAATTGAGTCTGATCATTGTGCTCGATGCCATGATAACATTTCATCCTAAGGAACCTCAGCAGGATCAGTTGAAATCAACCACACCTCCAAAACAGAAAAAACTCTAGCTATCAGTCTATAAAGAATATGGCAGTCTAATCAGCAGCCCTCAAAACCACCAATATGGGGTGTTTATTCCCACCTTCTCCACAAAGATGCATTAGTTCTCGTTTTTCTCCTGCTCAATCAAACTATTTGATGGAGAACTGTGCACATGGTGCAGCTGAGTGTTTAGTCGAGTACATTTTTGGTCTGAGTGGAGCCATTGAAGCAATTTGTGAGCTGATGTAATATTACCAATGAAGCTGCAAAGGCTGCTTGATGTTGTGGAGGTTCCACCTGTCGAGACAGATTAACACATGCTCTCACATTCATCTCCATATCTACTGCTGAGGGAAGACATGGCTGCGACTTTGATATGATGCAATTGCAATTGTTTTCTTTGAAGGATTACAGCAGTCGGGTTGATAAACAAGAACTCTGCCATGCTTTGCAAACACGTGGCTGGCTTTAATGTATATCCGATATATAACAGTGCAAGGTACAATGGTAATGTGAGTGTGTTGTCACAGGATACTGTACACCAAGGCACCACATGGCTGTTCATAGCCTTCTCTTTGTGGCTGCATTGTACCACTTTGTAGGCCTATTTGTAAATTATTATTTGTACAAACTACAAGTTCCGACAAGTTTAATTTTTTTATAACTCAAGTTCACTTTTCAGGAAACTTTAAATTGACCAATGGTGCTTGAGAATCCAAAACAATGGAATCTATCATGGCACTGTGTTGCACCATCCACTGTAGTATAAACTGCTTCACAAAAGAGGATTTGTCCACAGTTATGCGATAGTCACCAGGGCAAAATTAAATCAAATATGTGAATTTATTACTGTCCTATTAGAAACCAAACTAATGAGGCTGCTAACTAACCATTAGCAAACTCATGCTCGGAAAGCTTCTCTCTCCATTTCAATAACTCTATTGAATGAGATGATGAACCGTACTGCTAGGAGTTAGTAAACCACTAAGTACAGAGAAAAATAGGGGAAGAGTTATTGTGACTGACGAGACCTAGCATGCTCCATGCTAACTCACATATCACCAGTCAGCTTGCCAAATAGCCCTTCGTGTAGCTTCTAACTGCCTTAAAATTGCATTGTGTATACTGTTTTCACGAGAAGAGTCCTCTTGTGGTAATCATGGCCTAAGAATATACTGAAACCTCACTGTCCACAAGCACAAGGTGTGATGCTGAAAGGCCACAGAAGCACATTTTTCATCGGATGATAGTTCATATATTATAACTTAATCACTCAGAGTTGATATTACTAATAGCCTATAGTTCTGCAATATCAACATAGTATTGTAAAAGATAGACTGGGGGTTGATTCCCAGCTCTTCCAGTCTGCATGTTGAAGTGTCCATGAGCTAGTCACAGAACTCCAACTTGCCCTTGAAGATGTGCCATGAATGAGTTTTTAGGGTGTGAGTGTGACCTGTAGTGTGAAGCACGTTAATGGTCCATACGATTAGACATACTTTATATAAATTCAGTCCATTTGCTCCATTTCAATTTTATTTGGCTGCCTTCCCATTGTGGTGAATTTTGATTTCTGGAGCAGTCCATCCCGGGCATGACTCATACAGCAAAAAACTAACTTCACTTTCCCTGAAACCCAACAAGCCTGATCCACTATACTCTTAATGGCCCTGCAGCCTAAGGCAGAGTGATGTCAGCTCAGGCTCCCAGCTGAAAGGAGGGAATGGAAGTGTCAGGAAACACGGATGACCATAGAGGAACTCCCTTGGGAGGGAAAGTCGTCTTCTGCTACATCCTTAACCATCAAACGTGAAATAAAATCCAGGGGATGGCTTCTCAAATGTTATTGGGTTAATAATGGCAGTGACGTCACCACAATATTCAGTGTGACAACAGGAGGAGATGTCAGGAGAATGATATGCCAACAGAACATCCGCTGAGTCTACGGATGAGATCACCATCTGAGTCACCCCAGCATCTCTTGCTGTAGTGTTATGTGTTATAAATACAATCGCACAAAGCTGCTCATGGTTTCCCTGCAGTGCAAGACATCTGAAACACTGAAAGAATTCAGTGTATTTCACGAGGGTTAATCTGTCCTCCATGGAAACTTTGTGGGCGTCTTGCAGCCCACATGTGTACTTTCATTTTACGCCTACACACACACTGTGTTGCCTTGTGCAGAAGATGAAATAATCCTTCGCTGAACATCCATGCCTTTATGACTCACTTGGCATTTGAGAGCTTGTGTAACCTCTCAAAAATGATTAACTTATTGCACAGTTTTGATGTGACACATTAGGCCTTGCACCAGGCATGAACATACTATATAATGGATATAATATATCTACACTGGCCACTATTTAATAGCATGGCGATCTTTGTGTGACTGGACATGCTGGTGAATGACTGATGCTGGTTATTTTCATGTGGAAAAGAAAGTGCAAAGAGCAGTTTACAACTCACACTGTTGACTTGTGCTGAAAGGCACTGAATAGTGGAGTTTCCTCTTAATGCAACAGAGCTCATCTCTGTTCATCTCCAGTTTAACAGCCCTGTGACACATATTGTCCAGGAAGGAAAGCATTTTTGACCCAGAATGTTAATTATTTCATTAAGAAGCTTGTGATAGATAAGGAGCATCAAATATGACTTGCTGTTATTGATTATTATAAATATAAAACTAAACGGTGTTCCTCACAAGACCACAAATCCTATTATATTAATTCACACAAAATATATGAAATAAAACGAAAATGATAGTGATGTAAAAAAAATATATATCCTCGTCAGAAGTGGGGAAAAATGTGACAAAATACGTTTGGTGGTGGCAGCTATGAGGTTAAAAAAGGGGTTAATTTGATGGGAAACATAGATGTGCTCAGCCCATTTTATCTTCTAACAGTCCCCTGGCATTGCATTATAATCTCCTCACATTCCTTTTAGGAAACAAACTAATTACTAAGGTATTGATAATTCTTGATTTAAAAAACAGAACAGGGTACACTACTTTCAAGAGATCATAATAAACAATTGACTAAAATCAGTTTTGATATATGAATAGGGACTACTGCTACTTTTGTATGAGCTGAATCATACATGAAATTTAAGCACGCAAACACACGAAACACAAAATTGCTCTTTATATCTGAGATGTTCGGTGATGCTCTTTCCTAAATGATGCTTCTGAAACCAAGCAGGAGTGAGACTTGAGCTGCTGTTTGATTGTGATAAATGTGTATAAAGTGTGTTCGTTTTAGCACTGAGATGAAAACAAAGGCAATAACTAGGAAAAAGCCAGAAGCAGGCATCATAAAATGTTGAGATGTTTTTAACCGAACACTTAAAGGATCAGTATTAGCCAAAATAAACCCAATCAAATTGCGATCCTTTCTTGTTTGTCCACCACAGCCCGTTAATGTTGCGAAGCTGCACTCCTTTATTGCAGCCTGGTTTGATAGTTTGAGCATTTTGCTGCATATGAGAGTGAAAGAGAATGTGACAGCTAATAACTACTCTCTGACACCTTTGCTTGACACCATTGGCTGGTCTTATCAGCTGTTGATAATTATTCTGTGAGTAACATCAAGCCAAATTTAACCTTATCTGTTGCATCCTCTCTGAGTGTTTTTGTAGTTCCAACAACTCCTACCTGATCAAGTCATGTGAATTTTGCATCAAAGTTACCTTCTTTCAAGTAATTCTCATTCAGATCATAATAATTTAAAATGATCAATGTCATTTTTGTAATTATTTTCATTAGGAAGCTTGTGAAAGATAAGGAGCATCAAATATGACTTCAACACGTAGATTTGAAGAAAGTAAAAGCACCATTAAAATAAAATTTGATCCATGCTGGCGGGTGATCTGCTGAGCCTTGTTAAACTGAAACCACCCGCATAGGACATTGTTAGAAGTGAAGCAAAAGCACCTGCAATAAAGCAGTAATACATTTTTACAGGTTCATTTTTACAAAAAATTAAAGAGTGGAGCAAAGTGAGCTAAAGGAGGAGTTCAATTGAAGCACAGTACTTTTGCGCTGCACCAGTAAAGTGCAGACAAACAGTTTGAGCAAGATAAACTACAGCAGCAATCAAATTGTGGGTCAAAATCGCCACCAGATCATTTGGATAAATGTGATCATTTTTAATTTTACAATATCAGACTGAGACACAGACATTCACACAACAATGCTGGTGCATTAGGTTTATGAAATAGTAGACATGTAATATATGAAGAAAATAACCGCAGCTAAGTAAATTATTCAAACTTAATATAAGCCACACATGTGAACAGTAATACAGCAAATTCATTTGATAAAAAACATTGACTATAAAATCATTTTCTGCTTTAATTTTACTATATTTATTGTAGTAAATTTCCTAAAAATGTTTTGGGTTGTCCTATACAGTTTCAGTCTTCCCCAAATAAAGTGGGTTAGTTGCCTCATTCTCATCACACCTTAACCTTAATGTATTAGCTATAACCCCAACATTTCACACACAGATATTCTTAAAAGCAAGAAGTTTTAAAAAAGGCTGTCATTTAACAGAATCAGAATGATCCAATATCAGTGTTCTTGTCTGGAGAGCACGCATGAAAGCAGTTAAATGTCTTAGTACATTCTTCCAGAACCTCTAAGGAGGGAAAGTGCTCCTCTCACGTTTACAAATGGTCTCCTGATGGAAGCAGATTAGACCTGCGAGTGCTCTGAATCAGTGTTGAATGACCCACATGCAGTCTGCAGTGCTCTTGTGTGTGTGCGTGCATGTGTGTGCACTTACAGGATAGAAGGTGAAGTTATTGATGGAGAGGTCGAAGGCATGAGATACAAAGTACCTAGGTCAGCTATTCAGCTTCTATAGATTGTAACTTAATCGCTAGTTAAACACACACACACAGAATGCAGACATTGTCCTTACCCCTTCCTGCTCATACCAATACATGTTTCCTTCCTCAATAAATGGTGTGCCATCTCCTAGCAGTCCACTTATAATCCCTCCCTCCTGCACCAGGCCACTTGCCCTTCACACATATCTATAATGGTCCTCTGACATATGGTCAGGGCAGCTTATACATTCTGAGGGACGAAGAGGTTTCATTTGCAACAATTCCACTTGACAATGGCAAGGTGAGTTATGCAGAGTAGAATGAGGCTTAGGTTTGAGCAAACACGGTTGGCTGTGACCTCAGAGGTCATTTGTCAGGATCTCAATAACCACAGTGTAAGTGAGAGCTCCCCCAGAGCTGCTTTCTCGACAAAGGCTCATTGTTGAAAAGGAGATGCTGATGTCATAGAGGTGAATTTCCGGAGCTCAGGAAGTCCCCAGGGAGAGCCTGGGTAATGTAGCCAAGACTAAGCACTATCTTTAGCTGTGTAAATTGAGTAAAAGGTCTTCATGGGATAAAGTTTCTGAAGTATTTGCATGTGTTTGATCAGTTGACATGAAAAATCAAGCACTTTGGCAGATTTGGTAAATAAGGCACTAAGGAATAGATTCTCCTGGATTCCTACTTACTTTATATTAAGAGGCCAGGTGGATAAAGTCCACAGAAACTGCGGAGTGTCTCACTCGTACATTTGCATTCACACATGCACCTTCTCCGGAGAAAACACGGAGCGTTAAGTGCAAGTCTGAAAACAGCTTATAGACCCTTTTTCTCTGGTCAGAAAACCACTAATATCTGGATTTTGTCTCCTGGGATTGGCTCTAGCCGCCTCCGATGACCCTCAAAGGATAAGTGATACAGAAAATAGGTACTCTGTTATTTTACACTCATTCAAACTCAACACTTCCTGTGCAAGTTTCAAATTAAATATCACACACTTTCTTAATTGGCATCCTCCACACCCCTCTCTCATATGCTTATTATGTGAAAATGCACATGATTAGTTCAGTTTGATTGACATTAGCTTCGGTGAAAATAATTGATTTGTAGAAGAAAAACTTGGGGAGTGGTGAACCTGAGTGTTATTATGCTGATTAGATTAGTATTGTGGAAATGGGCTCTACTCAGAATACCCCACAGACACCATCAGATGAAAATAAGACATATTCAGGGCAGTGGAGATGGCAGGAAAGGGTGGAGGAAAGTAGGGCATCACAATACATCAAAATACTGTATGCATTGACTGTACCCCCCCCCCCCCCCACACACACACACACACACACACACACACACACACACACACACACACACACACACACACACACACATGCATACAGATGCACATAGTGGAAATGGTGAATTATTAGTGTTTGTTGATTAATACTTGTGTGAGTAGGAGCAGCTCTGGAGGAAGATCCCAACCTGGCCTTGTGATAAATAATAAGTGTGTGTGTGTGTGTGTGTGTGTGTGTGTGTGTGTGTGTGTGTGTGTGTGTGTGTGTGTGTGTCCACCTTTGCTCATCTCTGGCTGTCTCTGGATCTGCTGGGTTGAATGTAGGCTACTAGAGGGAAATTACTGAGGGGTTGTATATTAGGAAACACTTGCAAAGCCACTCCTGAGAAACCTCCTGCTGCTCTGCTTCACTGGGGTTTAGCCTGTTAATAGTGACTTTGATACAGTTCGAGGGCTGTGTGTCCACTTACAGGATTAGGCTTAACTCTCTTAACCAACTCTGACTGTTCCGACTGGGTCCATCATGGGTGGTCATGAGCGTTTAGGCCCAACTGTTCATTCTAAAGATAGTTTTACTTTTAGAACCCTGGGCTTCCTGTGTGCACAGACAGTTCCAAAAAACAACACTGGACCTTTGGCTGCTGTCGGAAAAAAATGATTGGGGTAGGGTGAGACATTCAATCTCCTGTTCATTTAAAAAAACTAAGAATTCCCAGAATTATAAGTAAAGGTGCAAAATGGGTGAAGCAGCTGTTTGTGGTAGCAAATTAATGTTGTGTTTAAATTATTCCTTCAACTTTGCTTATTAGGACTGTCCCTGATAATGTTCCAATCCTATAATTTGTATTATGACCACCAGTTCTATTTTTATTTGTTAGAAATCTTGTTTCGTCAATTAATTTGACACGGTGTATCTCTCTAAATACGACCCCTTACTACGGTGGCCCTGAGAGCTCAACGCACTGCAACTTAAGAAAACACATGCAAGTAGACAAAACACAAGCAAAGTAAGAAAACATCTTCATCAATTTGACAACACAACACAATACAGACAACACAACACATTACAAACAACACAACACATTGATGTGGAGCTACAGCAGAGAAATATTAATATGTGGATCGTGTAAGTGTGTAAAGGGAAAGTAAAGCCAGTGGCAATCAGGAGTCAGCACATTCAGAAACCTTCACTTCTGTGTAAGAAGAATTTCTTTTCTCAGCTTTCCTCTCAGTCAATGCCAGTTCACCATAAAAAAGCATCATTCATCAGGTGCGCTACACCGACTATTTTTGGTGAACGCAGGCACGAAGAGGGCAGGATATGAGACTGTGTGCACATTTACTGGTGGACTCTGATCTATAAAGGACGTATTGGTGTGGAACCTTCTCACTGTTTTTTAAACCAGGCCCAAGATGTGAATCCAGAAAAATCTTTGGGATGTGGCAGATCATGAGATTGGCAGCATGAATGACAATGAGCTGGAAAATCAGCAAAAATAATCTGATTAATAACTTCAACATGGGGCAGAATCTCAAAGGAAATTTTACAACATCTTGCAGAATCAATGCCACAAAGAGAGCAAAGGGAGATATATAATATAATATATTACACAAAGTGCAGGCTGAGTGTATTTGAGCAGCTTCTCTTCACTTCTTACCTGGTTATTTTAGCCCAGTGACACTCTGTGTCTCTCCTCTCCTTACTCCTCCGCCGGTCTAGTCATTTTACTATAAATGTTTCTACAGTTTGAGGATTACGGTTATCAGTGGGCTGCCTGTCAGCATGGTCTGCGGCTGATACATGCCATCCTCTTCTAACACATATTAACACACAGCCCAGACAAAATGATGAAACCACTGGCAATGTCTTGTTTACCAAAGCCCCTCATACTCGATCTGAACACTTTACCCAGCGTGGAGGGAAAAAAGGCCAAACATGGAGTAACACAGCTTAATATGTCAGAAACTGCTAATTCAAAGTGAGGGATGGCGAAATATGTAAAGTGGGGAATGTTTATGCAATTTCTCAAAATAATTTCAATATTTTGATAAAGTGGTAAAGCCACTATATCTGAAATATCCAGGTTCACATTGCTGTTGGAGTTAATATGGTTTTTGAACAAACTGTATTTTAATGACACAATCATTTTAAAGCAATATCACTCCTTTTATTTTTTAGAATTGGGTGTCTGTTCCTGCATGCTAGTGGTTTTTTACCCTCCCATCTCTGTCTCCATTGGTTCTTACCTCAAAATAAAACTCACTTTGGCAACTTTCAGTCAGGACTGTGGCTGTGTGCAGTCAGCGCTGAGTGCAGTAAGGTACTGTAGAGTACAGTACAGGGATAGTAAATTCATCTCAGCCATTTGTAGTAGAAATACATTAGATGACTTGACACAAAGAGCGATGTTAGTGAATGCATTTCCTCCTTTTGTTTTCACTCTCAGCAGGCAGCCGCTCAAAAGATATGAGCACAGTGGTGCACTGGGCAAAGGGCTGTCGTGAACAATTTGCAAGCATCATAAAAACTGGAGAGAATGGTCTGAGCCTGAAGTGTTCCTGAGGGGAAGCTGGAGATGATGTACAATGCTGAGATGATGATTGGCCCGTGGGCCACTGGAAGAAAAGACAGAACACTACTTCAGCAAGCCCCCAGTTCTGGTCTCTGCCTATTCAAAAGCCATGAATCAGCAGAAAGCAGCCCCCTCTCTGCCTACTGACACACACACACACACACACACACACGCACACACGCACACACGCACACACGCACACACACACACACACACGCACACACGCACACACGCACACACGCACACACGCACACACACACACACACACACACACACAACACACACACACAGCCTATGGCTGATGAGACAGACAGACTGCATGCTCAGCTGTCTGTGTCAGGGCTTTATGTACTGCAGCATTGAAATGAAACACAATGAAAAGCCTCTGGATAAATCTGCCTGGAATCAGTGTGCAGGCTTCTTTATATTCATCTAATACATATGTGCTTCTATCAACACATATAAATGTACTGTATACACAGGTATATACACGTGTTCACTATACAATAACCCCGTAGGGAATAGTTAAATACCCCTTTGTGTCCTTGTGCTGTTCAGATGTCTGAGACTGTCAGAGAGGCGTTGACGTGAAAAGAGAACTGGCAAGGCTTTTATTTTCAGAGGGACTCAGCAGTGTGAGGACAGCCATGTAAAGCTTATTACTGATGTAGCAAACACAGTGAGATACAGAGACACACACTGGAGGCAGGGTTGAGAGTAAAAGGTCTTTACTGATGTTCCAAAGGGTCATACAGAGGTGGTCTATCCAAAGCAAAGACTATATATAAAGTAGATGTAACTCTGGAAAGTCGGGAAAGTGAAGCCAATGCCTTAAACCTGTATTCTCTCGTATGACCAGCAGAGGGTGACTCTACTGGTTGCAAAAATAAGTCCGTACCTATAGAGTCGACAAGAAAATAACTGTACTTCTCACTTGATTTATAACAGTAAACATTTCCATACAGGATTGAACACCATGATGTTCATTAAGTAAATTATGTTCCTATTTAGAGTCAAATAGATGAGAAACTATGGTAAACATTGGGAAATGTATGCTGTATGATTGATAGCTAGTACTGCAGGTCACAGGTGTACAGGTAGGTGGGTGTGCCGTGTCCTCGAGCTCTCAGTCAGGCTCATCCCCCCTCTCCTCCTAATGTGGTTACTTCTGGTCTCAAAAAACCAAGATGGTGGTGGGGTGGTATGGTGTTCATTATCTGTCACCTCACAGCAAGGTTTGAATCCCAGCTTGGCTGGGCCAAGGCTTCAAAAAGCAGTTCACAAACCTGAGGAAATTGTTGTAGAAAGCTGAGTGAAAACAATGACAGTAGTATATACATGGGGATGACCCATGTTTTTTTTTTTGCATATTAACTTCACACAATAACAAGTAACTCAATAGATGCCAATTCATTTTCTAGTGCACTACTAAAAGATGACTTGACTTATAGTCTTACTTCTGTAGTATAGTGTGTGGCTCAGAAGTGGCTTGGTATTGCAGTTGGGCTTCATCCAGTTTTTCATACCATCACAATTTTCCCAAATTGTACATGGCATTACATTTAGGAATGTTGTGGAACTAAAGGAAAAAAATATATATTGATCTAAGTAGGTATTTTAAATATACTTTTAAAGCTACTCAACAACCAAACATTCTCAATGTTTTCTAGAGAACAAATCACCTAAATTAGTGAACAACTATGTTTCCTAATTTTTACATGTTTCTATCAGGTCTTTGTTGTTATTTCCCAGATTCACATATTATTTATGTATGTCATTGTTGATTTGTAAGATCTTGTCAGTAGTAATGCTGAAGATGAATTTGTAAACAATGTTACAGCTGCTGAGTGATTCCTGAAAATCTTTGGGGACCAAATTTCATGGTTTTTTAGCAAGAACTTGGAGTGGCATTTTGCGCTTGTCCGAAGTGGTGGACAGTTGGATGGACGCTCAGACAGATATTCTCTGTTATTTATCCTATGTAATTGTCTTTAGACACAATTGTCCAACAAACAACCTAAACAAACTCCTAGTTTCATATTCGCTTCTGAAATTGAAAACATTATTCTACACAAGAATGTACCTATGTAGCAAGCTGACACTGTATCGTTCCTTTCTTTCTCTCTTCTGTGCGCAGTCCTCGAGGGAGTGATGTTGGCAGGCGAAGACCAGGACAGTGAGGCGGCATCGCCCATGTACGTCTATGAATCCAACGTCCACTGTGCCAATGTGCTGTTGAGCCTGGAGGAGCAGCGGCGGCAAGGCATCCTTTGCGATGTGACCGTACTGGTGGAGGGCAGGGAGGTCCGCGCACACAAGGCAGTTCTTGCTGCAAGTAGCCGCTACTTCCTTCAAGTCTTTCTAGGGCACAACACATCACCAGGCCAAGCAGAGCCCATTATTGAGCTGCCAGACAAGGTAAGAGGCCACAACAAGAAAAACACAATAAAAATAATTTTACAGGGAGTGGTCTGAGGTTGGAAGTGTACAGGTTAAAGGGGAACACTGGTGAAGTACGCCTGCTGAAGTCGTAAGGCTTACAGCAACAAATAACATAAAGCCTGTCTAATAAAAGTTAGTAAGATGTGGGTATTCTAGAGCAGTGGTTCTCACCTGGTCTGGCTTCGGGACCCACCATCACCCCTTAATTAAAAGATGGTGCAGTTTGAACATGAGATAGTACAGAATATCACAGTATGCCAACACAAAAAAACAAGTTTAATGATAAACCAAAACGACCAGCAGGTGGCGATGTTAGAGAGGGAAATATTCCCTTTTACACTCAATTAGCTGCATTTTAATTAAAAACCAAAAAGTGCAACTTAAGGACACAAGGTAATACAACATACATAACAATTCAGTAACTTCAGCCTTTTTTAACAGACTCAACAGTGCTTTCATGCACAAACATGAAATAAAAAAGTCCAACTACTGAGAAGTAGTTTCAAAAAGACTAAAATTATGTAGCTTTAGCTGAGAATACTCACTCACTGAATCTATGACAACCAACACTGCACTATGGAAAAAATTCAGTGTCTTGAGTAGCAGCTTTTATCCACAAACTCAAAATAAATTAAACAAAAAGTGCAAATCAAAAAGATTCAAGTATACAAAATTAACTTCGCCGTGCTCAATTAGCATATGAAAACAAACTTTGCGGGTGTTCTTCTATACTGTGAAATGGCGGGTAACTATTAGCATTACAAGGCATAAACGAAAAATACTGTTAAGGAGTGTGACTAGACGGCACTCACTGCATAAAAAATCCCCTTCAAAATAAAAGCACAGGATTTTTTTCTTAACCTTTTTTTTTGCCCAGGCAAAGGCCCGCGACCCACTGAAAACGGGTCTGTGACCCAATTTTGGATCGCGACCCACCAGTTGAGAATCACTGTTCTAGAGGGCTTTCTGCCAAATTGTGCCTTCCTCAGCATTGGTAATTGTTGTTATGGGAAATGCAAAAATTAGACAATAAGCTTCCCAATTATTAATGTATGTTTGTTTGTGGTTGGTTTCCTTTATTTTTACCTCTACGCTATATTATTATCTAACATTATTAATTGTTTTTAACCCAACCTTAGACACTTCCCTGACAGACAGTTGTGGGCTGAGGGAGTTTCTAGACATTTTGAGTGCATTGTCTAAAACCTACTTCAGCTCAACAGCCAACCTGAGTTGCCCATGGTAGAGTAGAGGTATTCATTGGGTCATTTGGACCTGATCAGAAACATACCCTTGTAAAACCTACTTGAACCAGATATGTATACGTCAGGATTTATTTCATCTGAGAAGATGATAAATTATACCTGGTCCAGAATGCAGCGGACTCAGACAGATGCAAAAAGAAAGAGGCCAGCAACACAAGCAGATGCTCCACCAATTAACCAGCTGCTGCAATGGAACAATAGAACAATACATGGCATCACATGATCAGAGCTGCTAGAGTCTTCTTCGAACTCAGGTTTCGCACAAAACATTTTTGACATGGACTTTACACATCTGAATTGGACTCTATATGCATGGAGATGTCTTGACTTTCCTTGAATTTATGAGATTAAAAGAGAAGTAAGGACTCATGGATTGAAACAGCAGGGTTGACATAAATTGATCTGTTTATAAAAACCTTTTGGGCATGAATATTAATGCCATTGTCTTGATAGTTGCTGCCGCTTGCCTTCACCACTGGGGCTGATCAGGGAACAGCTTCTGAACCTAGTGGCTGGCATTACCTTATAGTGTCCCAGATCTGTCATATTGATTAATGGGTTTCTGTGACTCTACTTTATACACCAATAACTCACGCTGGCCTGTAGCACATGACAAATCAAACTACAACCTTTAATGACTCTAAGCATGGGTTTATTTTTCCACATCCCTCCTGCTTTTCGTTCACTCTATCTCTCGTACATTTCTGGAGCTTATAAGAAATCGGGTGTGAAATGTAGTATTTTCAAAACAGAAAAACATATTGTTATATTATGGATTCATGTTAAATAAAACATTTCACTTTACAGGTTATTGTATTCCACAGGTGATGAGATGCTACAGACTCATTTAACTTACTCAATGTGGATCATTTTGAATTGCACTGTAGACGCCTGAAGTTTAAGAAAAATTCTAATATTTCCATTTAATAATGATAAATAAAGCAGCATTCATTAGCCACTTAATAGGTAAATGTTTTCATATAAACACATTTGAAAAGGTAACGTTACAGTTGTCGGTAACTGCCAGCCTGTGGCCCACAACTGGCCAAACAATGTCCAGACTAGGAATCCCACGCACTGTCCTGTACCTGCAAAAAAACTTTATTGAGAAGGACGATGTGCCTCCACTTCCTCTCACTGTACAAAAATTAAGCCAAAATATCTATCTGACATATCGATGGGATTTCTGTGGTTTAGAGGTGCATCTTAAACAGGCTGACACAGTTAGGCTTATGAGAGGAAATTTCATAAAAACATCAGTGTTACTTTTGTCAGATGTTATTTTTGACACAGTTCTCCCCTACATAATCCTCACTCATGTTTGGTGTGCGTTGTTAGAAATTGAAGCATATTTATGCTTCAAGTCAGTTTGCTATTGCTTCAATTGATTAACCTCACCCCAATAACTGACAGAGATCTTATACATTTCTCAGTTTTAGATGCTGGTGTCTTTTAGGAGAGAGGCCAGTGTAGTTAAAGCACTAAATCAAATTTAGACAATTTAGACAAATTTATCAAACTTCACACAAAATGTATTTACTTATTATTTGTCTTATAACCCATCAACACACAATTTAATTTGTATTTTCAATGGTGCACTATCATTTGCTGTTCAACAAAGTAAATTAATTTGCTTAGTAGTGGAAATAATAATGACTGTCAGGGCTGGTTGTGATTCTATAAATGCTCAGGGTCATGCAGCGTACGTGTAGCTTTGTTCTGGTGTTTTTAAATTAGCATGGCCCTTTTTTATCTGGACTATACTGATGGAGTTCCTTACTAATCCCATTTGTTATGTAATAAATTATGTTCTTGTTAACATAAATCTGGTCAAACCCATTGTTTTAAATTCTAGCGATGATCCTAAACTTTCTACAGATTCCAAATATCAGGCAGAATTTTGAGATAACATATGGATGTATACATTGTAATATCTGTTTTAAAGGTAAAAAAGGAAATCCCGAATATTTCCAATAGATGGACTGGTGCTGTCAGAAACCACAGACTGTCTGGTTCAAATACTTCACTCAGTAAATGTTTCAAGATGACACAGAATATACAGTATTTATGCTGTCACACAGAGTGGAATTATGCTTTATTTAAACCTTACAAATGCTTAAGAGGAAGTAGATCTTGTACTAGATTTTTAATAATGAATCATATTCAAGAATTTGTATACTCTCTCCTCCACTGTCCTCTATATTATTTCTAGATTTCATTAATTGTTTCCTTCTATTTGCTTCCATGTGGGGCCCCTGCTTTCAACATTTTTGTTATAAGCTAAAGTGCTTCTATTCTTAATATTCTAATGTAAAAAATTACTCTCATCAGTTTGTTGAAAGAGCTGCTAGGGCATTCTACCATGTAATAATTGCTCGGGTCCCATAAGGAGTTTGCACAGAAAGATTATTTCATATTCCCTGATTACTCCCATCTCTCTGCCACACCATCTCTCCCTCTGCTGCTTCTCATAGTAAGATTGTTAAAACTATTGACTGAGCTTCTCCTGGCTCCTCTCTGAGCGTATAAAGACGTGTTTCTGCATTTTCATGTATATACATACACACAAAGCAATACAGAGTAAACATACATACAAACACTCTTACACATATATAACAGCCATGGTGACTATTGGGAAGAGGAGGAAAGGAACAGGCAAAGGGATCCTATTAAAAAGTAAAGACATCATGTAAAAGATGAATAAACCAGGAATGTGCCTAAATGTTTGTGGGGTAAAATTCAGTTTCATCCATTTACAGCTCACCACCTCTTTCCTAAAACCCCAGTCTGAATTGTTTTCCCATATGTATTCCCATATCCCATGATGTTGTACACTAAACATTACACTAGCAATATTATAATAATAATATTCTTTTTTTTGCCATGGTCTCTTAAGAGTACTAAAATATTCCGACCACAATATGAACTCTAATAATACTGCTAATATTGACTTATGACCATGTTTTATCTCTCACTTAATAAAAACGTGTTCTCTACTTTCCTCCACAGGTGACAGCAAAGGGTTTTGCTCCACTCCTCCAATTTGCCTACACAGCCAAGCTGGTTTTAAGTCGAGAGAACATTCATGAGGTCATCCTGTGCGCTGACTTCCTGGGTGTTCACAATTTGGAGGACTCTTGTTTTCGGTTCCTTCAAGAACAGCTACAGAATGACAGCCAACATGCTAGCAATGGCAAGGGGAAATATGATGATGACTTCACGGCCAAGGACACAGTGTTTTCTGAGCCAATATCTTTGGATGATTCTGCAGACACGAAGCCCCACGTAGCAATCACCGTGCCACTTCCCACTGACCTTCCTCAATGTCCTAAATACAGAAAATATCACCACCAGATCTGTGACAACAAGCTTAATGGAGAAAACCACCATAGCAATGATGATGTCATTTTGCCCCATCATACCTCAGTCAGCCCTGTAAGCTCGCTGCTTGGAGACAACAGTGCTGCTTCACAAACTCTACTTACACCCTCAAGAATCAAAGAGGAACCCTTTGTGTTTGAGGAAGAAGATGAAAGCAATGGTTGCAACCCAGAGTTGTGTTCTGAGGAAGTACTGGAGATGGAGCTAGAGGTAGAAGGGGTTCCAGTAGCAGCTGAGCATTCGCCAAGCCGAGGCTCACCCTCTTCCTGTCTACGCTCCTACCTCCAGAGAGGTGGCCTGGATCTCAGTGGTGTGCCCAGTGCCACCATCCAGCAGCTACTGAACAACAGACTGTCCCTAAACCACTTTGGGGAACTGGTTAAACACAGACAGAGGGATAAGATGGAATCTCAAGTGGACCTCAAGACAAGTATTGCAGATGTGCTACCAGCAGTGCTGACTGGCATTGGTGAGAACATGGACAGGCCAGTTTCCAAAGCCTCCTCCTCTAAACATGAGGGGGAGCTAGACAGGCGAAGTGTCATTTTCTCTTCGGCAGCTGGCGAGCGACAAATGTTGGCCCATTCCTACATGGATGAGAAGTTCAGAGAAAAGGTCTCAACCCTGATGCAGGTAGAGCCCCTTTCATCTGGTCGGTCTAGCTTCACTACCAGCTGCCCTGTTCCCATCAAGACCTCAGCCCACTCTCCTCCTCCCTTTGAGGCTCAAACACAGACCCCCAGCTCCCGTTCCTCATTCTCTTACCCAGAGGACGCAGGCAGTTGTAGCTCGTCTTCCAGCCTGCCCCAGTTTGACTTTTCCTCATCCCCCCACTCAGGCTCCATCTCTGGACTGTCTCACTGCCTGGCTGGGGTGGTGGATCAGAGGAACACCCACACTGGAGAGGTGGTCTTCTCTCAGGGTTGTGCAAATATCAAAAGTGCACAGGAATTTGGTGCCAGTGGTGGCAACTCCAGCGATGAATCAGGATCTTTCTCAGAGGGAGACAGTGAAAGTGGCACCTCCAGAATCTCTGGTCCTGAGGTTAGTATGGTCTTCTATACTTTCTTGACCAGGATTTAGTTTTTGCTAGTATCAAGGTAAATTTAGTTACTCCTAAGGCTGACCTTGTCTTGACACTGACACCAGTTTGACAGCTGTGTTAATGTGAGACTTTTGCTGAACACCACTAACTGCAAGTATCAATGGGACCACTTAATATTCCTCAATTTCCTGAGATTTTCATGAGTAAGTTGCTTTAAAGATATCCTCATTAGTAGCAAATTGGAGGAATGGAATTACGTTACATTACATTTCATTTAGCTGACGCTTTTATCCAAAGCAACTTACAATAAGTGCATTCAACTATGAGGGTACAGACCCAGAACAACAAGAATCATGTAAGTACATTAACTTAAAAAGCCAAACTACAAAGTGCTACTTGTAAGTGCAACTAAACTTATCAAATATATTCAACAACATGTAAGTGCAACTTAACTTATTATTGTTATTATACATCATCTCCTAAAAGGAGTTGGAAGAGATGTGTTTTTAGTTTGTGGGGGAAGATGTGTAGACTTTCTGCTGTTCTGATGTCGTTGGGGAGCTCGTTCCACCATTTAGGAGCCAGGACAGCAAACAGTCATGATTTTGTTGAGCGTTTAGCTCGCAGTGAGGGAGCAACAAGCCGAATGGCAGATGCAGATCGGAGTGAACGGGCTGGGGTGTAAGGTTTGACCATGTCCTGGATGTAGACTGGGGCCAATCCGTTCACAGTACGCAATTACTAATGTTTTGAAACGGATGTGGGCAGCCACTGGTAACCAGTGAAGGGAGCGGAGGAGCAGAGTAGTGTGATGGGATTTAAGTTGAAGACCAGTCGAGCTGTTGCATTCTGGATGAGCTGCAGAGGTCGGATGGCACTAGCAGGCAGACCTGCCAGGAGGGAGTTGCAGTAGTCTAGGTGTGAGATGACCAGAGCCTGGACCAGAACCTGTGCTGCCTTCTGAGTGAGAAGGGGACGTATTCTCCTGATGTTGTGCAGCATGTATCTACACGAGCGGGTTGTTGCAGTAATGTTGGCAGTAAGGGAGAGTTGACTCTCGAGTTTCACACCCAGGTTCCTTGCAGTCTGAGTGGGGAAAACAGAAAACAAAAACTTCTGGATATTGTGTATTTACTTAAGAGCTTAACCAGTGGAACCTGACCAATGTATGTTCAGTTTGAGTGAAATACCTTAACAACTGATGCGTTACCATAAACTTTGAAGCAAATACTCCTCAGGATTATTTGTCATATCTGTGGCGATCTTTCCACATTTTATCTAGCACTACAATCAATTGAAAACAAAAATATAATGAAAAAATACTTATTACTTAACATTTATTTAATGCTATATATTTTTGCATTCTAGCATGCAAAACTAAGGCTTTGAAAATAGTATAACAATATACCTGGATAAGATAGATAGATAGATGTACTTTATTTATCCCAATTTGAGAAGTTATTGTATCACAGCAGCATGTCGAGGGCATTTTCAAATAGAGCAAAGAACAAAAGGCTAAATACAAAAGACGACAAAAGAGACAAGCATGCAAAATTGCAGTAGTTGTTTGAACATTGATGTGCAGTAAAGTGCTCCGCTGTCTGTCCACTAGGTGGTGGAGAGGATGCTTGTGATTGTCAATGATGGATAACAGTTTGTTCAGCGCCCTCCTCTCCACCACCACTTCAAAAGAGTCCGGTTTGCAGCCAATGATGGAGCCAGCCTTCTTAATCAGTTTGTCAATAATTTGGGGGCGAGTAAACATTCTCATTATGAACATTGTACATGCACTGTAATGGTAGAATTTAGCTGAAAGCCCCACTGGAGCCTCATAGAGCTTTTAAAATGGATGTTGGTTTAAACATGTACTATTCAAGTTGTTTATGTGGTTTTTAGAATTTAGTTTCCCATTCAAACACTCACTCTCCCTTCTCACTGCTTATAAATGGTGACATTAAAGTATTGATCACCACCAAGTGATAGCCGGGTCCCATTTTTCAAGCTAAACATTAAAAGCACATATTCCTGTATAAGTAGTCTCGATATTTTCTCTCTCTCAAGTAGGTTGTAGGTGTAATATACAGCTGAGACTATTCTTAGACAATTTTCCTCTCAGGAGAAATGACGCAAACATGTCATCCTTATAAGAGCAGTATGGTTGCCATGGTAATACCTAAGCATATGCAATATGTAAAGATTTGAGAATAGTTTCCTGCTGGAGCTTTCAGTCTGACTCACACGCACACACACGCACACACACGCACACACACGCACACACACACACTGATGAGATATTAAGTTTGATATTAATTAGTGATTATGGTCTATGTCCAGTAGATGACTCATGATGAGAGGTTAATGTACTGTAAGGTGTCCAGATAATCTATCTGCAGACATTTCAGTTACTGCTCTCCTAACTTGTGTATGGTCTAAATACAGTTAAGGAAACTGACAATTGTGTAATTTCAGTCTGAATTCTGTCCCTCTATGCCTAGCAAGTCTTTTAACAGTGTACATGTATCATTAGGCAGGTACAACATAAGGTTTGCAGAATCACATGTTACCTGGTATTGACATTGTGGTGGCAGTTTCTGTTTAATAATGATACTCTATTGTATAATAATACACACATAACATTGTCTCTCGGAAAGTTCAACTAAAACACCTGCAGGTGGGCTCACCCCACACAGCCACCTAGTGTGACGTGTATAGAATGAGCACAGAGCACAGGAGAATCACTTCACTTATACAATCAGAAGCCCCTCCCCGCGAGAAGCCAAAAGGTATTCTTCAGTCTCTTGATGTCTGACCAGGTTGGGCAGAGTTCCTGTCTCAGATCTCCATCCCATACCCCTGGTGTGTCCTCTATCTTCATTTACAACATCAAAAGACCCCAGTCCTGTATACAATGCAGAGTTCCCCTCACCCATCTCTATCAGACACACTAAGTAACACCCCTGCAGTGAAGCATTTGCTAAGACACACATGTGGGGGCCATAAACACTTCCTTCTGCAACTTCCCGTAGTTAAGTCACAGAAAACACATTTGTTATCTACTTCTTCTAAATACATATCTGTTCTTCTATTACGGTAAACATTACACAAATGCAAAATCTGCCATTACAACATATTTAAATAACTAAGGGTGCTTCAGCCTGGAGTTAAGAAGGCAACCTCTTGTTGTCTCTAAGATATCTGTGATGTTTGTTCCCACTCATTTTAAATGTGTAAAATGTTGTGTTACTAAAAAGCCTAAACCATACTCAGAAGCTGTCATTAACTAATTTTACTGATTATGTCCTACAGAGATTCAAACAAATTGATGACTATTTTTAAATTAAGTCTTGGTGTTTTTCCTGACATTTAAAAAAAAAAGTTCAGGTTATTTTAGTCATATTAAGTCAACCTTACTTTTTTATATTTATTCAATTTCCAGTCAACTAAGACTCATTTTAGCCTAATCTTAGTTAAAGAAAAACAGAGAAATTATAATAAAACTTCAGCAAAATGCTTTCAAATAAGATTTGCGAAGAATTGTTGGGATTCCTCCAACTGATTTTACCATTAGGTCTGGAGAGTTGCAACAACCGTCCAATGCATTCTAACTCTTGCAACATCATGTAGAAAGTGACCAGAAAAAACCTCTCACAGTCAAAAATAACCTGTTACAACAAACTTGCAATAAATACTTATTATAATAAAAACGGTAAGTCTTTAGAATAGGTTTCAGGACAAAAATAATCTACTTCATTATATGTGGTCAATCCTAAATATCCCAGACCATGACAAGTGATTGGACTGTTCTCCTGCGTCCAGGATCCCGAAATTTTTTCAGACCATCAGTTTTGGAGTTTCAGAGGAGAGCTGTGAGACGGTTAGATCTTCCTAACAAAAAGGCTGAATATTTTATGTATCAAAACATCAATTTCAGGATCTTTATTCCTGCCTTTTTGACTGAGACATTATCCAATATGTAGGATCACAGGGTGCTCTGACAAGATAATACAAAATACACAAAGTGCTAGATTTATTCTCTGAGAATTGGGGTTTCATCGCTCAATGTAGACCAGACTTTCCCGCAGGCAGCAGTCAAAGTTTCAAAGACAAAAGCTGGACTGTCGCTTTAAATGTGCACCTCTTTTAAACATGCACAGAACGTTTCCCCCACAATTTATGTTATTAATACAGGACAATACACAATCACAGAAACACACTATCATTGACAATGAAACATTCTTATCTTTTCATGTAGCCTGCACATTTGAATGGCTTGTTGCTCCTGGTTAAGTAGTGAATGTGTCACAACAGCCATCAAACTCTTAGCGATGACTCTCCCTCATATTGGAAGCAGCACTTTTTATTTTCCATAGACTGGTGACGCAAAAGCATAAAGTTCTAATAAACTATGGTCACATGGCTCTTTCTTTGCTTCAGTTTTTTATGAAGGAGAGGCTGCTATATTGGATGGTGCCACTAAATACTGTTCCAGCTCAAAGCAGGGTGATGATGTCACATCCTGCACATCTCTTTGCCTGTGAGACACTTTTAACAGCTGCTACTGTAAACACATGGGGAAAACGTGCAGTATAGAGCAGAATTTGACTGTAGTATTTTATTTGAATTTAGTGTGTGCATGAGTTCATACTGTCACAACCCAACTCAAGTAGGAAAGGCCACACATGAGTTTGAACTTATAATAAGTTTACAGTAAATGTAGAACTCAAAGAACAACCAAAACCAAATGCTGTGGAATCAATGGGGGAGATGTTGACTGGCTGAATGTCACCGGCTTATATACTGCAGCCAGACCAGGAAGTGAATCTCCTTGAATACTAAACTCCTCCCATTAGGCTCCTGCAGGGAGAGGCCTGCTTTGAGAGGGTCGTCACAACCCCCCTCTTACAAAAGTTCCACCAAGAACCCTAGAAATTATACCATGTTAACTCACATGCAAACATGCAGGCATTCCACATTGATTAAGTAATTTTGTCTGTGTCCCTTTGGAGCCAAAGGGTTGAAATGTTAACCATCTTATCACTCCCTGAAGCAAACCTCCACACAAATCTCAGGTTGCTCCAGCTTGTCCACCCCTAGATGTCCGCAACCATGGTACCAAAGGAAGCATATTTAAGACTTAAGGGGCACAGTGCAGATTATAGTGGCTGTAAACATTATACAAGTGTGTGTCAAGGCCAACTTCCTGATTCCACATGACACCCAACAGGGAGGCAACCACCCCCAACCAAACAAATGTGATACAAAACTACAAATTTGACAGTGTAAATCCAAAAGTGCACCAACAAAAAAAAGTAAGCCCAAACAAATTTAACTGGAGCCTCACCAATCTAGTCACATTAATTAATCTCAACCCTAGTCTTCAGGCAGTTCCTAATGGGGAGTATTTATTCACTGGAAACCAGTGGGTCCAGAAAGTCCCTGCTATGCAGTTACCCCTAGTGATCCTAACACCAACTTTCCACCAAAACAGAGACAAAGTGGCTAATATATTGCTCTCACCCTGAAGAAAAACACTAAACTAGGTATATTTCCCAAATGTATTTTAACAAGTAAGCCAAGGGCAGTTTTGAAATCATACCAGAGCACTAACTCTTTGTTAACACAAACCAAACCAGGTCTAATTACAAAAAATATCAAGCTTCATCTTAGCAACATTGTATCCTGGATGAGACCCCAATTGTCACAATGTAGCGTTCGGTGAGAATGGGAGTGTTAAGTGTTCTGGTGAAATATAGCTGTTTTGGCTACTATTTAGTTCATGTTCTGACTTGGTTCATGTGGCTTTTATGTCTTTGTGTTTGTTAGTCATTTAGTTTTAGGTTCATTTAAGTTCACTTATGCAACGACCGTGACGATGAGGTGTCTGTGATGCATTTTAGTCACTGTTCAAATGTGATTACAATCATTTCAATGAAACACTCTGTATGTATACATGCTATGTATGGGATTCGAGGTAAATGTCCAAACAACATATAAAGCCATAAGTTCAAGTAAAATAAGTTTTACAAAAACTATTACAAAATATGGGGGTATGGAGAGTAGATGTATCAGTAGTGAGTGGCATGTATGTGTGAGTGAAAAATGTATGTGGGTGGTCTTGGAAACAGCCCAAACCAAACCTGGAAGTGAGGAGCCTGAGAGAGAGAGAGAGAGAGAGAGAGAGAGAGAGAGAGAGAGAGAGAGAGAGAGAGAGAGAGAGAGAGAGAGAGAGAGAGAGAGAGAGAGAGAGAGAATAGTCGTGTCTGAAATCACCAACTCACTCACTTTTCCCTGATCACTATATTTACTGATAACTATATAAAGCATTATATAGTGAGCCCGTCATGAATCTAACTCAGTGGAGTTTCTCTGCGCCGGTAATGACATCACTGTCGCAGGATTACAATCAACAACAACGTCGGCCAGTGGGAAATCCCACAGTAAATGTTTCTTTCACTCTCACTATGGCCCACATTTATAGCCTTGGTGAGACCTACACAGGTGCCACCACATTACTATAACGACCGGTCAGCTGACCCAAAACAGAGCAAGCAGAAAGGGAGGGGCCGTAACAATACCAAAATCATAGGCCGACCACTCCTGTGTACGTTATGTATTTGTGTGGTCTGTCCTACTTCGTTGCCTTGACCCAGTTGTCTCACCCAAATAATGGATACACACACACCCAAGGGTGCCCTCTAGGCAGGTGGAAGGTGTCCTGTACATGTTCCCTCCACCATCTGCTACTCCTGACCCCCAATCTGCCCTGCTCCCATTATGGCAGCCTTTAAGGCCCTCCTCTCCACTAAACATAGCATTTTCCAGTTGTTCTTTTTTCCTTCTTATTTAGGTATATTTACGTTGTAATAAGAAATTATTAATGATCATTATTAATATTAATAAGATAGGATACATTAGTATTTTCGGGGTGCAATTTTTTTATATTTGATTCATCCTCCTATATTTATATTCTGCAGAGCCCCTGAAGTCCCTTGTGAGATAAAAATTATATCTTGTGCGCACAAGAAAAATATATCACCTTTCGAGACTTCAGGGACTCCGCAATATTCTGTTTACACTGTATATATTAGTTTTTATTCCGTTTATGTATCTTTTTAAATATTTTGTATATTCCCTATTTATAAGTCGTTCTTCCTGTTTGGCAATTTGTCTTCAAAGTAAAATGGCAAATGGTCTGTATTTATATAACGCTTTTCTAGTCTTGATGACCACTCAAAGCGCTTTACAGTACAGTTTTTGCCATTCACTCATTTACACACCCATTCATACAGTGCATCTATGTGTAGCACATTCTGTATTAGAAGGGGTAATTTGGGATTCAGTATCTTGCCCAAAGTAGAAGCACAATGTTCATTTTGTTGCTGCAGTGCTGTATACTGAGCAGAATTACACAGCTTTTTATACTTGTATAGCTGCGGACTTGGGTCTGAAGGTTGTGTCAGTTTCTGAACAGACCTACTGAAATAGCAGACATGTTATTATAAAAAAAGTAACAGCAGCCAACTAAATAATTAAAATGTATATAAATAAGTAAGCTACACATATGAACAGTGGCAAAGGGGATTTTGGGGGTCCAGCATCGAATCCAACCGAACACCCTCCAAATAAGGGATACCAAACCACATCATTGGTTAAGTGTTTATTTTAAGTGTAAACCCCCATAATCACTCCAGGCAAATCATACAAATACAATATTGAATTAAAAAGCATGTATTGTTTAGTATCATTGCCTCAAGCCTTCTTGAATTGCTGCAAAACACTGAGCCAGCAAGTACTGGGATAAGTTGTCAGTATTGCGTTGGTTGTGTTACAGTAGCTGTGCTGGGAATGATTCTACATAGTGAATGCTGTTAGTGTATAATTATTCTTGGGGCTTACAAATCTTTCCACTCTTTTCTCTGCTTTTTACCCATGGGGATATGCTGTGGTGTTACTGTAATAGTTGTCTATGTTCTCATGGGTTGATCTCAGTATTTAGATCTAGAGTAACATGATGTGGCCCTAATCCTCAGTGTGTTTGGGTGCACCGTGGGTTCAGACTTCACAATAAACCTGGAGTTACCATGGTGGATATTTAACAACAGTCTCAATGCCCTGCTCTGTATTGTACATTTGGTATATTGCTAATTATAATTTGAGTCTATGGCATTGCAAATGTTGATGTGAACACCTTAAACAAGTCATTGTTATAACACCAGTTAAATCAGGAGAGACTTCGATTCAATGTTTGAACAATATTTATTGACATAAATTGGCAGAAAGTGACAGAAAGTGATGTGAATGTTATAGTCTTTTGGAGTTTGAGACCCCTATGTGATGTCATTGGGATTAGATGGGGGTGAAGCAGAGGGATTTTCCCCGGGGTCTAGACTCTGGTGGTGGTTCAATCAGTCAGTCAAACAAATTTTATTTGTATAGGCCATATTCAGGAATCACAATTTGTCTAGGAGGGCTTTACAAGGTGCGACATCCTCTGTCCTTAACCCTCAACAAGAGTAAGAAAAAACTCCCCAAAAGATGTAGAAACCTCAGAGAGAGCCACATGTGAGGGCTCAGTCTCCCAGGACGGACAGAAGTGCAATAGATGCCACGTGTAACGGAGAACATCAGCAAAAAAGGAGTATTTACAACATTGATTAGAAGAACGTAGACATAATGGAAAGTAAATGAATTGAGGAGTTATTGTCAGTAATGATAGAGTATGTGAGTAAGCATATTGTATATCATGCAGTCTTATATTGTAATAATAGTCCACGATTAGCTACCACCACGATCGGATGCCACCATAGTCCACAATCCATCGTCATGATCCACTGACACTATTATGATCCTTCATCACTATCCACAATCAGCTGCCAACATGATACAGGGTCATTAATACGATCACGATCAGTTGAGGTCGGGGATCCGGATGAGGTGATGATGATTCGGCTGAAGACTGGAGGAGATTAGGGTGGAGGTGGGTTATGCGTGTCACTGAATGACAGCTGACTACAGAAGAGAGGAGAAGGGGTTTAAAGGTTCACAGCATGATTGGCTGGAAGAGACTGTGGCAGAATCTGTTTGGCCATTTAGAAACGCCCACAATCAGCTGATCAATAAGCACAGAGAGAGTGAGAGATTTGAGATTTGATTGAATGGGGGTAAAGTCTCCCTGACTGAACTTACGCTGAGCTTCATTTAGTGGTAGAGTTTGTCTCACAGGGTACACACGGTTAAAACGGAAACCAGAACACCAGAGAGAGACACAGATTGGTTGGGGGATTTATGACCATCCAAGACTCACTTTGTCATTCCAACCTTATTATGTGACAGCTGAGAGTCACTGAGCTATAAATAGATGTCTATAGAGTAAAGGACAGGCTGCACCTAAACACACACACACACACACACACACAGTGTAGTCATAGGTCACTTTTGGGGACTTGCATATTCATTGCCCAGAAATAGCTTCAACCTAACATTTTATTAACAATAACCTTAAGCACTGAGCCAAATAAACAGCAGACATGTTGACATCATAGTAGGAAAAGTACCGATGTTAAAGATAATATAAAAAATGGCTCTGTTCAATTCAATTGTCCCAGTTAGACATGACTGTGTGACAGTGAACCAGCATGCCCCGAAACTGAGGCATCTAAATGGAATTCAGCCATTGTTCATATTATCATTATTTACACATGTGATCTTCCCACAGTGGCATGTCAAAATGTTTGCCATGAGAATGTCTACTGGGGACACAGATTTTGTCCCCGATTGGACAAGCAATCCCCAATTAAGTGTTTTTATATTCTGAAATTTGTCCCCAGATGTAGCCTATGACAAACACACACGCACACACACACTTATGTCATTGCTGTTTACTCGCAGCTCTGTGCTGAACACTGCTGGAATGAAGAAAACAGCATGAGCTGCTGCAGCAGACTGTTCTGATGTACAAAGAGTAAGAACTGTCAACACACTGAGTCATTCATCAGTGCTTTATTGGATTAAACAAACAATAAAAAAAAAGTAAGAATTCACCTTTAGCGGCCCACTGTTATATGTTACAATTTTCAGAAATCAAAATGCAGATGTAAGACAAAGGCAGGCAGGTTCGGTTAAAAGTATTTAATTAGAACAGCTCTGGCAAGCAGGCAAAAAACCAGAATCCAAATACTCATCCAAACAATGAACAAGGTAGTAAATAGAGGGGCCAGGTTACAGGAGCAGATGAACACCACAGTACAGATGAACCGACAAAAAGGACTGACTGAGGAGCACCTGGACACAGGTGCTCCTCAGTCAGTCCACAGCCACAGACAAACACAAAGGCGAGAAACTTGCCAAAGGCAGGAAGTAAAACAACCAGACACACAACATAAGAAATGTCAAAATAAAACAGGAAATAATGTGTTATAATGTCCAAAATAAATTAAAGGATACCTGCATTCTTACACGTAATGCATTGAAAGCAAAGCAAGCCATAGAGTATGTGACATTTTCTGCAGTGAATGACTACAATAATAGATACATGATAACTAATACAAAATATCAGTGAATGAACCAGAAAAATAGAAAAACAAAAATAATACAAAACCTAAGCAGTTATTAAATTCAAACACATAAACCAATAAAGAAATAGCAAGCATGAAACACACACACAATGCTTATTTTATATTTCGCACATGTGGGACCAAATTAACTAGGGACTGTGGAACAAAGAGCTTGTCCTGTGTTCCCTTTGTGTCAAGAGCTGCTCCAATTAACAAGCAGCGTAATACTGACACCTAGTGGAGTGCTCAACATATTTGTTTTGCCTTTGTTATTGAACGCTAGATAATAATGAAGTTCAGATCTTACAATTAAAACATTTGTTCATTACAAGTGAAATCCCTGCATTTAAGTCATTTTTATATAAAAGTATAAACATTTATATCAAACACATTACAACTTTATGATGGAACTATGAGCTTTCAATATGAATCTAACAATAAATACCTTGTAGACTGCTGTATTATTGAACCAACAACTAAATTAGAATTGCATTTGAACAACACAATGCTGTTGCTGCATCTTTATAACAAAGATCAGTGATAGAAGAAGTATCCAGATTTTTTTACCTAAGTAAATGTACCAATGCAGCAATGTAAAATGCTCCATTCAATACAAAAGTTATACATTATCAGAATTACAACATTAGATTATTAATAATGCAACATAAATGTATAAGCATCATGTCACTGTTATAGCTGATGGATATGTAGCTACTTTACACACAGTTTTATATACAGGGACACTAGATAAATCTGTATAATATTAAATGATTTCACAAAATATACATGTAGATGAACAGATGTGTATGTAAGCAGACCGTTTTTAAGCAATTTCAGACTGGTTATTATGACAATTTACTTTTAGTTGTAATGATGTTACGATAACAGCAGGAAGTTTATTAGCACAAATGGATTTTAGGAGCAATGATATGGATCCATTGCACTTCTGTTCATCCTGGGTGAGGGATTCCTCACATGTGGCCATTCTGAGGTTTCTACGTTCTTTTCCCATTTAACCCTAACCCTAACCCTTTTAGTAGTTTTTCCTTACTCTTATTGAGGGTTAAGGGCAGAGGATGCTCTTGTTAAAGCCCTATGAGACAAATTGTGATTTGTGAATATGGGCTCTACAAATAAAATTTGATTGATGACCATGTTTTTTGCTGGACACCACCTGCAGTTAGATGCAGCAAACATGGGCAGATTATAGGGGCCTAGAGAGTCCAACATTGTCTTTGCATTTTACAAACTGATTCCAATTGGCAAAATCAGGCATCATTGTTTGACTTAATTTACATGATTCAGCCTTTGCCTGCAGTTTTAAATTGGATTCAAAGTGCTATAGGTTGCAGTCAACACAGGCAGTGTTGCATATCTTGGCAACAATCAGTACTGATTAATATGGAATATAGGTTCCTATGGTTCCCATGGTTCCCATGGTTCCCATGGTTCCCATAGTTCCCATAGTTCCCATGGTTCTCTCAGGCTCTGTGCAAAATTTGACCACTAGGTGATGTCTTCAGCATGACATAACTGATTTTGATTTACATTAAAATATGTCGTCCTTTCAGGTGAAGCTGCCCTTCCCTGTGGACCAGATCACCAATCTGCCACGCAATGACTTCCAGATCCTGGTCAAGATGCACAAGCTGAGCTCAGAGCAGCTGGAATTCATCCACGACATTCGCCGCCGCAGCAAGAACCGCATCGCCGCCCAGCGCTGTCGCAAGAGGAAGCTGGACTGCATCCAGAACTTGGAGGGCGAGATCCGTAAACTGGTGCGATCGTATAACAAACACACATTAGATAAGCACACTCACATACACACACACACACTCACACACATCATTCCAATACAACAAAGCTGCAACCTACTTGTATATGAACTGAAAGTAATTTAACAGGTTAAAACCTTTTAGGCGAACGCATCATCTGGTGGCCATATTGGAAGGTTTCTGTTCCTCTATCCCATTATTTAGGAACAGCTAAATGCTATCAAATCTTGCCCATCACTGGGAAAAGTCACCAAATAGGGTATTGTGGGCTTTCCCTATATTTACATCTCTGTCAGCTGTCTGCAACTATCAGGATGTGCAAACTGTGGTGGGGTTAAAGGATCATTCCAGTTTACTTATCCTTCCTGTATGTGATAGCAGTATATGTTTTGATAAGATGATGACAAAGTGTGTTGTTCTATTGTACTTAGCATAGTCATGAACACACAGTTCTCTGAAATGAGTCATCACAATATCACAGACAATTCAACTGTGGACAGTTTAAATAATGTGGCTAAACTGGTACAAATCATTGGCTTGTGTTTCTTACTTCACTGGAGTTGTGGTGTTATCATATTTCCAGATCACAGCAAAAAGCAAACAATGGGCAAAACCTTTAAACTGATAACTATACATTGGAAACATCATTTAAAGTGGAGGTATACCTCCAAACTAAGCAATGTAAAATATTTTTTTACAAGACAAATGACTGATACAACCATTATCTACCATTGCTATGGTAAACATCTATTTGTGAGGGTAAGATAACGATTAATGTTTGGATTAAAATTCCTACAACGAACAACCGTTAAGAATAAGGACTAATAGTGAACATTACTTGGAAGGAGGAAACAGACAGACTCTAAACTACATACTACACTACATCACCCCCCACATTTTGCTTGTTACATTTTAAGAGTAGGGTTAGACTGAAAACCGCTCTGTATTGAAGCTATGTAAAGGGATATATTTATGGGGGTCTGTTGCCTCAGGTACCACTGATGTGAAATAAATGCCATAAATCCAGGTATTGAGATTTATGAGTTTGAAGCCTTTCAGTAACTAAATCACTGCAGAGTTTAAATGGAAAGGGATTTTACTGCGTCAATGCAGGAGCCTCACATGCACAGTGTTAATGTGGGTCTGAATATGAGCATACATAGACTGTATTTGGCTTTGGATTAGTTGTTTTTATGGTGAAAAGAGTCAAGTTCTTCTTGATAAAGTGCTTACTGTGGAGCGTACTGTGTTTCCTCTCTGCTGACCTGATCATAGTTTGTCTTATTAACCTTAGGTGAGTGAAAAGGACAAGCTGCTGAGCGAGCGCAACCAGCTGAAGGTTTGTATGTCGGAGCTGTGGCAGAACCTCTCCTTCCTCTCCCAGCAAGTGTGCAGGGAGGTGCAGGGCAGTCAGCCGCCTACCGTCTCCGCCAGCATCGACCTGACAGCCATGCCACCGTCGCCTTCTCCCGAAGATGTCGTATCCCAGCCCAGGTCGCCTGCGTCACAACACAACAAGGCAGTGTGTCTGTCGGATGTGGGTCTCCATCATGGGGGGGAGGATAGGCAGTACAGGGTAGAGGTGTCAGGTTTGGGGCAGGAGAACACAGATTGTCCACTGGAGCATGGATCCACTGAGGAAATACGTAGCCCCACTGTAACGGTGGATTTCTGTCAGGAAATGACTGAGAAATGTACGACAGAGGACCAGAAAAGAAGGGATTGTACTTAGAGTCTGGTGACAAAACGTTTTCGTCTATGACACACTTGTCTTGTCTTTACCTTGATATTTGAAGTATTTTTTTTTTTTCTTTTTTTTTTTTTTTTTTAAATGGATGACACAAGCGCTATCAGCAATACTGTTCAACAGATATTTTTGGACTGGTATAAAACAGAAGCACTGGGAGCTTTCTCTCTCCTCCTCCTCTCTCTATCATCTCGACTCTTTCTTCCCGTCAGCTTCCCCAGTTCTCACGTGCATCACGGGAGGTTAAACTCAGGAATTCCACAGAATGTTCACTAATGTCCCTGTCAACATGTACATGCACTTTACTTTATGAGTCCTGTCTAATCTTGATCATTATTGTTGGTGCATATGATTGATTTGCGATAAATAATTAGCAGTAAATAATTCACATTTGACCTCAACATGTCTGCTTAAGGAAGGAATGGGTCAACATATTGGGTGGATATGCCTTTTAGCTTCTTTTCTGACAGTGAAATGAGAAGATGATACCAGCTTCATGCCTGTGTGTTGGGTACAGTACAGAGCTGGAGCCAGAACATGGTCAGGCTAGATTAGCATAACAACTGCAGGCAGGGGGAAAAAACTTGTCCGGTTCTTGCCAAAGGGAAAGAAATATGCCTAACAATAAGGGCAAGGCAAGGTAATTTTGTTTATAAAGTCGAGAATCTAAATGTCTGCTTGAGCTTTTGATATTCCTGTCGATATAATATTATACATTATATAATGTTATCGAGGAATAAGATATGGATAGTTCTGGAGTTGTGACTGCTGTAAAACCTTTGGAGAGGATGTTATGTCTTGACGATACTGTGTCTAATTCCCTGCTGAATTCTTTACTCTCGTTTTGATTTATGGTGTTTTTATATCTCAGCTACTGGAATAGGAAATCTGACAGTTTGCAGTTTGTTCCAGGTGTGTTTGCATAGTTATCTGTTCGTTATGAAACAACTTTCCCTTCAATTATCACCTCACCTGTTGCCCGTAGGAGTGTTGGAGAAGTATTTGGAGATTTCTCCATTTCCAGAAAGGAGGCCCACTCCTCCCTATAAGTAAGTGGAATGCAGGGCAGTAGATAATGGCTGATTCTTCTGGGTAATGGTCACCGGTGCAGCGTCACTATTCTGATTGGGTTGATTTTGGTGTCCAGGATATTGGGAGTTATTGAATTGCTGGATAAGGAAAAACCTAATGTGTAAAAATTACTGATGCTAGGGGAAAAAACGAGGTTTATTCTCTTGCAGTTGTATTATTGGATTGTATTTATAGTAGACTAACTTAGTAACTATCTTGCCTCTGGTGTGTTGACACAACTTTTGCTCTTTTCATCAAGAGGGAAATGTACAGACCTAATTTCCTGATATCACTGACTAGATGTTTTGTTGAAACTGTGCTGCTTATAATTATAAACTGAAGAATATTATGTTAACATGGCACATGACTTTAGCTCACCAAGAAAGAATTCTGATAATTATCTCCTACCGAAACCACAATTTGTATGCATCTTTTTTGTCTAGTTGTCTAGTACTATGTTATTATGTCAACTTGAGAGCTGATGGTAGACATAACTTTTCACCTTTGGTGGCATAGTCAGACTATCTGTTCCCTCTGTTTTTATGCAAAACTAGGCTTACCATGCCCATCTTCTCACCTCACTTAAAGAGAGAAAACTAAATATATTTTCTAAAATGTTGGTCTAATCCTTTAAAATATTCAACAAATGGTTCAACATCAAACAGCTTGCTTTTTGTGATACGACATAAAGCTTCAGTGTGAAGGATTTACTGGTGTCCAGCAGTGCGGCTGCATATTACAACCAACTGAGTACCTCTCCCTAACCCCCAAGTGCATATGGGGAAACTACTGTGGCCTTCAGGTATCACAAAAACACATAAGTCCCTCTCTAGTGTCAGAGTTTGGTTTGTCCTTTCTGGGCCACTGTAGACACATGGCAGTGAAACATGGCAGCCTCTGTGAAAGAGGACCTGCTCCTGATGCGGATATAAAGGGCTAATTTTTAAGGTAATAAAACCCAATATTTCTTAGTTTCAGGTGATCTTACGCTAATGAAAACACAAATTTCCTTTTTGCCGATAGATCCCCATGAATCCTACACACTGGAGCTTTTAACATCTCAAGTGACGCAGTAGTGACACAGGACTTTAAAGTAAAATGTTACCAAAGGTGTGTATTTGAAGAAAAAAAAAATCTCATTATGCAACGTTTCATTTAAGACACTTCACTTTTACTTTTTCTCGTACTCAGATGGACATTTCTACACATAACTTGTCTGCCTTGTTTCATATCTGTGCTAAGAGATAGAACATTGCAAAACATAAGCACTGCCCAGCACCTCCAAGAGGTTACGCCTAGCACTGATCAAACATGTCCAAATGAAGGGCCACGCCAGTGCTGATATACATTTTTGCTGACCATTTTCCAAAGCATTCTGCCCTGGTTCTAAGTTGATTTCATTCATTTCACTTTCCATGAAAATCAACATGCATTTTGCTCTAGTTGTTGTCAAAGTTACATGATATTCATGATTGGTTACTTGTTTTTTATTTTAAAGTTAGTGTATAGGAACACCAGAAATAATGTGTGAAATAAGAGATGGATTTCAATCAGACCTTTTCATTTTTTTCAAACTTTATTGTCTTTTCATTTTGAATGGATGATTGCCATTTTTGTCTACCCAATATCACATTATGACAAAGTAAAAATGTGTTTTTGGAAGTTTTTTGCAACTTTAACGGACATTTCTGAAATAATACTAAAGTAGCGATTGATGTATCTAAAACATTCCTAAAGATTTGTGTGTTCCCAGGAGCAGAGTGGCCTCAATCATTTTAAATGGAAGAAGTTTGGAACAAGTAGGACTCTCCATAGTCGGTTGTTTAGCCAAACTGAATAACACAAGAAGGACCTTACTCAGGGAGGAGACCAAGAGCGCAATGGTCACTCAAACTCAAACTTCAGAAGATTAGTATTGAAGACTGTCCAGAACTAGGTTTGCAAAGCTTGTATAGACATTTGAATATCGGTTTAGCCACTTAATGAATAGAAATTTCAGTTTTTTATTAATTATTATTATTAATCATTTTATCAAGAGTAATGTGGGCAAAAATGGCAATTTCTGCACAATAAAGTGTGCAAAATGTGAGGGTGTCTGAATACTTTCTGAAGCCACATATACAAATATAAATGAATGGAAAGCAACAGCTGCCTTAAAACATCTGCAGCACCATGGCATGCTTTGGTAAATGGACAGTAAAAATGTGAAGTATAAATGATCCCTTTTAAATCTGAAACATACTGGTTTGGTCGTTTAAATAACTGTTTAAATAACTGTTTAAATAATTTATAAGTGCTTTTTTCAACCTATTTATTTATTCTCTTAAAAGTAGCAAGAATTTATGTTTGTACTTATGGCAATCATGTATTTAGCTACAATGTTCTAGTGTTATAGATAAGACAAAACCCCCGACTAAAAGTATTTGGTACAGTATATCTGTTCAAACGCAAAAACACAAAATGTCCCTACTGACCAATCAGTATTCCTCATAGTGTATGGTATGAAGTTCAAAGCTCCAAACAAACACACTGGCGAATTATTGATTCAGGGAGATGCCAAATTCATCTGCTGTTGAAAAGTCGATGGTGATGCACGTGGCAGGGGTGAGTGCTACTGCCGTCTGTTTTGTTGCTTCACTGTCATCTGCACATTGGAGCATGTCGACAGCATTTGAATACTCAATGTGTTTGGGCTTCTTTCTCCCATCAGGGTCAGGGTGGAGTGGCTTTTAACACAGGAAGGTCAAACCGCAATTTTAAACCGCAGCTGACAATATTTCATGCAAGTTGATTTTTAGGAACTGAACCTGAAAATCAAGAGCTGCTATTTCCCCTGTGTGATTTTGTAAATGTCCAACTATTCATTTTGAGTACATAAAGACAAATTGACCATGAAAGAAAAATTTACTGATCACAATCATTACATCAACAAGCCAATTACAGCCAATGATAATCTTATTAGAATGTACTGAAGTACAAGTACACCGAAGAACATAATTTTCATAGACGTTCATTTCTTAATGTGAACTTTATTTATTTGTACGTGTTTGGTGGGGTGGGTGTTTGGGGTGGGACATGGGTGGGGGTGGTAGAGGAAATTGCATAGATGTAAAATGTAGGTCGCTACCCTTTCTTAGAATGGATTTATTGATGGTTGTAGTTTGTTATCGTTGACTATTTCATGAAAAAAACAAGTCCTAATTTACAAGTCACATGTACTTAAGTTGTAATATTTGAACTTAAAGGGGAGCGAGCGTGTTTACAATTTTGTGTCTTGCCTGTTCTTCTTGTTTTGTATAGAAATAATCAAGATCTGAGAATTAATTTGAGTAGACAAGCTGTTAAAGCTCTTTTTTATATACATGTGTTACAAGTGTTTCAGACTTTGAAAGAATAAAATGAATCTGACAAGTGCAGCTACAAATTCTTGCCTTAGAAGTTACAGAGGCCAAACTATCCACTAACTGAACAAATGATTTTGTTTACTTTCTACTTTGTTCAGTAGAAACGAAACTATTCATAAAGGTTCTTTTTGTAACAAGTATATCACACCCTCTGGAAATATGGAGACTCAAAGTGTTCAGTATTAAATTAAACAATGTTATGAATCACATAGATAATAATATATGATCTCTCAAAACATAATATAACCATGAAACTGTGAGACAATTAGAGTTTTTTTAAACATTGTGTGAAATAAAAAGATTTTTGAGGTGAATCAAATATCAATGATGAATTGTTGTTCGGATATAAAATAACAGATAAGCTTTAAATGTATTTTAATGTATTGTTTTATTTTACAGTTTCATGGCTACATTATAAGTTTTGTACATATCTTTTTATTATTTTATTTGTTTCACAACATTTTATTTCTTTCTTTAATGTTGCCCACTGTGGGTCTCCATATAGAAGCCAAATTCTAGGTTAAGTGTCCTCTTGGAAGAGATTTGTTTCAAACATAAACATGTATTTGTTGTAATGAATCAGAGGCATTTCTATAGTTAAGTTAAATACCACAAGAAGTTACACTTGAGTAAAGATCTGTATGAGGCATATGGATCAACTTTTAATCCTTTCTACACAAAACTGTGCAAAAAATGTGAACATTGGTGACAATGTGATAGCTAAACATGCATTTGCTAATGTGTTTTCATTTTTTGCAACAGTTTTTTTCATGTGTAGAACATAAATTCCATGAACTTATTCTGTGCCTGACTTTTTAAGTTTACCAGGACAACATGTTCCCTCACTTTTCTCTTCATGCTACGATGCGAACGAAACACCTGCTGTATTTTAATGGTGCGCTGCACATCAGAGATGTGGAAAAAATGATATTTACTGAAGTTGGTTGCTCTGCATTTTTTTTTCTTTCAACTCTGAGAAGCACAATATTCCTCATATATGGAACAAGATTAGACCAAAGATGTTAAACTTTGAGGAATGATCACTCGTCATAATCCTGTTCACAATGTCATGAGTTTGGGAAAGAGTTGAATTCAGTGTTAAATTATAAATCTGATATTAATGTTCAGAATTATTCCATAAAAATCGATTTCAAATTCCATTAATGCTTTATTTTTACTAATCAGTCTTGAAAGTTCCCTCTAGATCTCTGAATCATTTCCTTTCCCGTACGGGACCAAAATTAACTGGAGATTAAAAGGTTTGCTTGAGTCAGGTTATTCTTCACATGTTTGAAATGTTTGCAGAGGCTCATTATTGTTGCGTGGCAACGCTGAGCAGAATTTTCGGAACTATCTTCACTTGCAACTCCACCACGAAAACAAAACTCTGACAGCAGTAAAAGCTGTCATGAGGATCACTCTGCCCGTTGAGTAGCAGCAGACTGTACTGAGAGAAATGAAGACACATCTGCCTGGCTGACGTTCAAAAGCTTACAGTTTGCACAATGGTCAGCAGCAGTAATGTAGGTACTGCCAAAAAACACTGGTATGCATTGCATTTTGGAAATCATGTGTATGGTTTGTGCCATAAAGTAGCAGCTGCTGCTTTCTCCATGTTGAAGCTGATCAGAGGAAAATCCTGTAGACTCGATTGAGAACCACACTGTCTAACTCTATATGCTGCCGTATAAATCTGACATCAGAACAGTCATGTCCACAAACTCGAGACTGACCTAGTTGACTGGTCAGTCAAAGAGCAAAAGATGATTTTTTTTTAATAGGATATTTGAGTTTCCAACTTTCCAACATCTCTGAATGCAGCGCTAATCTAGGCCCAGCAGTTACTACTTTAATTCTGGTTATCAGGGGCGAATTGTCCCTTGTGGATGTTAGTGTTTTGGAATCAAATGCCTTCAGCTTTGCAATGACAACATGATGGCAGTACTTATTTAATCCAATCTGTTTACAGAAAGAGTCTCAGATTGTGAGTTAGGTTTTTTTTAAACCTCTGTTGAACAGACTCTTAACACTTATCTACCTGGATGATTCAGCATACCTCTTTTTATGGACTGTATGATAGACATGTAGAAAGTTTCTGTGATGTGTTTCTAACTTTTTACAGTGATCATTGTATTTGTAGATTTTGGTGAGCCATTTCTCACATTTCCTTTTTTTTGAGTACATGGAACATGACTGTTATTTGCAGATTCAGCATTTTTGATTTCCTATTTTTTATCTTTGAATGTTCAAATGACCTGTTTTGTTTAGATTTTCTTTGTAAATATTGTGCAACATGTCACGTTTTGTTTATTTGATATGAAGGTTTTAAAGAAAAAAAAAAAACACAATATGTCCAGGCAATTTTTGTTGAGAAATAAAACAAAAAGCATGAGAAGTCTATGTTTGGGTGTCGCTGTGTTGATTCTGATGAAATCTCTGCTGAAAAGATGCTGTTTTGTTAAGAAGCATTTAATCGGAATATAATATAAAGTTTCTCTTGAAATTGCTGTATATAAATGACTATACAGACTATACACACATTCTAATCAAGTCTTTCACTTTAAGAAAATGTACTTTAGGTCCATGTTACAGAAGCAGACAGATCCTCTGATGAGATGCTCCATAATCTAGTGTTGTTTCTGCACAACCTAGAAATTCAGCCAACACATGGAATGATGTCTACATTTTCTTTTTTTAAAGACTCCATTCTGTCCTTTTAGTAACCACATGCAGGCATTTTAAGGTGCTTCCCATCCAAATATCAAATACTTGGCTTTGGCTGTCTCGTCGTGGCTGTTCTGACTGTTTTGGCCCCATGTGACTTGATTGGTGGATCAATGTTGATGGCTGGATCACTGATACAGTTTCCCCTCTGTTTGTGAACCAGCTGGGCTGTGGAACACAGCTCATATGGACATGATGTTAGCCTCATCTCTTCACTTCTTCATGATAGAGGAGATATCCAGAAACATACTCTGAGAAAAACAAGAAGGCATAAAACACTCATTGTATACCTGCAATCCACGAAAAGCAAGCACATCTTTCAATATTTATACATGAAGCCATTACTACATCTGTGCACTTTATGTACACAAATACACATAAAGGCACACTTTCACATCGGGGAACACTATAAACAATGATATTTAAACCCTTTAGACCCTGATTTTTTTATGGAGGAAGAACATGATCTGCAAAACTTTAAATTATTCTGCCAAACAATTAATTATGCCTAGTTATGCAAGGTTATATGTGAGGTAGCAATACAATGTTTTTGTATATACAAAACAAAATTTTAAATGGGTTAGGGTTAGAGAGTTGGCTGGTAACATGAAGAACAATACAGACATTACAGATCAATGCATTTCATAACATAACATTAACATTGTGTTTGGGGTGATGAAGGCAATATTGTTTGAGAGAAACATTCTTATTTCCATATCTCAACAGTTGTCTTTGACATCCCTTAAGGTGACAATTTGAAAAGTTCTAATTTTTACAAATATTTGTTAAGTCACTGTTAATCGCAAAATGAAGTGACACCAAGTGGCTGAGCTTAAGTGGCGCTCATGAAAATACTGCATTATTTACATATCTGCAATATTAAGAACATTAGTTGTGTGTCTGTCGCAACATTCCTGGGAAAAAATGATGCCAATGAGATTTCTTTTAGGAATAATACCCTACGTAGAATGCTAAAATCGTCATCAGACAACAACTGATGGGCCATGAGGTTGGTACTCAATTATGTAGCTTCTCATTAAAAGTATTTAACTCGTAAAAAAACAAACTGACTTTTATTTAAAATGACTTTATACTTCCTGTGACTAGTTGGAACAGGAATGTGTTTATTGTTGAACTATTGTTGAACTGTTGAAAATTACTCCCTTAAAACGACAAGAGTCTGTTGTGCTGGTTTTGCTCCTACAGGTGACACAAAGTCATCAAAATATTGAAATCTTGTCATATGCCAAATTAAGTTTTTTTTCTTCTGGTAATTCCTTTGCACAACAATTTGAGAATGAATTAGTAATCGTGAGAGTGCGATTTAGTTATTAACTGTAAAATATATACAATCTTATGTACAATATTATGGAATTCAATGTATTTTTAAAACTTTTTAATTTAATATCACACGCATCCTAAATTTGCAAATATAAAATATGTATATCTTTTTTTTTCTTTTTTTTTTCGATCAAATTAGTATTTTATAAAATATGTTTATCTTTGTAATAAGCTTCGATCAGTTTTGCATTTTACATATTTTATTTTGGTTATGATAAAAATATGATTAACTAACTTACACAAAAAATATTAGAAACAACTTCTGTTCTGTGACATCACCTCAATGCTCTTTCTTTATATTGCACATTTCCTCCTCTTTATTTTTGTTGCTGTTTTTCCTTTTTTAATAAATAATAAAGCTTTTATCTGACCTCTTGTCAGATCTGAAGGCCATTATCTCAAATACCTTCAGAGCAGTTTGACTTCTTCTCAGTACTTCCACAGAGAACACTAAATCTACACTGGCTGCCAGTCTGTCACTTCTGGGCTTTGTCTAAATAAACAGGAAAACGTATGACTTTATAACATTTATAACACAAAATAATATTTTGTCTTTACTTGCCATTGACATTCTCCGGCCTCCAGCAGGTGGCATCATGGGCATGTCTCCCTGTAGGGAGCCTAATTCATCCGACTCCTCTGAAGTATGTAAGGAAGAGCTCATGGAGTCACTGATGGAGGACAAACTCTCAGAGGGTGGTCTGATCATGAAGCTGGTCTTTCTGGGGTTGGGGATCAGGACCTCACTCCTCAATGATTCCCTACGCTCCTCCTCATTAAGGTCTCTGATAGTGCTGGGTCTGAAGGTGCTACCAGACAGCAGACCCTCCAAATGGCCTGGGTGAGGGGTTTCTCCCTCCTGGATGTCCGCAAGATGGCTTGTTGCACTTCCCTCTGCATTGGATACAGCTGAAGCCCAGGGAGAATGGTGGTCCACCATGGCTGTGTGGCCCTCTGGACGTTCATGGGTTTGGGGGGCTTGCATTGCACAGATCTGGCCATATCTGGGTGGCATCCTAGGTTGGGGGCAGATATAGATGGTCTGACTGTGTCCCAGATGAGCCAAGCTGTTATTTCTTTGTGCATCCTGGTTGGCTTTGAGCCCCGTGCTGTAATGAGGAGGCTTCATATCCACCTCTGGAATCACTTTGAACGTCTGAGTCAAAGGCCCATTGTGAGGTGATAAATTGCTCATTACACAAAGGTGTGGTAAGGATGTCTTCTTTTTGGACTTGTAAATCAAACTGTCATCTTCAATGTATCTATCTCCATACAGTGCCTGTTTGATTTTCCTGATGCCCAGGTGAGATATTTCCAGAATGTTGAGGAAAAGTGACACACCAGCAATGCCGATCATGAAGACCATGAAAATGGTCTTCTCTGTGGGCCGGGAGATGTAACAGTCTACACTGTTGGGGCAAGGCAGCCTCTCACACCTATACAGTGGCTCCAATTGGACACCATAGAGTAGATACTGGCCCAGGATGAAGCAGACCTCCACCACAGAGCGTGTAAGGATATGGATGATGTAGGTTCTCAACAGAGATCCTCTGAGAGGAGCCTTCTTCACCTTCCTCTGCTCGTCTAACCTTCTCAGCTCCCTCTCCATGCGCTTATGGTCATCCAACGCCAACTCAGCTTCATCCAGCTCCTCCTTCAACTGAACTCGTCTGCGGTGGCGTTCCTTCTCCAGTGATCTGATGCAGTAGAGGGCATGGCCCATGTAGACCAGTGAGGGCGCAGACACAAAGATGACCTGCAGGACCCAGAAGCGAATAAGGGAGATGGGGAAGGCACGGTCGTAGCAGACTGCCTTGCAGCCTGGCTGGTCAGTGTTGCAAACAAACTCGGACTGCTCGTCATCCCATACATCCTCAGCAGCAGCCCCCAGGATCAGCATGCGGAAGATGAAGAGTATGGTGAGCCATATCTTGCCCACGATGGTGGAATGAATGTGGACCTCTTCTAGGATGCTGCCCAACAGGTTCCAGTCACCCATGGTCAGCTTCTCACCACTTCACTGCCACATTTCTTAAAACTGTGAAGACACAGCATGCATGGAATGATTATGATATTGTTTCTCATTGTTTGATGTCTGTCTATGATCATCTTGTCTCTTTATGGTCATTTGGTTCCTTTTTTACTTGATCGTTTTGACTTTCAAACAAGAAATAGTAACTCCCTTCATGCAGAGGATCTGATAACTGGATCTTTGCCCCATAGGCCTGTTCAGTAATCCATCCATGACAACATCCACTGCTTTAGATCCAGAAAGCCTTTTTAAGGATTATGTTCATTACAACTTGGGTTTTATTTTTGTAGCACTGGCCATCAGTTGTACAGGTTATGATAACATTGCACTTGTGAAAGTGGTTTAGTGAGTGTAATGTGGCAACATAACTAACAATGAATCCAAAAAGGCTAGAAAGACAGATAATCAGACAGGTTGAAAACAGTTTAGCCAGATTGGCTAATGCTTCTTCTGGAGATAAAATTGAAAGTAGGTGCAGCAGTAACCTCATTAATAATGGCAGAGGGAAAGTAAATGTGCATAAATTCTGAACGGGACATTGAACCAGACATTTGGGTTGTAAACTGTTGTGGATTTTTTCAATAGAGAGTTTTGGTTGAATGTTTGCATTTTCTGCTCCAAATAAATTTCCCTGACCTGGATCATTGTTTACAATCTCGCTGACATCATGCTGCTGGTGTTTGATCCCGTATTTTGGGTGATGTCGCAGTTCCAAGATCTTGAAGAGATCTGGGTATGGCTTTCTCAATCCCACTAGTTCCTATTGAAGAAGAGAAATCGGAAAATCTAAAATAATAAATAGGTCTATTTTCTAACTATGCTCAGTCATTTTCTACTACAGCTGACCACGATAGTCTATAGCAAAGCTTACTCAGAGAAAAGAGGGTATTTGTTATGGGCTGCACCTATTGGTGGTCTGTAGTACTGTAAGTATTTCTAGCAGTAGGATGATTTATTTGTGTCTTTAAAAACTTTACGCTGTGAATCTCTTCAGTTACATGCTTTCAAACATAACAAACATTAATAGTCTACGTTGTAGATATATATTTTACATGACTTATTCATATCATTCAGGTGAGATCATGTTGTTGTCTGACAGAAAAACATGATTGTCCATCATGACAATGTAGAAATGAGCCTCGTCCAGACCAAACAGATGTGGTGTGGCATTTTGTTGCAACTTTATTACAACAAAGTGTCAGTGCCATTAAACTCCAGGCTATATTCAATCAATCCTTTAGCTCAAGAAGCCATCCAACATCATCACCTCAGTCTACACTTAGTTCAAAAGAATACGACTTAACTCCAATATTTTTATTGTCAGTTTTTTTTCGAACCAGTTGATCGTTTTCAAAGCCAAAAATGATGAAGCAAGCATATCACTTGAGTTAGTGTGTGGTCATTCTGGTATTTCCAAAAATGTCATTAGTGTGACCAGAATCCAATTTTTGATGAGCAAATTAATCTGAGCTGTGAAGCATTACATCTATTTCTATTCTATATGATATACAACAGGTGTAGTCTGGTTTAATGATAATTTTAGAAATTCACTTAGAACAATTTGCTTTCTTTTTACAATGACAATAACAAATTACATTTACAATTACTATTTTGCCCCTTTGAGAAAACTATTGTGCATGAGTTATTCCTGGACGCATGTGTTGCACAATTAAGGGTGCATGTCAGAACAATAAATAAACCATTTCAGTAGCACTTACATATCACTGGTATGGGTTCCCTCTTTGCCTCTTGATGCCCTGCATCATGTGTCTAGGAGCGGACAGAGTCTGTATGGCTACCCCATGAAGCTGTTTTGGAGTTCCTCTTGCGCTGGTACCAAACTCCGGTCCACATTCCTTTTCTCTTGTCTGTCGTTGTTTCTCTGTGTATGTGTGTGTGCTGGTGCTGCCTGTGTGTATGAGTGCTCTACCGTGTAACATGCAGGGTTCACAGGATGTGAGTATCGATTGCCTCCCGACGGGACAATGCCCCCCATCCCCCTCCCCTCTCCCGTGCCAGCAGTACCAACTCTAACCAGTGCCATCAATATCTCCCTCTCTGACAGAGTGATTTGATATTTGTTTATGGCTGGTTTTTCACGTAGGACCTGCTCCTGGTGCCGTCAACATAAAGATGTTAGAGCCAGCAGAGAGGCCTTTACATTTAAATTAACCACTAGAATGTGGATAATGTGGTTTAACGGATCATTTCCTACCTGCCTTCTTGCACAAAGCATATATAATGGGTACTTTGGGTTTATCAATGCATGACTGCCTGGCATCCCTTCTGTGTACATTCAATCCAACAAGGTCTGTACAGGGACAATGCCACATGTGAACAATTACTCAATAGTGAAAAAAGAAACATTGCCAAATGAATTGTGATACCCATTGTGATGGGTATGGGAATAACATCTGGATTGTATTGTTAAAAAGGAACCACATAATGACAGTAATGTCTTTTTCTGTTTCTATATTCCCTTAAGGTTCAACATTAGTAAACTTCTTCACTTTTCTCAGAGACTGAGATTGATATCAATTTCATATCTGTGTATTATGTATCTCGTACTAACCAGGTCATGGTAAGCCAAACTCAGCATAAAGGCTTGGAAGTCTGGCTGAGCCTGGCCAACTTCAAACATACAGCCTACACTTTGTTCTGGTGACAAGCTGTCTTGTTTGTTTAATCTTTACTCAAAAAGAAATAAAACCATAGTATGTGGTTCCAGGGTAAGTCATATGTTGGATCTATTTCTTGACAGTTAACAGTTTATCCGTCTGCTAGTTCTCTGCAGTTTAGCAAGGTTTGCCGGTGAGGTTTGGGTTTTAGTTTTGGTCTCTAACCATGGCAACATCCCGGCAGCAACAAGACTCAATGAAGCTGCCCAGTCATCGAAGGAAGTTCATTAACTCCACTAAGGACAGCTTCAATGATCATTATACAATCATAATAGCAGACACAACGTTGTGACTTGCTTTTTACTTACATGTAAGCTCATTATCCAGCTTTGGTTACCACTTACAATTTATAAATGGAACTATGGTTAATGCAGGTGGACCAGAAATAGTTAACATTAACCATCAGTCAATGTCAACACTTCCACACCACACTGTCCTATCATTGTATTTTATACTTTTTATAGCAAACACATCAGTTCAGTTGTTTATAGTGTACCGAATATGCAAGGTAATTTAGACCAGAATACACTGCTGTATGCTAATAACAGTGACATGACATTGGCATGAGTTTTTAGCATATGGAATGCTGACACTATGCTGCTCAGGGAGGCCTGCATGCCCCCTCCCTCGGCGTTCAGAGTAAAGCAATAGTACATATTACTGGCTTAATTTTACAGCCTTGGTGCTTGGCTGCATAAAATGACCAGCTGTGCCTGGAGGGCCTTTAATTAGGTTTCCATCGCGCTCTGACAGAGTCAATGTAGCATTGATTTGATTTTCCCTTCAGAAGCTTCTGCCGTGGTCACTGAGGCCAAATGCCAGATGTCATACCAGGATCATTAGGTTACACAACCACTGACTGCTCTGCCCGACGGACTGAGCTGTGAGGGCAGGACGTTGTCCAATCCTTCTGTTGTTGTTTGACACTAGGCCTAAACTCATCCACGTGTTGAGCTTGATATCCTTATGAGGACTTTCAATTAATTCATTAAATCCAACTTATCAAGAAACTAATGTAATGTAACTATGTACATTTAAGGACCTTTTACTTTAGTATTTCCATTTTACACCAGTTCATGCATGGAATTACTTGTTACTGTACTAAATGTATTTATTTAACAGCTCGTTCCGACTATGCAAATTTGGATTTTACATACACAATTAACAATACGCTTAGCAAATGATGCATTCAACTTCCTCACAGTACAGAATTATTGCGTCTCATCTCCATTCAACAAGCTCCATCCCAACAACTATAACAATGAAATACTGCTTACACAGATTAATGCATCCCATAATTGAAATTTACAAATAATACAGTATCTGGTATTTATTTGACAGCAAACAATTAAGAGAGAAAAAATGAAAATGTCTGAGAAGTCTGGTAGAGAAGGGATATGACATGCAACAAAGGTCGTTAAGCAGATTCAAGGTTTAGCCTGATTCTTCTTTTTATTTCTCATTTGGGACAGGTAGTGAGGCAGTGGGCAGAAAAGGATTTAATGCATAAAAAGTAAAATAAAACCCAAGAGAGTGGAAACAAATCTATAAAACACAGAATCTACCAGGGTAACATCAGAAGACAAATAAAATAAATAATAAATACATGCATACATAGGCTACATAAATACACGTCTTGTTGTTGGCTGCACCGTCAGTGTGTAAATTATGTGTCATATGTTGAAATGCTGTATGAATGTTTGTCTGAATGGGTGAATCGCCGCCTTTCAGTCTAAAGCACTTTGAGTTGTTGTTTAGACTACAAATGTCTCATATAAACACTGTCCATTTACAATTACAGCATCATTACTTATATGAGGGCTTATCCAAGCAGTGTAATCTAGAGTGACCAGCAGAGGTCACTGTGTTGTAGATGAACGCGACAACAAATTGAGGGAAGAAGGTGAGTTACTGTAAATGAGCAGCTGAAAAACTGTTTTGTGGAAAAAATTTAATTTGCTGTCAATTAAATTAAACAGATTTTTTGTGTCTTAGTTTCTTTCTTTCATTTGTATTTACATACCATATGTAATCCAATTATGTAATGTTTCTGATGTTTGGAATGCAAACTGCCTGAATATGGATCAGCATTGAGGAGACTGAACATTAGATAATATGGGATTAGCTACAACCTCATACTAACCTCTACAATATTACCTGTTATTGTGTATATTAACTGTTTCATGAATGAATGGAGAGTGTCACCATAATACGGAAGCCCTATACGGACATGGAATCATACATTATATTTCCTTTGTTTTCCCGAGATAACAGGATAATTCATTTGAGATCACTAAATGATTCAAGGTAAAAAAAAAAAAGAAGACAGCAATTAGCCTACCCCCTGAACCTGATGAAATGATGTGGTTGATATATAGTGTCTTACTGAGTTTGAGGGCTGCATGAATAGGTTATTATGGCAGAAGAATGGAATGCAGCCCCTATTATTTCATTTTAGTTAATTATTAATTAATGATATTCATACTCTCGAGCCAAAATGATCCCATGATCCCATGAGCTAGTAAAGCTATTTTAATTATTGATCTATAGAAATAAAGTTTGTGGATGCATTATTATGCTACACTGAATGCAACAGTTCCTGTAAAGATCGGCTATATATAGACTTATCTCCAGATAACGAGTTATTTATCCTGTTATCTCGGGAAAACAAAGGTTCCTTATCACGAGATAACAACTAAAATTAAATTGTTATCACGGGAAAACAGAGGAAATAAAATGTATGATTCCATGTCCGTTTAGGGCTTCCGTACTATAATGGATCATTGGAAAAAAAAATTGGGCCACAACATGGATGTATCTATCATTTGTTTGTTGTGCTGTCTATAGTTGTCTTTTTAAAATAATCGGGTTAACATTTAATCACAAAAAAAATCCTGTGCTTCTCTTTTTCTCTCCCCACCCATTAATAGAAATTGTTGTTTGATGGTTCTTTGCATGGCGTTCCATAGTACTTTTTATAGTAGGAGTTTGGGAAATATTGACCTCAAAGCAGTCCGGAATGCAGCATAATATTGTGGTCAACCAAGTGGTAACCCATCATGACATCGCCCATTAGTTTGTGAACTAAAGCCACAAGTTTGGCATTTTGGCCATTCCATCTTGTGTTAAACTATGCACACCTGTCTATACCTGCAACCTCCTGCACCAGGCTTCTGGCTGCTCCACCTGAGCAACAGGTTGACAGCAAGTTAACCACAGGTTCACAACACCTTAACAGGGTATAATCTCACAAATTTCCCATAATTCTGACCATGGGTATTTAGCTTCTTTGGACCCATATTCCAACAACTTTCAATAATCTTGCCCCTCAATTTAACAATCTGTTGAACATCTATATATTTATATACTCCATATATGTATGAACAATCAATATTGTCTAAAAACGAGCCCATTTTACACAAAATAATTGACTAATAAGAAGGAAGCATCTGGTTTAGATTAGTTTATTGAGTACTGAATGGATAAATATTCAATCAAACTGAAAAAACTTAAATTATTCTCCTTTCTGTGTTGGTGACTGTCCGGGTGCGTCAGATGTCTGCATTCTCATTGGTGTTCAGCCTCTGAAGCTCCTCCTCCAGCGTGCTGATCCGTTGCATCAGCTCCTTCCTGTCCTGCTGGGCCCTGAGCTCGATCTGCTGCTCCACCTCCACAAGCTTCCTCTCGTACCAGCGCTCCAACTGGGTGGACACCGTGTCAAAGAAACGCTGGGTCACCTGACAGTAAAGGTATGAAGCTTTAAAGAATTCAGAGCTTCCTTCATCTATAAATCAGAATGTTCATCGGCACACACTATATAAATTCACAAGTGAACAGTCCAACATTCTGGGAATTGTGCTTATTTTCTTTCTGTCTGAGATTAAGAAGAGAACATTGATATCTGTCTGTCTTTGTGTTAAGTACAGCTGGGGGGCAATTAGCCTAGCTTAGCATAAAGACTGGAAACCAACCAAACCCTCCATGTTGCCCTCTATTATCTGAGTAAGAAGAATTACTGATAGAAATGATGGCTATACATAATACAACATTGATCTGCTTGATTGACAGGTCCAGCACAAACCTATTACTGCTCACTGTGGTGGCCAGTTCCTCATCCAACCCAGTAATACACTCACCTCCATAGCATGCAGATAGTTCCTCTCCTGGTTGAATGAGGGCTCAGTGGGTTTGATGAAACATTCCAGTGTTGTGGTGCTTTCATTGTGCATCTTTTCCTGCCTGCAGGAACTCATCAACTCTCCAAAGTGTTTCATGTGTTGCCTGTCATGTCTGCGTTCCTGATGTGGGATTAGTCCAGGTCCTTGTTCACTGATGCTGGACTGACTGCCGCTGCTTGAGAAGCCCCCCCCACACAATGGCACCACTGCAGCTACGGGACTGTCCTGCACTCCTGAATTTTGCCAGATGGGGTCAGCAGAGCCCAGCGGGATGTCTCTGATGTGGTTGCTGGGTGGAGGAAACAGGGCTGTGTTCTCGTAGTCATCTGATAGAAGTGGGGTTGGAGAAAAAAATATTTCATCTACTTGACACAAAAGGAAAATAGAATATGTTCAATGAGTAATGTTTGTCTGTCCATGGCAAATACACACAATACACAAACCATTCATCATTCATTCAGTTTCAAGTTTTTTTCAACAAAGAAGCAGTTGAAATAAAAAAAACTCTGAATTTCTGACTCAGTCTAACTGTGTGTGTTTATTGCAAGTCATCCTTCTTTATCTCTTTATCCCTTTATTTCATGTCATCTCTACAGTGTTTTCTAATTTATACTAGATATATATAAATGCAAATTAGATATTTCAATGGAATTTTATGGAACTTTTTTTGTGAATTTTTCCCTGTGATCTTCCTCGATGAATGTAGTTGGCTTTATTGAAACTGAGACGGCTTATTAGTGATCTACCACAACAACTGAACTATGTCCAAGTGAAACTGACTACAATCCACCTGCTGAAGAAAGCCATGAGTGGCACTTTTAGTTTCAGTGCAGTTTATGATTTAGAA